>NC_072861.1:24041528-24349633 GCF_028858705.1 Grus americana | reverse complement strand
CGCTGGCTCAGGCCCCAGCAAGGGTCTCTGAGTGCCTGGCCCTGCCTCCTCTCTGCAGCCAAAGCCTGCTGCCCTCCTGCAGGGAGCAGAAAACCAGCTGGCCCCAGGAGATGCAGGGCAGCAGGCAGCTGGAGCAGCCCAGCAGCTCTCTTGTGCAGCAGCCGCACCTGGGCCGTGGGGCACTGGGGGAAGCACTGATGGCAGCAAGGCACTCCTGAACCTCATCCTTAATCTAATGCACCCTCAGGGATCTGCTTCCTCCACCACTTCAGGGACAGGTCTTGATAAGCAAGGGAAAAAAAATTGCAGCAGCAGTTTGCCTAGGAGCTCCCGCTTCCTTCATACTGTAGAATCAGAATTTTGATGTGAGACAGCTTCTGGTGGAGGTATTCACAGCGATTCTTCTCCTGCTGGTAGCTAGGATAAGTCTGGAGGAGGAAAAAAAAAAATATGGATCAGCTCCGGGAGGGAACCTGGTCCCTGACCTGTACCCAGCCTCACCTTCTTGAAGTGGCTGTACTCGTGCACAATTCTAGCTTCAAGTGCCTGAAACCCAAAAGCAGTGGGTGAGTGGAATTGGAGCGTGGCCATATCGTGCCATCATGCCCCAGGTTTCCCACTTGCCTTGCGTTCCTCTGTTCCTTCTTTCAACATCTTCATTTTGGCTCCCAGCTGAATGAATTTCCGTCTCACGTTACCAATGCGAGCATGCAGATCGCGGTACTCCGTGTAGTCTGCACTAAACGCTGCCTCATAAGCTCTGCGCTGCTCCACTGAGCAGATGGTGTGGTATTTCCTGCCATGACCACGAGAAGCTTATTCTCCCTGGGCCTGCAAGACCTCTGCAGCAGAGCAGAGCCCTTGCTCTTGGCGGGGCGGGGGGCTGCCGGCGTTATATCGCCTTGCTGGGGCCCTCGGCGTGAGGGGCAGTAAAGCAGGCAGGGCTGTGACCTGGCTGTGCCCAGGCCTGGTTTTGCAGCCCTTTTGCTGCTGCTGTTGGAGGCGAGGCAGGTAGCTCGTCTCACCCCGGGCAAATTACACTAAGCAATAGGGAGCCCCGTGGCAGTGAGTGCAAAGCTCTCTTACCGCAAGTAATCCGGGATGTCTGCTAAGGAGGAGCTGCCAGCCTGGGACCTGACATCTGGCAAGGAGCAGAAGATCACAAGGGTTAAAGCTCGCTGGAGCACCTCTCCTCCACCTCGGCCAGGACCTGTCCCGTGCCTGGGCTCGCTGGAAGGCCCCTTCTCCAAAGCCAAGCTTGCAGTCACATGGCTCTGGTAGGTACAGAGCCCCTGGCCCACCGGGGAGATCCCAGGGGCCTTTCAGGGAGCCCCAGGGGACAGTGGCACGCAGGGTGCAGGGGCTGCCCTGCTCAGCCATGCAGCTGCAGCCGAGATGGCCTCAGGCCACGAGGCTGGGTGGTTCACCCAGGCTTGCACTGTCCCTGTGTTTGCCCTGGCCTCCTGGCCAAAGCCTCTCTGCTTGCCAGGAGTCCTGTTTTGGGGCACCCACCTCCTCGCAGGCCACCCTGGGGTCTGGTCCAGCTTCTGCTGCATGAGCTGGCAGGGCCGTGTCCCTGGCTGCCTGCCCCAGGCAGCCCCTCGCCTCTAGGGGCAGGAAGATGCTGCTCCGGGCATGGGGCACTCTCCTCCCAGTCATCGCCTGCCTCCTCCTTGCTCTCTGGGCTCTCCAGCTCCCCAGCATGGCTGCTGGGGGGCAGAGACCCAGCTTGCTGCTGGCCCCGTGCTCCTGGGTGCCGCATGCTGAGTGTCTGTGGGCAGCTCCGGTGCCACTTTTGTGAGCCAGGGCTGGACACCGGGGCCTGGGGCCTCTTGCTGGCTCTGGGATCTGAGAAATCCAGCAGCGCCAGGCGCTTCTGAAAGACAAACTTGCTCTGCCACAGGTCTGTCCTGGACCCCCGTGCCAGGACCTGGTGCTGCAGGGTCCCCCACCAGCTCCAGCCCACACAGCCCAGAGCTGCTCCATCCCTTGCTTCATGTCAGTGCTCAGGTGTGCCCTGTCCTTTGGGCTGTACTGGGGGGGGGGTGTCACAGCAGGGCCAGCCCCCCTACTGTTGCACTGTGCCCAGATGTGGATGGGACACAAGGCAGGGGCAGAGTCCAGAGCCCCGGAGCATTTGGGCTGGGGGGTGAGGGGGGCTTTGCTAGGAAGGAGGTGCAGAGAGGAAGAAGCCTAATGCCTTCAGGAAGCAGCTACACCAAACTGGGCTCTCCGCACACACCCCCAAGGGCCTTCTGCTGCCAGAGCCCCCCAGGACTTACCACCCCCAGAAGGTTTCTGCCAGTGGCCTGAGGGGAGCCATGCTCCAGAGGCTGCTGCAGAGGCACCAAGAAGGTCGGGGCTGAGGGTCTGCGGTCCTGGTTCCTGGAGCATGAGAGACAGTGGGGACCAGAGACCAAGGCTGGGTAAAGCGTCTCCAAGTGCCAAGTGCCCAGGCAGCAGAGGGGTGGGTCCAGTCTTAGCCGAAGGATGCTGAGTACCCAGGAGTGAATGCAGTCTGCCCGTGGCCAGACCCCAGCAGTGATCAAGCACCCCCAGACCCCGCTCCTCTCACTGCTGGTTGCCTCAGGGCCCCCCCCTCTACCTGCACTGCAGCAGGGCAGCCTGCTGCCACTCCTGGGCTGTGTACCCTGTGCAGTCCTCCTGTGACCGGCCCACCAGGGTCCCCCTCACGTGGTAGCTGCAGGCAGCAGGATCCATGACCTGGGGGAAGCGCAGCAGGGTGGGCGTGCTGCAGCACTCCCGTGCCCGAGAAGGCGCCACAGCTCGCACCCCTCACCTCCTCCGGCGCCGCCAGCAGCTGTGTCCCGCTGGGCCTGCCTGCCGGCATCCCCCCCAGCCGCTGCAGGAGCTCGTGCTTGCAATGGGGCTGAACCAGGCTTTGAACAGAAGCCCTGGGGCTGGCTGCTGCAGGCCTGTGGTTCCTGCTCTCAGGGACATGGCAGGCAGAACCCTTCCCCAGCAGGCCGGTCATGCTGGCCTTCTCGGGAGCCGTGATGCCTTTGCCTGCAGGCACATCAGGACAGAATAGCGTCAGCCCCTGGGGAGAATCACATCGGGTTCTTCTTTCCTCCCCGTCAGTCCCGGCACACAGCCCCCTGAGCCCCTGTGCCCCCAGCCCGCCACGGTCGCCCCCCCCCACAGCTGACAGGACAGGGACATTGCACAGCTCTCCCAGTGCCGCGGGTGCCTCCTGCTCACTGGTGCAGCCCGAGACCCCCAGACATGCAGAGCTGGCCATGGCGAGATGAAGCTGCTGCATCCCAGGGCCAGCTGGTCCCGGAGGAGGCACCACTGTCATCCCAGGGGGACATCAGGGCCCCCACAGCCATCAAACCCCAGCCTGGCAGGGAGCAGAGGCTCAACGCCCACTGTCACTCGGGCCAGTGACACGCGTAGCACCCCACTAACCATAGCCAAGCACAGCCAGATCAGGCTCAACAACTGCTCTGCTGTGGGGCTCCTTCGCCGGGGACACACGCTCCCATAGCGGTGGGCAGCTGCTCTCCCAGGCACAGACTGTGATTTTCTGCTGGATGCTGCCCAGACTGTCCAGCCGGCCCTGACCTAACCTGGGAGAAGACAAGACCTCCCGCCAGCCGAGCCCAGCCTGCTCCCCCTGGCCCCATGCAATGCCCAGAGAAGGCCCTGCAAGGCGAGCACCCCGAGCAAGCAAGGGAGCAGGGAGCCTGTCTCACCGGGGCACCGCCAGCCGCACGCACTCGAAGCTGCTGTGCGGCTCGTCCTGGCTGCAGCGGGAGAGGGAGAAGGCGAAGAGCTGCGGGGGGGTCCCGGGGCCTCCCGGCACCGTCAGGCACTGCCGGCGGGAGGGGCCGTCAGGGCCGTGGCCCGCCCCGAGCCTCCCCGTCCCCCGGGACACGGCGGATCCACCCCGCGGCACCGCCCGCCGCCCCCTGCTCCCACCGGCAGGAGCACCGGAGCCACCGGCCCCGGCCCGCGGGGACCCGTCCGGTCCCTCCGATCTCTCCGGTCCCCTGATCCACTCACCCCGCCGCCCTGGGTTACCCGGCCCCCCCCCCCCGCCGTGACCACCCTGGGCTCCCCGGTACCTCCCGGTCCCCCCACTCCCCGGCCGCTCTGGGTTCTCCGGTCCGCCGTCCCCCCCACTCACCCCCTGGCTGCCCTGGAAGGCGATCACGGGCCCCGGCGCTCCCTGCAACAACAGCGGGCGCCGATGAGTCCCGCCTGCGCCCGGCTCCCCCGGCTCCCCCAGCCCAGCCCGGCCCGGTCCGGTCCCACCTGCCGCCGCCCGCAGCCGCGCAGCGCCCGCGCCGCCGCCGCCGAGAGCCGCACGTGCAGGAGGCTGAGGCGGGGACTCGGCCCGCAGCCCCGGTACCGGAGCCGTCCGCGCAGCTCCGCCCGCGGCCGCGGCATGGCCCGAAGTGCGGGACCACGGCGGGCGGGGCGGGCGGGCGGGGCCGGGCCGGTCCCGGGGGGCAGCGGCGGGGCGTGGCGGCGGGGCTCGGCCTGAGCCGGCTATTTTTGCCTCCCCTGAGGCTAATCCCCTGAGCCGCTTCCCGGCGTTAGGTAACGGCGCGGCGGGATGCACTCGGCGGCGGCCCCGGTCCGGGCGGCCCCGGGCAGTCGCGGCACGGCGGGACCGGCGGCGACGCGCCCGGTGCGGGCTGGGTGCCGCGGGCGCTCGTCGCCGAGCCCCGGGGTGGCCCGGACCGAGGCCGGCCGGTAGCGGCGGGCGGCGAAGCGGGACCGGGCATGCCGGGACCCTCGCCCGGCGGCTCCCCGGAGAGGGAGGCGGGGACCGGAGGGCGGCCGCGGGGGACCGGCCGGGGCAGGCGGGTGCGGTTCCGCCTGCCCCACACCGCCATCTCGCTGCCGTCGGTGCGCGAGGAGGAGCGGCTCTTCTACCGACGGCTGGAGGCACTGGCGGCCCCGGGCCCCGGCGGCTTCGGGCCGCTCTTCGCGGCCGACGGCTGGAGCGACCTGACGGGTGAGCGCCCGCGGGCGGCCCTGGGGAGAGCCGCGCCGGGTGTGCCGGGGACAATCGGGCCGGGGGTGCCGGGCCCCGGAGGTCCCGGGGCGACTCTCAGGGCCGTCCCCGCCCGCAGAGGACCGGCTGCTGCGGAAGCGCGTGGTGCGGGACGGGCAGGGCGGGCCGCGGCCGCGGCCGGGCCAGGAGGTGTCGGTGAAGGTGCTGGGCGCCCTGGAGGACGGCGGGCTGGTGGAGCGGGACCCGCGTCTCACCTTCGTGCCGGGCCACGGCGACGTCGTGCAGGTCAGCGCCGGCCGGGGCGCGGTGCGGGCTGAGCGCCGCCGGGTACCGCGCCCGGCCAGCCCCGCCATGCCCCGCGTTCGCAGGCCCTGGAGCTGGGCGTCCCCACCATGCAGCCCGGGGAGGTCTCCTTCTTCCTCGCCGCCTTCCCCTACGGCTACGGCCGCCCGGGCAGGTAGGGCAGGCGGGCAGCGGGACCCGGGCGGGCAGGGGGCCGGGGCGGGCAGGTGCCGGGGGACCCGGGCAGGCAGGGACCAGGCAGGGGGGGCATCCGGCGCTGTGCCCGCAGGGAGCCCGACGTGCCGCCCGAGGCGCCGCTGCTGTTCGAGGTGACGCTGCTGGAGGTGCGGGACGGCCCCGACCCGCAGCGGCTGCCGCCCGCCGCCCGCCTGCGCCTGGGCGCGCAGCGCAGGGAGCGGGGCAACTTCCACTTCGCGCGGGGCGACTTCGCGGCGGCGCTGCGCTCCTACCGCCTGGCCCTGCGCGCCCTCGACGGCCCCGCTGCCGGTGAGACCGGGGGACCGGGGGGGGGGGGCGGGAAGGGCCGGGGCTGCGGGGGGCCGGGGCGCTGAGGCCGCGCTCGCCCCGCAGCCCCGCCCGGGCCGCAGGAGGACGAGGAGCTGCGGGAGCAGCGCGTCAAGTGCCTCAACAACTGCGCGGCCGCCGAGCTGAAGCTGCAGCGGGCGGGAGAGGCGCTGGCGGCCTGCGAGGCAGCGCTACGCATCAGCCCGGACAACGGCCGGGCGCTGCTCCGGCGGGGGCAGGTGGGCTCCGCGCCGCTCCGTGCCCCCCCCCCCGGCCCGGCCCCGCCCGGCCACCCGCTACCGCCCGCTCCTCTCCCCGCAGCTGCTGGCGCAGCAGGGCCGGGACGCGGAGGCCGCGCTCGTCCTGAGGAGAGCCCTGGAGCTGGACCCGGCCAGCAAGGTCCGCCCGGACGGGGCGCGGCGGGGGGGGGTCCCGCAGGAGCCGGGCACCGGGAGTGCTGGGGGCAGGCGGGGCTCCCGCCGGAGCCCGTCCCGCCGCAGCCGTCCCGCCGCCCGCAGGTGATCCACGCCGAGCTCTCGCGGCTGGTGAAGCGCCGGAGCCCCCCGGCCCGCGCCGCCCCCCAGGAGCCCCTCCACGGCCCGATGCTGCCGCCGAGCCCCGGGTGTGTAGGCGCGCCGACGGACCGGGCTGCCCGGAGACGGGCCGTCGGGGCGGATGCCCGTCCGGGATGCGCTTGGCCCCGGCGGCGCGGGTGGCGCTCACGGCACTCCCTCCCCACAGAGCCCCGGCACCGCCCGCGCCGGAAGGAGCGGCCTGAGCGGCCCCGCGGTGCCCCGCAGCCCCCCCCGGAGGAGTCGACCCGCCGGAGGTGGAGGAGCGGCTGCGGAGTGCCCCGGCCCAGCCCGGGCGTCGCACCGAGGAGACGGAAAGCTCCCCCGCCCCTCCCCTCCCCCGCCCCCGCACGCCTCTCACGGCCACGCCCCCGGCGCGTCACGACGGGGCGTGGCCCCCGCCCTGCTCCGCCCCCTACGCGTGGGCGCGGCTCCGCGGCTCTGGCGCCTGCGCCGCAGCTTCCGGCTTTTTCGCCCCCGCCGGCAGAATGGCAACTGTAGCCCGCGGCCAATCAGGCGGGGCCTAGCCGGAGCGGCGCGCCAATAGGAGGGCGGCGGGGGCGGGCTCGGTACGGCGATTGGCCGTGCCGCGCCCTAAAAGAGCGGAGCGGGGCGGGGCGTGGGGGGGGCAGTGCGGGACGTGGCGGCGGAGCGGAGGGCGGGAGGGAGCGGCGCCATGACCCGTGAGTGCGGGCCGCGGCCGGGCCGGGGGGAGCGGTGCCGTGACCCGCCCTGCGGATTTGGGCTGGCCTGGGGGGCGGGGGGTGGTGGTGGTGCAGTGACCCGTGAGCGCGGGGCCGGGGCGCGGGCTGGGCCGCGGGGCCGGGGCTGGGTCTGGGCCCTGGAGCCGGGCCTCGGGCCGTTCTGAGGCGGCCGCGCCGTCACAGGCGGGAACCAGCGCGAACTGGCGCGGCAGAAGAACCTGAAGAAACAGAGCGACTCGGGCAAGGGCAAGCGGCGGGACGACGGGCTCTCGGCCGCCGCCCGCAAGCAGAGGTGAGCGCCGGGCCGGCTCCGCCGAGGCCCCCCCCACCCCGATCCCGGGTTCGGTCCCGGTGGTGGTGCCGGTACCGCTGCCAGCCCGGCGACGCGCTCTCCCGCAGGGACTCGGAGATCATGCAGCAGAAGCAGAAGAAGGCCGACGAGAAGAAGGAGGGCGCCAAGTAGCCCGCGGCTGGGCCGCCGCCGCCCCGGGGCCGGGCCGCCCGCCGGCAGGATGCCCATCGCAGCCCTGGGGCCGGACCGCCTCGCCGGGCACCCCGGCAGCGCCCAGCGCCCGCCTCGGGTCCGTCTCCTATTAAAGTAGCTTGTGGAGCCCTGCAGGCCCTGTCTCCTCACTCTGTGCGCCAGGGCAGGTGGGGGGCCGGGGCTGACTGGGGGGGGGGGGCCGCTGCGGCCACTGTGCCCCCCGGCCAGGAGGGAGCATTTGTGGCCGTGTTCTGTGCTGGTGAACAGGAGAGATGGACCGAGCACAGCTGTTGTGGTGTGGAGGAGCTGCATCTTCACGGTGAGGAACAAAGTGGGGCCTGGCCTGGGAGGTGTGCCCCGGCATCATCTGGGGGGGTCAGAGCAGTCAGTGGGACCCCGAGCGCAGCTGCAGGCGTGTGGGGAGCCTCGGAGGCAAGGTGTGGGCAGAGGGAGGTCGGGGAGTCCTGACCTGGGGGAGTCCTTCCCCTGAGGAGGACAGGACTGCTGGAAGCCCAGAGGAGTGAAACCAGGAAAGGGTTGTGCCGGAGAGGGGTGGGTTGTGGTGCGGATCGGAAGGAGGGCTGGGGGCTGCTCACAGGGAGGCGATGCCGGTCTGGGGCTGGGGAGGTGGTGGCTGGGCCTGCACACGGACTGAGCTGCTCCTGCAGCCGATGGGACAAGCAGGCGCAGGAGCTGAAGCCAGGGGAGCTGCCTGCTCCACAGCACCTCTGTGAGCACAGTCGGAGCAGGGCATTGTCCATAGAGAGGATTTGAAGCTGCAGCTGTCCCGCATCCTGCGCTAGGTCCAGCAGCAGTGTGGAGCTGCCCTTGGAGGGATGCTGAGGTCCAGCCCGGTGCTGTGGTCTTTGCTCTGGCCCACCGTCCTCTTCACTTCCCTGCAGGGCCGGGAGAAGCAACGTCAGCCAGTCCCACCGCCTCAGCAGGACAGAGCCAGGTGGCTGCTGTGGGCCCCGTGCAGCCCAGGGCTGGGTCCTGCAGCAGGCAGGGCTCCTCACCGGGCGAGGTGCAGCACAGCCTCCACCACGTTGGTGCCGTCCTTGGCGCTGGTCTCGCAGAACAGGGAGCTGTGGGCCTGGGGGAGCAACGGGTGTCAGTGGGGTCCCTGCTGCCCCAGGGCCCCCGAGGCGCTGTGGCTCACCATGGCCAGCTGCTGCCCGTGGGCTGTGCGGACCCCCGCTGCCTCTGGCAGGCCAGGCCGCAGGTCCATCTTGTTCCCCACCAGCATGAGTGGCAACGGCCTCTCGGTGGCCTGCGGGAGGGAAGGGCGGCTCAGGGCTTCGTGGGGCTGCAGCCTCCGGCTGCTGCTGTGGTCTCTGCCTGCTCTGGGAGCTGCAGAGCTCTGCTGCATGCACCAGCTGTTTCCTGCCGTGCCTGGGAGCAGAGCATGGTTCCAGACCTGACACAAACACCATGAAAAGGGAAAAGTGGGAGGAAGCATTCCCAGGGGCTTAGCAAGCAGCCCAGCTAGCTCCTGTCTCGTTCCTGCTCCCCCAGGACTGTGGGGCACGGCGCAGACCTGCCCTCCCTGGAGAAGCCCTGAGGTTCCTGCCCCTCTCCGTGGGGGCTGGGTGCTGTCAGACCCTTCCCGCTACCTTGATGTCCTCAATCCACTGGCGGACGCTGAGGAAGCTGCTTGGGGAGCTGATGTCGTAGAGGAGCAGCACGCCGTGGGCTTTGCGGAAGTAGGACTGGGCAATGCTCCGGTACCTGGGGCCAGGGGTGTCACTGCTGTGGGGCTGGGCCAGGCCCGCTGCTGGTGCGGTGATGGCCAGCCCGTGGGGCTGCTGCCAGAGCAGGACCTGGCCCAGCATGGCAGCAGGAGCCCCAGCCCCTGTGCTCTCACCGCTCCTGCCCGGCTGTGTCCCAGATCTGTAATGTGGTTTGCTCTCCATCCACCAGCAGCTGCTTTATCTGGAAGTCCACCCCTGCCGGGAGGGACACTCGGAGGCTGCTCCTGTGCCTCGGCCCCAGCGCAGGGGGGCACCGGGGGGAGGATACCGAGGGTGCTGGGGGAGAATACCGAGGGTGCTGGAGATGTCTCCTCTGAACTCGTTTGTGCAGAGGCGCAGCAGGAAGCTGGACTTCCCTGTGCCGCCGTCCCCTGCCAGCACCAGCCGGTACATGGGGCAGGGGGGCGCGGGCTCCTCTCTCCTCTCATGCTGCTGCGGTAGAAGTGACGGTGAGGGACGGGCACAGGGTACATGTGTGCCCGGGCTCCCCCCCAGCCTGGCCCTTTGCACCGGATGGGGAGTTGCTGGTTACCTCCGGTGTGAAGGCAGACAGCTTCCTCTTGCCAGAGTGCCCGGCAGAGCAGCAGGGTCCCTCTGCCTCGCCTGTTGGGGGGCTGGGGGCCTGCTGGGTGACAGATGCCATGGTGAGGGGCCCAGGAGCTGTGGGTGAGCAGCCCTGTGTCCCCTTCCCCAGCCCAGGGCGTGGGGGCCAGGGATGGGGGCCGGGGACAGGTCCCTCACCTCGGTGCCCGGGCTGGGGGGGGGCCCGTCCTCTGCGCTGTGGCTGCCCGTGTTGCTGAGCAAGGAGGCTGCGTCCATGCTGGGGGCCGAGCTCTGCTGCTGCCTGCGGCCGGCACCACTGTGGCCTGGGTCTCTGCCTGCCCAGGAGGCTGCGGTGGGGAGTGGGCGGTGTGGGGAGTCATCCCCCCAGCTGCTGTGCCAGAGGGCAGTGCTCAGGGAGGGGGTCTGCAGCCAGCGCTGCCCCTCCTCCCTCCATCACTCACCTGCTGCGGGTTCCCTCCGGGCGGGCGAGGGGGCTGCGGGGCCGGGGGGTGGGGGGCTGTGGGGGAGAAGGCATTTAGCATGGCAGCACCTGGGGGGGGAGTGCCTGTGGCCTCCAGCTCCAGCAGCTCATGCAGGCCCCGAAGTGCTGGCAGCAGCCCGTGTGCTGCGTCCCCCTGAGCCGGGGTGCCAGCAGGGCGAGCCAGGGCAGCCGAGCCAGCCTGCCCCTGCACCCTGTGGGGGTGGCCAGCACCCAGCATCCCTGCTGTGCCCCGCTGCCCGGGTGGGTGCCAGCCCTGGCCCTCCCCTCCCCTCCTGCGTGGGTGCCAGCCCCGCGCTCTGCAGCAGCTGCCAGGGCTCACCGCTCCGGGGTCTGCGTGCAAGCGGAGCAGCAGGGCTGAGCGCAGGCTGCTGTTGCTCTCACAGAGGCTCCTGTTCATTGTCCTGGCGGGAGGGAGCAGACTGAGGCCCGCAGGCAGCAGAGGCTGACCCAGGGGAGGGCTGTACCCACAGAAACAGCACCCCCCAGGCGGGAGCACATCCCCAGCCGCCCCTGTGGCTGCTCCCCACTGCTGCCCAGCCAGGCTTGGACGTACTGCAGCATCCTGACGTAGCCTGTGAACATCAGGTTCTCCTCCGCCATCTCCCGCAGGGCCAGCTGCTCCCTGCAGGGACACAGCATCCTCATGGCAGGCCTCCCCTGGGCACCTGCCCCCTCGGCTGGCACAGAGGCTCCACGGGGCCTTCCAGCCCCAACCCAGCAGGCACCTCGTGTCCAGGGAGGCAGAGGTGCCCGTGGAGGGGCTGGGACAGCCAGGGAGCCCCAAGGACACCCAGCGTCACAGGGCCTGCCAACAAGAGGCCTGGAGGGACGTGCCAGCAGCTCTGGGCAGGCTTCCCAGCTGCCTGTGCTCACAGCCGGGCCGAGCAGGGCGGCGTTTCCCCAACAGGCGCCTGGCCCTCCCCATGGCAGCAGGGCAGGCAGCCACGCACGGGGTCTGGCAGAGCCCTCCCGCCTGCAGCCAGGCTCAGCGGGGCACCCCATGGCAGTGCCGCCTGCTCGGCTGCTGGAGCAGCGCACGGGGCTGGCTCTGGGCCACATGCAAGCAGGGGTCTCCTGCAGAGCTGGGGCAGCCCCGCCATCCCCTTCCCCCCCCAAAGGCCACCTCTTGTGCTGCTGGGCCTGCTCAGAGAAGTCCTCCCGCAGCTGCTCCAGCTCCACCTGCAGCTGGGAGATGCCGCGCTCGGCCTCATGCAGGGTGCGACGCAGCCAATCGTTCTCCTGAGCAGGGCAAGACGGGTCCCTGCTGGGGCACAGCCTGGTGCACCAGGGAGCCCTTGGGTGCCCGGGGCTTCAGGGACCCCTGCCCAGCCCCCTCCTGGCCCTACCTCAGCGATGTCCCCAAGCTGGCGCTGCAGCCGCCCGATGCCTGTCCCTGAGCCCTGTGTGGGTCCCTCCATCGCCTGGGGAGGGAGAGGTGCGAGCCGCAGCCCCCAGGGCAGCCCTGAACCTGGCATCGGGCACCGCAGACCCCCCACCCCTGCTGCTCCCAGTGCAGCTGCCACCACTCCGGGCAGAGACCCCACAGTGGCTGCACTGCCGCAGCAGGACCAGGACCGGGCCAGACCCCAGTGCCACCCGCCCCACAGTGCCGCCCTCACCTCCTGCAGGGCCGTATCCTGCTGGCTGCAGCGGGCCAGTGGGCGCAGGGTCCCAGCCACAGGTGCCTGTCTAGCATGAGCTGCCACCGCCGCTGCGTGGGGCCCGTTGGGCGCAGTCGGTGCAGCAGCCCCGTGGTGCTGTTGGGCCCCGTGGAGCCGCCCCACTGTGTTTGCTCTGCGGGTGGGGCGGGGGCCTGGGGCCAGCCTGTGATCCTGCAGCAGCACCGGTGCAGCGCCCTCCTGGGCAGCTGGGCTGGGCCTCCTCCAAAACCCCGGCTCACTCCGGTACCTGCACTGGTACCCGCACCCAGTGCCTCCAGCTCCCCCCAGTCTCCCCTCCCACCAAGCCCGCTGAGGCGCTGAGTGCTGGGGGGTGCCGGGGGCTCCATCCATCTGTCCATCCATCCTCCCTGGGGCTTTTCTCAGCCACAGAGAGCAGAGAGGATGGGGGGAGGTTTGGGGGTGCTGTGACCACAGTCCCCAGGGAGAAGGGCAGCTGCTGTGGAGGGACAGGATGGGACGGGAGCAGCTGGATGGGGCTGGGCATGGTGCCCACAGGACCCCACAGCCTGACGTTGTCCCTGGCGTCCTGGGGCAGGCCCTTGGCCAAGCAGCTCAGGACAGTCCCTGCTGCCTGGGCAGGTGCTCATCTGGGGCTCAGTGCCCCGACTGCTCATGGGCACCTTTTGGGCTGCTACACCCAGCACCACGTTGTGCTGGAGCCATCCCTCTGTCCTGTGGGGGCTGGCTCCTCCAGAGGCTCAGCTGGGAGCGTGCTGGGGGGCACCGGCCATGGGCTGAACACCCTCCTGGAGCCCCAGATGCCAGGCCAGCGCTCCCTGCTCTGCTACCCCCCACACTTGTTCCCCCTCTCCAGCAGAGCTGCCCCAAAGGCCCTCGGCCACAACTGCTGCATGGACAGGCCGGTGCTGCAGGCACCTCTGTGCCCGGTTCCACAGCTGCTGCCTGTGCAGGGACAGATGGCACAGGCTCAGCTCAAAGTTTTATGTAAAAATGTATTCAAGGAGCTATTTACAATGAGCACACCGCTGGTGGGTGAGCTGAGACGCAGAGGTGGCCGGGGCAGAGCCCCACTCCCTCGGCAGGCCCCAGGCCAGGGCAACCCGTACCTGGCAGGAGCCGCCTCCCTGCTCGGGGGGAGCCCGGCAGCAGCCGGGGCCGATCGCCCGCCACCCGAGCTTGCTCCGGATGGCCCCTTGGGTGACCCCAGCTCAACGCAGGGCCGGTGTCCCCGGTAGCACCCACCTCCTCGGTCCCCCCCCAGTCTCTTGGATGCCGCCATCTCCGGGGGCAGGGGGCCAGGGGAGTCCAGTGGGAGGAGGGCACAGGCACAGGGCACGGCAGGGACCAGCCCCGGCTGCTGCCGCACACGTGGCCGGGCTCAGTCCATCCCAGCAGGGACTACGTGGAGACGCTGATGCGCTGTGGGGCGCGTCGTCGCCGCAGGACACGCAGGACTGGGCTGCTGCGCCGGTGCTGGGGGGAGCCGCGGAGGCAGAGGGGGCTCAGCAGCAGCCACAGGTAGAGCAGGATGCAGGCCCAGCACGAGGACACCTTCACCCAGAAGGTCGACCAGCTGCCGTGTGTGAAGGTGGTCTCCAGCACCGCATTCTCGTAGCTGATGGGAGAGGGCAGGCGTTGGGTGCCCGAGGGATGCCAACATGGGGGGGGGTCACAGCACCAGCTGCAGCCTCCAGGTCACCCCATATCCCAGCAGCCACGTGTCCCTGGGCACGTCCCAGCTGCCATGGAGCCCCCCAGCCCTGCTGACTCCAGCCCATCTCACTGCAGCGCCAGGCTGCAGTTGGCAGGGGTTTTTGGTTGAAGTGGTGCAGTCTGCAGGTGCAGAGCCGTGTGCTTCCCCAGCAGGCGCCAGCTCGGTGACGCCGGCACAGCTGGGAGCAGAGGGCGGTGCGAAGTGCAATGCTGCAGCCCGAGCCTGTGCGGGGAGCGAGCTGGAGCTGGCAGGGTGATGAATGATGCTGGGGGGGTGACGACACGGGGGGGGGGGTGACGATGCTGGCAGGGCTGCAGTCCCAGCTGGGCAGCTGCACTAGGAACAGGGAAAGGGAGCGAGAGCGAGGAGGGCTGAGCAGCAGCACGGGGCCCTACCTGAACCAGTTGGTGAGGGTCATCATGACGTAGAGTGAGGCGAGGAAGAAGACGAAGTGGAAGGCTGAGTAGCTGTAGACCACCCGGTCTCGCTCATCCTGAATGACGCACCGTCCCCCGGCGGTCTCCTCTGCTTGTTCACACGTCTGCTCGGCGCCTGGGAGAGCACAGGGGCACAGCAGCTCCTGCACCCCCTCCTTGCTGGCACCCCCAGGCTGGGACACAGGTTCCCAAGGGTGTGTGTTACTGCACCCACCTCTCAGCTCCTCCTCCATCTTCTCGGGGCAGCAGAAGCAACAGGAGGGTTTCTGCAGAGAGAGCAGCGCACTGGTAACTGCTGCTGGGGCAGGGCAGCCCAGCCCCACGGCCACCACTGCTGGGCTGAGCCCTGCTGCAGGATCCGGCCCTGCCTGGCACGGGGGCTGCCTGGCTCTGAGGAGCTGGTGCAGGCAGGGGTGCGCCATGGGAAGCCATGTGCTGTGCTTGGCTGGCCCAACCTGCCTTTGCCCCAGGCACAGGGCTGGGATGAGGGCTCAGGAGGGCTTGGGGCAGCGGGTCTGGGGTGCCCGTGGCAGGAGGACACAGGGCGCAGTTGTTGGGGACAGCATCTGTACTCACTTTAAACTCGAAGCTGTAGACTTTGACCATCCAGAGGGGCCCAAAGACCTCGGCGAGGTAGGAAGCTTCATTACTGTTCCCAGGAGAGAGGCAGAAAGCATAACACAGGCAACCACCACCCTGTGCCAGGCCCCCAGCCCGCCTCATGGATCTGACACGGCCGCAGGAGACCTGCCGTGCTGTGCCTGGGGTGACTGCGCTGCCCCTGCCCATCCGCAGATGGCATCCCCTGCCATCCCTCGGGACCCGCTGGCCGTGCCACAGGCTGGGTTTGTGGTCCCCGTGCGGTGCCTGTTGGACTGGCCGTGCCCGGAAGGGATGGCGCTGTGGGCACCCTGCCCGCCCCGCGCCGCAGGCACACGCACCATGCGAAGAGCACGCAGGCGTACATGATGGCAGCCCCCAGGACGGCAACAGTGGTGTCCTCAGTCTGCAGCTCGTCCTGCCGGACACCCGGGAAGCAGACGGTGAGGTTCTGCCCCTTGTAGAGCACTGCGGGGAGGCAGAGGTGAGACAGGCATGCACCCCGGCAGACGGGCTGCTGGCGGCAGGCAGGAGCACCCACCTCTCTCCGGGGGACGGCTGGACAGTGCGGAGAAGGTGAGGTACATCACGTAGCAGCTGATGATTGAGGACTGCAGCAGCCCTGACCGCGGCTGCTCTGCAAGGGTGGGGTCAGAGGCATCACCGGAGCCCCCAGAGTGCCACGAGCTGGCGGATGGGCTCCACGTGGGCCGCGGGCAGCCCCCTCCTGCCGCTCCCTGCCCAACACCCTGCGCCGAGGCACAGGACGGGGCCAGCAGGAGCCCTGGACAGCTGGGTCCTCCCCAGGTGCCCAAGTGCTTGCCCTGAGCTGGGAGCCCACAGCTGCCTCACCCCAGCCCCAGGACGCAGGCAGCCCTGACACGTGGTGGCCCGTGCCATGCTGTGCCGTGTGGTACTCACTGAGCCGCACACAGGGCGTGATGGAGAGGAAGGACATGATGCCGCAGAGGCTGCCATTGATGGTGAGCAGCGCCTTGTTGAGGTGGCAGGCGGCCGGGTGGGTGTAGAACTTGTACAGGAAGGAGAAGGCAGCGGAGGCAAGGGTGTAGAAGGCGGCCGTGGCCAGCAGCACGGCCAGGTACCAGCGCTTGTCCTGCGCTGCGCCCGTCAGCCTGCCGGGAGAGAGGGTGAGAGCCGGCAGCACACAGGTGCCCGCCCAGCGCCCCAGCACTCACCAGTTCTTGTTCCAGGTGTGCGCAAAGGCGGTGATCAGCACCAGCTGGATGAGGATGAAGGCGAAGCCCCCGCAGACACCCGTGTAGTGCCAGGCTGGGGGGAGAGGGCAGCGTGAGGCTGGCACAGGGGGCACGTGGGGGCCATGGGCCAGGCCCGGGGGTGCCAGCCCGGGTGGATTGAGGGATGCACCTTGGATGAAGCGGTCCTCAGGGATGAAGAAACTGGCGGCACAGAGTGCCACCAGCACCAGCAGCTTCAGGAGCCAGAACCTACGGGAGAGCGAGCGTCTGGAAGACAGGGCCCCCCGGCAGTCCGACCCAGCCCCACACCCCATCCCCATACCCGTTGTGGAGCTGAGCACGACAGTCGGTGCTGGAGCGCACGTTGAGGAGAAGAGCAGCCTGCACCAGGTGGAAGCAGGCAGTGCCGAAGCAGACCCGGTACACGGCCGAGGAGCCCACCAGCCGCTCGCAGTCCGTGCCCCCGGGCAGGTGTTCGCACAGCACCGCCGAGAAGGGCACCTGCAGGCACAGCGAGCGATGGGATGGGGCTGCTGGTGTGCCTAGCACCCCTTGGCACCCACAGCACCCAGCACCGCGGACTCCTGGCACCGCTAGCATTCCCAATACCTTCTCCATCCCCAGTACGCCTGGAAGCCCCAGCACCTCTGGCTGGGCAAGCCCTGGCTCTTCAGTACCCCTGGCACCCTTGGTGTCTCCAGCAACCTTGGCACTCCCAGCAGCCCCATTACTCCCAGTATCCCCAGCATCCCAGTACTCCTGGGTCCCCTGGCAATTCTGGCACCCCCAGTGCTCCCGGGGCCCTTAAGTGCCCCTGAGATGTCTGGCACCCCCGGGACCTCCAGTGCCCCTGCGACCTCCAGCACCCCCAGCACCCCTGGGACCCCAGCACCCCGGGCATCCCAGCTCCTGCTGTCACCTTCTCCCTGACGGCCTGGGCCACAGTGCGGGACAGCATGAGGCAGCACACGGCAGAGGCCAGGACATGCAGGAGCGTATAGAGGATCCGGGTGCATGTGGACACGCGGAGCCCACGGCAAGAAGTGCAGCCACAACCGCAGCAGAGCTGGGGGGAGCATGGTCAGCGGGGACCCCACCGGGCCAGAGCTGCTCCTGAGCCTGGCCTGACACCCCCACCCCAGTCCAGCCCCCCCCCAGCCTCGACAGGCCCCTCAGTCCCACCTGGCAGAGCAGCGAGTGCAGGAGGCGGCTGTGCGCCCGTGTGCCCGCCATGGCCCGGCTCAGCTCCGCTTGGCCCCTGCTGCCCTGATGGGATTAGGGGGATTGTCGGCTCGGCCCGCCCCACCATCTGCTTGCTGCCACCGCCGGGCAGCCACCATCGGGGTGCTCCATGGGGAGCCTGGCCAGGGTGACCCATGCCATGGTGACCCCTACCTGGGACCCTGGCCCCTCACCGGGCAGGATGAGGCCCTGGCAGCTGGCTTGGGCATCATGGACTGATGTGGGGGGGCACGTGGGGTCCGTGGGGTGCTGTCACCTGTGTGGTGACGGCTGGTCCCAGCATGGTGCCGTGGTGTGGCTGGGTGGTGTGAGGGTCCCACAGGGCTGGAGGGATGCAAAGGCACCTGCAGGCACAGAGGTACCGAGGGTGGTGTGTGGGCACAACAGCAGCAGCACATCTGGCTGGGGAGCGGGATCTCCCCAGTGCAGGCAGGAGCTGGGGACAAGCTGGAAGGATGGCAGGGGGGCGGGGGGGACGACTGCTGCCCCAGAGCCCTTGTGCTGGGGCTGGTGTCACCCTCCTTCAGCTCCTCGGGAGCTGTTCTGGCTTTGTGCTGGTGGTGGGGCTGCCGCTGCGCCCGGCTCACCCGGCATCAAGGCTCTCCCTTCCTCCCACTCTCCCCCACCGCGAGGAGGCCGGGGTGGGCAGGGGCCCGGGAGGGGACAGAGCTGGGACAGCCGACCCCAGCAGCCAAAGGGATGGTCCCTGACACAGCGTCATCCTGGCAGTGAGACTGGAAGTGGAGGAAGAGGAAGGGTTTTGGCTCCCAGCGTGGCTGCTGCTTGGAGACTGGCTGGGCATCCGACTGCTGGTGGCAACTGCCTTTACAGCACTGGGGTTTGGTTTATTTTTCCTCTTTCCTTCACAGGTTAAAGTGTCTTCACCTCAACTCACGAGTTTTTCTGCTTTTGCTCTTCCTATTCTTTCCCTGTCCTGCTGCGGGGGGGGGGGGGGGTAGCGAATGGCTGTGTGGGTGCTCAGCTGCTGGCTGGGGTCAGCCCACCACAGCCCCTGGGATCCTGCCGGACATCTCGGGCTGGTTTGTCCCCACCCACACGTCCCTGCGCTAGGAGCGGCAGGAGGCCAGGAGGGAAAGGGTCCAAAAGGCTGCCACAGAGGTGGGTGCAGCATGTGGTACAGCGGGTGCAGGAGACAGAGGAGCTGGCACAGGACCGACAGACACAGGTCCAAGTCCGGTAACAGGAGGCTGCTCTCGGGGCAGGTTTGTTTGACTCCCTGGTAGGTTTGCCAGGCCAGCGTGACATGGCCAGATGCAGCCCCAGGCGCCGTGGGGACAGGGTGGGAGCTGCCATGGGGCCGGTGCCACAGGCAGAGCCCAGCGCTGTCCTCCAGGTTCATCAGAGAGGGGCTGGAGCAGAGCGTCACGCCATCCTGGTCAGCAGCACCAGGCTGTTGTAAAGATCCCCTGGGCTCAGCACACTGCGAGGGCAAAGCAATGCGGGGGCTGAGGCCAGAGCCAGGGCGGCTGCTCTGCCCAAGGGGGAGAAGGGGTGGCTGCAGCCCCACGGGGACACTGTGGATCAGGGCAGGGGCTGGGGAGCGCTGTGCCTGCAGCACTTCCCCGGGGTCTGCAGGCCCCACATCTCCCCACTGCTCCGGCCTGGGCACCCAGCCCTGCCGAGCGGCCATGGAGCCGCTGCCACGGTTTGTCCCCCCAGCACCACAGGCCCACGGCAGCGTCCGGATGGCACCGGGCTGGCTGGCTGCAGGGAGGAGCGCTCCTGGCACCGGCAGCCCTGCGTGGCCGTGCACAGCAGGGACCCCGGGGCCCATCTGAGCGCCCACCTGAGCAAACCACCCCTGGCAGGAACACATCCTGGGCCTGCCTGCGCTTGCACCTTCAGGTGCCAACGCCTTTGCTGCCCCGGGAGCCGAGACAGCCGCTCAGAGCGGCGCGGGGGCCTGGTGGGAAGGGCTCCCTGCCCCGCACGGTGCGGAGTGTCCCCGTCAGGCCGTGGTGGGAGACGCCGGGTGCGGGGGGGGCGGGTAAGCGGCGGTGGCGGACCCCGCTCTCCCCGGCCTGAGCCCCGCTGCAGCCAGACGCCGTCCCCGCTGCACGTACGGCCTCCGCCGGCCCGGCGCCAGGGCACAGCGAGGGCACGGCCCCAGCCCGGCCGTCTCCGGCTCCCAGGCAGCGCTGCGGCGGCGCGGGGCCAGTCCCGTCCTTCCATCGCGTGTGATGGCGGCGGGAGCCAAATCGGGACCCCTAACCCTCTTACCCGGCTTAGCGCCCGCTCGGCCGGCGGGCAGCCCGGGGGCGGGCACCGCCGCGGGACCGCGCCTCGGCAGCCGCAGCGCCCGGGAGCCGCCGGTACCGAGCCCTCCCCCCGCTCCCAGGGGGGGCAGCGCCCGCGGAGGACCCTCCCCACCCGCTCGGCCTGCCCGGCTCCGCAGCGCCCGCCGGCGGCGGGACGGGGCCGCTGCCTGGAAAGCGGGCGCGGAGGAGCCGCCGGGCGCGGAGGAGCCGCCGGGCTCAAGCTCCCCGCAGGGGCCGGGCCGGGCCGTGGCCGCCGCTCTGGCCCGCCGGCGCGCGCCCCTCGTTGGTTCCGGCGGCGGCACGTGACCGGAAGTGGCGCGCGGCGGCGGGATGGCGGCGGAGGGAGACGTGGAGCTGGAGCTGGAGACGGAGCCCAACGGCTCCGGCGGCGGCGGCGATGGGGCGAGCGGACGCGCGGCCGAGAAGCCGCGGAAACACGACAGCGGCGCGGCGGACCTGGAGCGTGTCACGGACTACGCGGAGGAGAAGGAGATTCAGAGCTCCAACCTGGAGACGGTGCGGCGGGCGGGCCGGGGCCGGGGCCGGGCGGGGGGGGGCTGAGCCGGGCCCCGAGCACCGCGCCTGCACGGCCAGCACGGTGCCCGTCCCGGTGCCCGTCCCGGTGCCCGTCCCGCCGGGGCGCGGCGCTGACCCACCCGGTGACCGCGCTCGTCCTGGCAGGCCATGTCGGTGATCGGAGACCGGAGGTCCCGGGAGCAGAAAGCGAAGCAGGAGAGGTAACGGCCCGCGCTCGCTCGGGGCCCTGGGGAGCGGCCGGGCCCGGTCCGGGCCCGTCCCGCACCGTCCCGCCCCCTCGAAACACGGCCCGGGCCCACGGCCCACGGCTTCCCTGCCTGATTCCCAGCCCTTCCCCGGGAGCCGGGGCGGGCGCCCGGCCTCCTCCCGCAGCACACCCCGCGCTGCTGCGAGGGGTCGCTGCCGCCCCGCGGTACAGCCCAACGAGCCGGGGGGGCCGTCGGTCACCGGAGGTTTGTCTGTTTCTTGCCGTAGGGAGAAGGAACTGGCAAAAGTGACCATCAGGAAGGAGGACCTGGAGCTGATTGTGAGTAGGGGCGCGATGCCGGGCGGGCCATGGCGTGTCCCAAAGCTTGGTGCAGCCAGCGCCTGGCTGCTGAAACTGTGCCAAAAGCTGAGGCCGGTGCACGCCTGCCCACAGTGCTGGAGCCGGGCAGGTGCGCAGCTGGGTGGCCCCCGCTGCCGACCCCTCAGCCCGCCCGTGACCCCGTTCTGCGGCCACTGTATGGGGCTGCGGCTGTTTCCCTGCAGATGACCGAGATGGAGATCTCGCGGGCAGCCGCGGAGCGCAGCCTGCGGGAGCACATGGGGAACGTGGTGGAGGCGCTCATCACCCTCACCAACTGAGCGCCGGGCCTGCCGGACGAGTGCTCCCTCGCTGGACGCAGGGTTGGTTGGAGATGGGGTGTGTTACCGTACCCAATAAAGGCACTGGTGGGAGTGGGCTGTCGCTGTGGTCTGCACGGCGCCGGGCACCTGCCCCTTCCCAGCGTTGCTGACAACCAGGGCCTGGCCTCCGGGAAGATGTGCGGCATCATGCTGGCAGCGCCGGGCACGCCCGCAGCCAGAGCGGGACGAGGTGACCTGCCTGAGCACCAAGCTTTTAAACACACACACACACCCCCCCCACCGTTCTGGAGTGGCTCTCCCTGGGGTGGCAGCTCCTGTCCCACCGTTGTCCCTGCTCACGTACTGGCAGGGCCCAGTACAGACCCGATGTCTGAGGGGGCAGCCGCGCTGGCCCTTCCCACCTTGGTGAGTTCAGCTGCCTGGGCAAGGCGGCCCCAGCGCAAGGTGACCAGCCCGAACCTGCGGCTGCCCGCACCCCCCCACCCCGAGTAGCGTGAGCAGTGGGTTCCTGGCAACGCCAGGAGTTTCGCTAATGGCACCCATGGGACGGCACTGCCTCCCAGGAGCCACAGCAGGAACCTCCCATCCTAGCGCAGCTTGTGCGGGGGGAGGGGGGGAGCTGCAGCCGCAGGCATGAGGGAGCGGTGGTGAGCCAGGCGCAGCGACAAGCCAGACGTGGTGGTGAGCCGTGCGTGCTGACAGCCACCCTCACGCACCCTGCCTGGGCTGGCACCTCCTGGGCTGCACCAGCCAGTCCTGGCTCCCAGGAGGGTGCAGAACAGGACGGCCACGTTCCACAGAGAGCACAGCCAGAATGTGTAAGAAAACAACCACTTTAATCAAAATGATCCCCCCTGCCACACGGGTAGAAAAGCCAAGCCCTGCAGAAACAGGGTGAGGAGACAGCGTCCCCAACCTGACAATAGGGAAAGTACAAGCGACAGGGAGATGCCGTGGACCAGACGGGTATAAAAGTCCATTAACTCCTCCAAAAGTGGGTGTGCTGGAGCCGGGGGCATTGCTGCGCTCCCGCACGGCCCTGCCGCGTGCTGCCGAGGCTCCAGGGGCAGCTGCTGGTGGGACAGCGGTGTGGCCGCAGGCCTGGCCAGCATGGACAGGCAGTCGTCCTCCACGGCACCCGGGCAGGGAGCCCACTGGGTCTCTGCAGCGCAGGGAGCAGACACTGCATCAGCAGGGCATGGTGCAGGGGCACAGAGGAAGGGCTTGTCACCACATGAGTCCCGGCACAGCGCTGTGTCCGTTCTGTCCCTGCCCGGGCTCCTGGCAGCGGGCAGAGAAGGGCCCTCCCGCCCAGCCGTCAGCCATGCCTCACCCTCCTGCCCGCTCCCTTAAGTGGTTTTTCGCTTCTTGGCTGAGGGTCTCTCAAAGACGTCCCGTACGCCCGCTGCTTTCTGCTTAAAGAACTTGGTGTTCTGCGCGCTCTCCTGGCCCCAGGCAGAGTCAAAGGAGGTGGTGTCCTGGTCAACCAAGTGCGTGTACTTCGTCCGCCCTGAGCGCCCGAAGTTCTTGACCTGGGGAGCAGAAGAGCTCGTGAGCAGTGTCCAGGGAAGATGCGGGGACCCGCTGCTCCCCCCACCCAGCGCGCGAGCTCCTGCCCCTGCTGAGGAACCGCGACCCCTCCGTCTGGCACACCCACCTGCATGACTTTGGGCAGGATGGTCTTGTTGAAGTGGTCCTCGAGGGTCGGGGCGCTGAAGTCCCTCTTGTACACCTCCTCGTCCTCATCCTGCAGAAGGACACGTCTGCTCAGCCCCCAAGTTTCCAGCAAGCACCAGCAGCAGGTGGAAGTGGGGGAGAGCTGCCAGAAGCTCGTATCGCTGCTCTGCCAGGGGCTGCCACAGTATTCGCAGTCCTGTTAACCTACTGCCGAAGGTGGGGGACACGAGCGTTGTCCCCCAGGCCTGGCCCTGGCAGCCACCCTTGCGTCCCCTCAGGCCACTTCTCCAGAGCCCAGGCCGCAGCCCATGGCTCGGTTCTGACAGGGTCCATCAGCCCAAACAGCAGCACGGGGACGGCTCTGCTGCTTCGGCCTGGTATCAACCAGGAACCCTCAACCATACGTGCTCTGGTAAGGCAGCACAGGCCAGCTCCAGGCAGAACTGCGCCCGTCCCGCCATGGCGTCACCGCTCACCCACTCCTGACTGCGTTGGTGTTGCAGCTCACCCTCTGCCAGAAGAGCTGGCAGAGTTCGGATCACCTCGGTCACTGCAGCCCCATGCTGCCTCCAAGGGCCAGCTCTCATCCCAGGGCACCCCCAGCTCCCCGCAGGGAGAAGTCAGCCCGTGGCCTCGCACAGCCCTGCCAGTGTGCAGGCCCAGCTGCGCCCAGGCCCTCACAGCACCACTCACCATGAAGAAGGCGCCGCGGTGGTAGTACTTCTGCAGGAACTTGTATTTGCCCTTCACCGCCTTGTTGGTGATGACCTTGCCATTGGCCCGAAGCTCAGCGCGGCGCTCCTCCTCTGTCAGGTTCCGCATGCGCTCGATCTCCGCCTTCTCCTTCTCCATGCTGGGCAGGAGAGAAACCCCTGAGACCTCTCAGCACCGTCGCAGGACAGCTGCTGTCACCAGCCGCTCTCCAAGGGATTACATTTACTGACTGGGGGGGGGCAAAGGCGCCCTGAGGGCGGGCAGGGGAGGCTTTGGGCGCTTGCTGCCAAAGGGAAGCCTGAGGAAGAGATGCCTCAACTGCCCGGGGGCCTGTGGGCTCTCAGCCTCGCATCTACGCAGATGATACTTACGCTTCTCGTTCTTCGCGGTCCCGTTTGATACGCTTCAGCTCACGTACTTTCCAGGCCTCGTACTCCTCCTCGTCGTTCTCATCGTCTGTATCGAGCGCATCCAGCGCTGCCAGCGAGCGCTTGTTCTCCTCCAGCTCCTTCTTTGCTTCCTCTTCTACGATCTGCAGCAAGGAGCAAGCTAAGCGTGCTGCGGTGACTGCCCCCCCGCGCAACCCCCCGCCTGACCCTTGGCACCTTGAGCGTGTACTTGCGCCTCTCTTCTGCCAGCCTCTTTGCCTCCTGCTCCAGCTCCTTCTGCTTCAAGGCTTCTGCTTCTCGCTCCTGAACTGTGATCCGGTCCTTCCTGCAGGCAGGGACCACAACAGCCATCAGTCCTTCCGTGAGCCAGCGCAGCCACTCATCTCCTCGCAGACCTCTCCCCCTCCTGCACCACAGCTGCTTTCAGCCTTCGGCCTCTACAAGAATGGGCCGTGTCCCAGGGACCTCCCCCTTCCGGCGTTGCCCTCAACCATACGTGCTCTGGTGAGGCAGCACGGGCCAGCTCCAGGCAGAACTGCACCCATCCCACCATGGCGTCGCCGCTTACCCGCTCCTGACTGCGTTGGTGTCACCACTCACCCTCTGCCAGAAGAGGCCAGGGCTACCGCGCCATTCCCCTACAGCTGCAGGCGCGCACACAAGCAACAGGAGGCCGAGCCACTGGCTGTTGGGCAGGGCCCGCTGACGGATCGCCTTTGCCACCGTACGGCACTTGCCCGAGGGCTCCGGTTGGACCCTGCTGCCACTTTGACCCACAGTGACCCGAAGCAGCTGACAAGGGGCTGTCGGTGCAGGGGTCACCCCTCAGTCCCCAGCAATGCCCTGCCAGGCTGTGACCGTCGCTGCCCCCCAGGGAGGCAAACCACCGCCCCATGGCGAGGAAGAGGAGACCACAGCAGCGGCATCTGCTCGGCCCCCAGCTCCTGACTCCCGTGTCCTCAGCCAGGGCTGACCCGCGCAACTACATCACCCACTTGCGGATGAAGACAGGTTTGAGACGCGGCTCCATTTCATCCTCGCTGTCCGTGTACTCCTCGTACTCGGACTCTGACTCGGACTCTTCTCCGGATCGACCCTCGTCTTCCAACTCCATCACCTCCATCTCCTCAGTTTTCCTCTCCTGTGCTCGCTGACGCATCATCCCACGCCGACGCTCGATCTCCTAACGGAGACAAACACAGAGTCATCAGACGACCAGCCCCGCTACTGCTTCCCTCTCATTCTTCTGTCCAAAACGTGCGATGTCTGGAGTGTCGGTTGCGAGACGATACGTCCGTCCCTCTGGTCGCAGGGTGGCCTCTCCTGGTGGCCCATCCCGCACAAGAGAACAGTAACCCACGAGTTAAGTCACGGCCACCTGTGACACTTGTCCAGATCCGCCAGACAGCCCACATGTCCATGCAAAAGGCAGTTTCACCCTGTGCCGTTCAGGGGCTTCCCTAGGCCCGTTATTTGGCTCTGCAAGCACACCTCATCATCGATCTCTTCCTCCTCCTCTTCGCTGGTGTCCTCCCGCTCCAGGCGCCAAGCTTCCCCCTCCACCTCTGAATCGCTTTCTCCCACCACTTCAGGCTCCACGATTTTACGGTGTCTTGCCAGCCTGCAATAGACTCCAATTAAACGACAGCACTTTGAACATAAAGAGGCTGCAAGAAGTTGACTATTCATGAATTGTTCCTAACGAGGCCATGGTAAACGCTGGAACTGCCGAGCGTGGCAGGGCTGCTTGCGGCAGGGCCGGAGCCCGAGGCACGGTGCAGCACAGATGTGAGAAGAGCCAGACGCTCTCCTGCGCTGCCCGGTGTTCCTGCAATTCCTCACTACAGCGCGGCAGAGCGGGGTCTGGACTCCCCAGCCCCTTACAAGGGAAACCTGCAGGGAAGCGCGGCGGGGCGGGTGGAGGCGCAGCTCCACGCTGACCCCAGCACTCACCGCTCCTCCACATCTTCAGCGATGCGGTTCTGGAGGCGCCGGAGCCGGGGGTCGTTGGCGAGCTCCTCCTCCTGCTCCTCGGGCTCCACCTCCTGCTCCTTCGCCTTCTTGATGAACTGGAACTCCTCGTCCTCCTCCTCCGAGGACTCCATGGGCGCGTAGTCGGGCCGCTTCCCCGACACGTACCGCTTCACCTTCACCTTCTCCATGGAGAGCTCGCCTGCGGGCGCCCGGGCCGTCACCAGGGGCCCCGGGCCCGCATCCCCCTGCCGCCACGGCTGGGCCGGCCCCGGCCGCGGTCCCCCCACTCACCCTTCTCGTTGCGGACGGGCACGGCGCCCGCCGTGGACTGGATCGGCGGCTGCTTCATGAGGGCGCTGGGGACCGACATGGTGGCGGCGGGGCCGGGGCCGGGACAGGCCGGGCCGGGGTCGAGCAGCGACGGCTGAGAACGGCTCCTCGCAGAGGCTCACCCGGAACTGGAACTGCGCCCCCCACTTCCGCCGGAAGCGGAACCTACCAGCGGCCTGCGGCGAGCGACCGGAAGTGGCCCTCGACGTCAGGGTCGCGGGGCTGCGAGGGGCGGTCTGCGCGGTGCTCCGGGCGGGGGCGGGGTCTGGTGCGGGCCGGGCCGAGCCGAGCCGAGCCGTGCCGTGCCGTGCCGTGCCGTGCCGAGCCGTACCGTACCGTACCGTGCCGTGCCGAGCCGTGCCGTGCCGTGCCGAGCGGTGCCGTGCCGTGCCGAGCGGTGCCGAGCCGGCGCTCTGCCCGCATCCCCCGCGGTTGGGCGGCTGGCTCGGGACCCGCCGGCGGGGCAGGGCCGGGCAGCACCGCGGCAGGGGTCCCGCTGACCGGCCGGAGGAGCCTGGCCGCAGCCCCGGCCGCCCTGTGGGGTGCCACTCGCTGGGGTCCTCCGGCCGCGTCCGACCGGTGCCCTGGCGGCCGGGACACCGGGTTTAGGGCCCCCGCCACCGCCGGTTGCTGCGCCCTCGGGTGTGGAAGCGTCTACCCCGGGCGCCGGGGGGGGAGCGAGCCCCCGAGGGTCGCGGTGCCCCCCGGCTGACCCGCGGGCAGGGAGGGGACGGTCCCCCGCCGCCACCCCTGCGCCTTGCCCCTTCGCACGGGGCCGGGGTGGGGGTGACAAACGACGGGGGCTGAGCCGGTCAGCGCTGGTACGGCCGCCTGGCACCGAGTGCTGTAATTCTGTAATTCCCGCGGAGCCTTGCCGGGCCGCGGGCCGTGTCCTGCGCTTGGCGGGGCTGCCGAATTCCTCCTGGCACCACCTGGCAAAACCTCTGCTCCCTCGGTGCCCGGTGGGGCCCGGTGGCAGAGCCGCCGGGGGGTTTGCGCTGTGCCGGCTGCCGGCGTAGCTGCTCAGGCAGAGAAGGAGCTGGGCAGACGTGGCCGCTGCCTGTGCCAGCCAGAGCCGAGCCCCGGCTCTCCTGTTCGGTCTGCTGACAGCCGGCCCCGCCAAGCCCCAGCGCTGCCGCCTGGGTCCCCATCTCTGTCACCGCAGAACCTCGGCACGGCTGGCAGTGGGAGGCAGGGCTGCTTCTGGTGCAGCAGAACCCTTGTGCCGTGCTGCAGTGCAGGGCTGGGGGAGCCCCTGGGCTTTCCCGGGGGCACCGGTGGCGGCATCTGTGTTGGGAAGGGCCGGGGCTGCTTTGTGGCAGGCATGAGGGGTTTCCCGTAATCGGCCGGTTGCTGCCTGTGTCAGCACACGTCACAGCCTCTGAGGGGGTACGAAGTTTCGCAGAGGCAAGTCGAGGGCAGAGCTGGGAGCGATCGGCTTGCATGAGTTGCCCCTGCGCAGCATCCAGCCGCAGAAGATAAGACTTCTTTTGAAGTTGGGCAAAACGCTACCAAAAACCACAAACCACCGCAGCCACCTCTGCCATCCTGTGCCGCCTTCTCGAAAGAAAGGAAGAGGTTTTGTGTTCCGGGAACTACCTGCTGCACCCTGCAGCAGGGGGATTTGGGAAGCAGAGGGGGCAGAGCCGTGCTTCAACCACACGCTGCTGGGTGCCTGCCCTGTGCTCACCGGAGCGGGTGCCCTCGGGGCCGTGCAGTGGAGGCTGCGTGGGGCAAGGCCAGCGCCAGAGGTGGCAACCAGGAAACCCAAAAGCAAGCGTGCTTTTCCAGTTGGTGGGTCAGCGCTGGAGCACGATCCCGAAGGAAGTGCGGGGAATTCTCTTCCTTTCGGCACCCTTGGTTCCAGGCTGGGAGATGTCCTCCTGGCAGGATCTCATTCAGCCGGTCTCGGGAAGAGCAGACCCGATTCTTGGCAGTGGCACTGGTCCCGGTCTGGACCCAGCTCTGCGGGGGTGGAGGGTCCCCGTGGTGGCTGCAGAGGTCCTGAGGCTGGCACAAAGGTGGGCTCTCTCCTGGGGGACTCTGCTCTCACCCCAGCACCTCTCTGCTGGGGCCGGGCAGATCCAGTTGGGTAACCGGCTGCCCTGGGCTCAGTTCTTGCTGCGGCGCTGGGTGAAGGCTCTCCCTGCGGCACCCTCCGGGAGCTGTCTCGGACAACCCTGTTTCTGCTGCTGAGCCCCAGGCAGAGCTGTGGGCTCTGCAGGCCCCCACTGCTTCAGCACGTCCTCGCAGCGGCTGGAGGAGCTGGGACAGCCCTGCTAGAGCTGGCAGGGAGCTGGCAGGGGTGGGGTGCACGGCAGGACCCCGGTGCCGCAGGCCTGCCTTCGTGCCCTGTAGCTTCTGGTTTGCCTTTGCAGCCCGGGCATTAGTAGCTTTATAGTCCTACAGCAACTGATGATCCTCCCCAGCCTTGCCCAGGTGTAAGCAAGAGCTCGTTCGGGTGTTTCTGGTCTTTACACCTAGGTGACAATTAGAGCTCCCGCTCTGTGTTTGATCATCTGATGAGATATTAATCTTGAGGGTTATCACAGTGTGTTCCCACCTAACGAGTCCTGTGCCACCATGGCAAGGAGTGAGCTTCAACATATGACTCAGTGAAACAATTAGACACCAGTTTAAGGGAAGCTTGGGAGTTGCACACAAAGCACATAATGTCCCGTTCAGGTGAAGCAAAACTAAAGACCTTGGCAAACAGGGAAATACTTTCACAGCCTGGCTCAGTTCTGTGACTCCAGGCGTTGGAGGCCGTGGCGAGACGTGGCCCTCAGCCTGCGACATGTCTTCACTGCCCCGCGTCCCCTCGAGAGGCACAGCCAAACTGGAGACACCAAATGCCGGCATTGCCCGAGCTGGTGCGGCAGGAGCCGTGGGGGGACCCAGCCCCGAGGCCTCCCCAGGCAGGGCCCTGCGGCGCCCGTTGTGGTGCGGGGCGCACGGGGGTGTCGTGGCTCTGCACCTGCCCTTACCGGCTCTTCTGGGGACGTGGCACAGGGGCTGCCAAGAGCTGGTGCGGCTGAGGGCAGCCCCAGCCCCCTCTCCTCGGCACAGCGGCTGCTGGCGTGTCGGCCCTGCAGCGCCTTGGCAGCTGGCAGCTGGGCTGCGGCAGGGATGGGGGGTGCTTCGTGGGGCTAAGGCCCCCGTTCCTGGGGTGGTGCGAGGCCACGAGGCTGGCAGCCGCTGGTGGGGGTGAGCCCAGAGCACGGCCAGTGCCCGGCACGGGCCCGTCTGCTCCTCGGTGCTTTGCCAGCTTGCCGGAAAAAACCTGCGCCTGCCAGGCTCTGGGCTGGATTCATGTGCCCGTACCTGTAAGCATCCCCTTCCCCAGCCCACGGGCAAACAGGGCTCCTGCTGAAGGGCCACGGGTGGGCTCTCTGCCCTGGTGTTTTCTGCACGTGTGTGTTTGTGTTCCTGTGCGTGTCATTTGTGTGGAGCCCCACGAGTGCCGCAGGCACCTAAAGGTGCTCGGGCCGGGCAAGGATGTCCCTGCAGCTGCAGTTTGTAGCGGGAGAGGCAATGGTGGGGTGCGATGCACCGCAGCCCAGGCAGTGCTATGGCAGGCTGTGGGTCGATACCTTGGCAGCAATAGAGCTGCTGACAACAAAGTCGGAGGCAGATAAAGTTACAGAACCACCCTGAGCCGCTGTTTGTGTCTGCAGCTGCACCGCAGGGCAAGGTCAGGGTGTTCGGGCCGGGCCTCAAGTCTTCCGCGTGTGACCACAGCGAGATGTTGTGTCTGGGAGCGTGGCTATGAATAGAGCCTCTCGAGCCGGCGGGACCCTGCGGAGCGCAGCTCCCAGCTGGGCCACGGCAGTCCCAGCTCCGGGGGTACCGGGGCCTTCCTGGGAGCCTGCCGGTAGCATCCAGCAGTGAGGGGAGGAGAAGGGAGGGGAGGGGACAAGAGGGGCCGGGGAGACTCCAGGGAAAGGGGACTGCAGCCTGAGCTCCGGGAGAGTGTGCAGGAGGGGGGGCTGGGGAAATGCGATGGCAGCACAGCAGCGGGGCTGCAGGCTCGCCCCTGCACCAGCACAGGCATGGGGGCAGAGCGGGTTGCTGTGCTCCAGGTAAACATTTAGTTATTGATTTGGTCCCTCTGGACGTCCTCTGCCCGCCGTTGCTGCCCGTTACTTGGTTTTCTCCGCTGTTTGTGAGTGCCCTCTGCCCTTCGCCCCTGGTTCCCCACTCACCAGTGTGTCCTCGAGCTCCCCCCAGGATGGGGGTGCCTGTGGGTAGGGGTGCAGCCCTGTCGCTGCTCTGCCTCCCAGAAAGCTCAGCAGATGAGCAGTTGCATCACTGTTGGAGCTTGTGCAATCTCTGCAACCCAAAAGCCAAAACTTGACCTGATTTTTGCATGAAAGGAGGTTTCTATTGATTGTTGTGGGCTACCGGGCTACGACACGTAGCGTGCTTGGTGCGGAGCAGCACGGGGGGGTGTCTCCCCCCGGCCCCAGTGAGCAGTTTGGCCCCTGTGCCTACAGTGTGGGCTCCAGGGGATGCCGCGGGCCATCGCCTGGCAGGGCAGACCTCGCAGGGAGCTGCTGGCTGGCTCGCGGTAGCGCGCTGCCGGCGTGACGGTGTGCCGGGAGTCACCGTGCGGAGCAGCCTGCTCCTGGCCACCTCCTGGAGCGCACCAATGGCTCCAAGCAATGGCCCCCAAGACAGTTAAATGTCCAAGAGGAGGGTTCGTGGTCCTGGCAGACGTGGCTGCGGTAGCTGCCTCACCCCTGCTGCCGAGCAAAGGGATGCCGAGCAGCCATTCAGATCCAGCCTGGCGACCCTGCTCTCTGCTCCATCCGCAGCCGTCCCCAGCCCCGAGGGGTGCTGGGGAAGCAGATCCCGCTCACGTTCGTGGCTTCACCCCGCAGCCAGCTGCTCCCAGTTGCAGGCATTGTCTTTGGCAGGAGTGCGGGGTCAGCGTGCGGGTCCAAAGCCAGTATTTTACGTAAGAGAGAGGTGCTTCCTGCCTGCCTGCCCTGTGGCGCACAGATAAGCCCTGTGGTGACAAGGGCCCTTTGTCAGCTCCTCTCCCCAGCGTGACGTGTCACAGGGGCCAGGTGCAACAGCTCGTCCCCTGCCCGGGCACGGCCGCCAGCGCCTAAACGAGGCATCTGAAGACAAAACGGGGGGTGGGGGGAGGCAGCCCGCCTACTGCCCTCCCTCCCACCCCTGGGCCAGGGTCGGGCTCAGGACCTGCCCCCAGCACACGTATCCCCCATATATCTCCACGGGGCACTCCCGGCTCGGCTGCGCATCCAGGGGCTGGGCGGTTGGCCTGGACTCACCGGCCGCCAGGGACAACTCCCGACGAGGCTGCGGTGGCACAGGGTGAGTGCCGCGTGTCCGTGGGGTGCCGGGGACCCCCAGGCTGCGCGGTGAGACCGTGGCCCCAGAGGGTGGACCTGCGGTACCTCAGCCCCCGTGGCCAGTGGTCGCTGGCAGCAGCTCCTGGGGCTGGACGCCAGCGTCGGCACAGCCAGAGTCGCTGCCCCTGGGGCGACGCTGCAGCCAGGTGCCTGCCCTGCAAAACTGACCCAGTTTAGCAGAGAAACCTGCCCTGTGCCAGATTTTCTGGGCTGTTCTCAGCATCTCAGTTACCAAGGTGACTGTTTCCTGTGCGATTGCTAATGCTTCGTGATCTCGATCATGATATCTGAGTGACTTCCTTTTCTCTGTAAGGAGCTGTAGGACCCGCTCCTACCCAGACCCCTTCTGAGGTGAGGAGGATTCAGGTCAGTTTGGGTTCTGCTGCTTTTGCTTTTTGCTCTTGACCCAGCTTTTGCGTTGCTCTTCACACGGTCCCGTGTGCGCGAGGGACAAGAGTGTATTGGTTTTTACGAACGACCGAAGCCGAGATGAGCCGCAATTCACTTCTCACCTTTTCTCCTTGGTGGAAGTCTCTCTCCTGAAACCTGAAACTGGGCTGATGGATTTTCCGTGTGTTGCTGCCTTCCAGACAGCTTCTCCGTCAGGCTGCTGCATGCTGGCTGGGGCTGCAGCCTCCCCCATACCGACTTCGCTGGAAGTCTGGTGCCGCTCCTGTCGGCCCTGGTTGAGGAACCCCCCGCTCCCAGACGGGCTGGTCTGGGTAGGCTTGTGTCCTGCCACCCCTGCCGCAGAGTGACCCGCCATCTGCCGCGCCGGGCGCGGGGGGACGCGAGACGAGGCGTCCCCTGGGTGCCCTTCTCTGCGGGCGCCCTCACACCCCCGGTCGTGCCCGGGGCCCGTGGGGGGGGGGTCAGGGCTCTCACGGGGCAGATCCGCGTCTCCCGCTCGGGCGGGCACGAGCAGCCCCGGTGGCCACGTGCCGGGACGGGGCAGAGGCCGTGCCCGGTGTCGGCGGAGGGAGGGTGTCCCCAGGCCGGGGCGAGGGGCAGCGGCCCCGGTTCTTGCGGTGCCCCCGGGGGGAAGGGGGACGCCTGGGGGGGGGGTGTGGATGTCCGGGGGGAGCCGGGCGCTGCGGCGGGGCGCGGAGCGCTCGGCGGCGCCGGTGCGGCGGCGGCGGCGGCGGGGCGGGCGGGGCGGGCGGCGGTGACGGCATCCGGCGGCGCCCGGCGGAGCGGCGGCCGTGCCGCGCCGTGCCGGGCCGGGCCGCGCCGGGCCGAGCGGAGCCGGGCAGGGCCGAGCGGGGCCGGTCGGTCGGTGCGTGGCCGGTCGGCGCGGGGCGGGGCGGCGGGCGGCGCTGACAGCTGCTCGGCGTAAACAAGCGGCCCCGTCGGCCGCCCCGGCCGCCCCTGCCTGGGCCGGGCCCGGCTCCGGGGCGGGCGCTCCGGGCGCCCCGCGGCGTGACGCGGCGCCGCCGACAGACGGGCCCGACCGCCGGCGGGACGGGAGCGGGCAGGCCGCGAGGTAAGGGCGCGGGGACGCGGCCGGGGACGGTGCTCGACCCGCCGGCGCCGGCGGTTTGACAGCTGGGGCGGCCCCGGCCGGGCGGGACCCCGGGCGGCGGGGCCGGGCCGGGCGGGGGCGGCCGGTGGCGCCGCGGCCGTTGGGCAGCTGCTGGCGGGGACGTGCGCGGCCCGGCGACCCCTGGGCGGGCGTTCCCCGGCGCCGCGGGCTGGGCCGGCCCTGCGCGGCGAAGTCTGCGTGCCCGGGGGCGCGGGGCTGCGGCGGGGAGCGGGCTGGGGGCTGCGGGCTGGGGGCCGGCCCGGCCCGGCCGTGCTCAGGGGCTGGCGGTGGGGACGGCCAGAGCAGCCGCTGCGGGAAGCCGAGGGCGAGGAGGGAGCCAGGCCTCGTCCCGTCGCGCCCACGGGGCCGGCCCCGGCCCGGCCGCCCTCGCAGCCACCCGTGGCTGGGCCGCAGGAGTGGGGACGCAGCGCTGCGGGTGCCGGACGGCCGGTGGCTCCGGCCGTTGCTGCGGGGCCGGTGCTACGGCCTCGGGAGTGCCGTGTCGGTGCCGTGTGGCGGCGGGGCTCAGCCCGTGGGGAAGTGCTGGTATCCATCAGTATTGGGACGGATCCCAGCCGGTTGCTGCCCTGTGCGTGCCGGGTGCGATGGGCAGCGTGCCGCTCGTGGGGCTGCAGGTGTGGAGCAGAGAGCGGCCCGTCAGCTGGCCGGGACTCGTGTCCCCGCTGGCCTGCAGCAGCCCGGGGCTGTCCCTCTGCCTCTCCTTCCTGCTCCCAGCGCACGAGGCCAGAAGTTTGCAGGCAGGGCCGGGGCGTGCGGCGGACCCGCTGGGGTCTAGCGGGGAGGGAGCCAGCCCGGGCTGCGCTGGGGCAGCAGGCGTGGAGTGCCGGGGCTGAGGAGGGCTGGGCTCTGCTCCCTGTGGCGGAGGCCCACTGCAGCGTTGTCCCCACGTCGAGCAGTCATCGCTGGGGAGCGGGGTGGCTGCTGGCTCTGGGACCAGCAAAGCGGAGGAGACTGCCCAGCTCAGGGCCCTGTGGAGGGGGCGAGGTGTTGGCACAGAGACTGCCCGTGGCCAACAGTGTCCCCTTGTGCTGTGCTTGCTGCTCTCTCCACTTGCGCGGTAGCTTTTTTCCTTCCCTGGGGGTCCGGGAGCCTTTCCCCACTGGAAACTGTGATTTGGGCCCTGGCATGATCTGGGACCCAGGGCTCTGGTCCAGCCTCCGGTGGGTGCTTGCGGCTCCGGGTGCCTCGGCAGGGTGTCTGAGCCAGCAGCCAGCCAAGGTCTGGTCGCTGAGGGGGAGCCGCAGCGTGCCTGAATCGCGGCACTGTCTGTGCTGCAGCCTGTGGCGGGGTCTCAGGCGGCTGCCAGGAGCTGCTCTCCTCCCCTGGCAGCGCTGCAGGCTCCCTGCTCGCTGGGGCTGCTGCTTGCCAGGGGGGGATGGGGCTCCTCTGGGCACTGCTGGTTCTCACCTTTATCGCTGTCTCTGAAACACAACCAGATATTTCAGGGGCCCTGTGGACCTCCGTGAGTGGAGCTCGCACCAGCGCTGTCGTGTTGCGGGCTCCTTTGCGTTGGGTGGTTCAGTCCCTGCTCTGCTCCCCACCTGCTTTCTGACACGGTGTGACCTGTTCCCAGGCATTCCTGCGTGCAGGTCCCTGGGTGCACACTGGAGGTGACGGCGTTCCCCTTTTCCTGGTCCCTGTGCCGGTTTCCTGTCTGTTCTGGAGATGAGTCACACCGGTGTCACCATGTTGTGCTCCAGAGGAAGGGCAGAGCTGAGCTGCTGATGGTGACAGGCAGCACAGCGCTCAGCACTGCTACCAGGCACTGCCTGGTCGGTCGCTGATTGTGGAGGTGCTGGGGCCTGGGGCTCTGCTCTCCCTGGCTTTCATCCTTCCAGCAGTCTCTCGTTCAGCTAGGGTCTCCCCCTTAGTCTGGGGGCATCTCCTCCTGTCTCCCCTTAGGACTGGAAAGGCAGGCTTCACATCCTGGTTGCTCCCAGCTCCGTGCCCAGATAGGCCCATTTTGGGGAAGGGAGCTCCTGTCCTGTGGCGGTGGGAGGCACAGCTTCCCTTGCCTTGCCTTTCCCCTCCTTCGGTGCCCTTCTCCCCTCCCGGTTCATCTCCTGTGTTTGTAAGCACAGAGCGTAAGTACACATTGGGCAATAGGCAAGGTAAACAGCAGTTCTGCCGTGGCTCCTCGGGGCCCCAGGTCCTGTGCGGCTGTCCGTGAGCTGTGGTGGACAGTGGGTGCTGTGTGCCAAGGCTCCCTTGCCCGGTGCTGGAGCTGCGGTTTGGTCTGGCGGAGCCTGCCCTCCCTGGGTTTGAGGAGAGGCACCGCGGGGCCTGACCACTCTTCCATCTCTCTGCAGATCGTGCTGCTGTCCTGGACAGTCTGCTCCTGCTGCCGCCCTTCAGCCCGGCTGTCACGGGCTCGTCCCCATGCTCTCTTGGGCTGAGCGGGGATCAGCGGGGCAAAGAGGCCAGTGTGCCTCGGGGCGCTGACGCAGGGAGGCTGCTGGACCTGCCGCTCCCGGGACCCTCCTGCTCCCCAGCTAGAGGAACCCCGATACTCTGATGGATCTGAGGCCCTGCTCGCTGCTCCTGCTCTGGACTCTGGTGGTTGCCCTCGCTCTCCTGGCCCAGGAGGTGCTGGCCCAGCGTATTTACACCAACACCTGGGCTGTGCTCGTCCCCGCAGGGCCCCAGGAGGCTGACAGGCTGGCCAGGAAGCATGGATTCCTCAACCTGGGCCCGGTAAGTCCCCTGCTGTCCTCTCCCTGTGGAAGCGGTGTCCTCCGCTGGCTCTGTCACAGTCTGTGCAGGCGCCGGGCTTGGCCCTGGAGCTGGCTTGGGGGCTGCTCTTTCTGGCAGCAGGGCCGCTGCATTTGTGCCTGTTCCCTGCAGCCTTTCAGCATCTGCTGCGTTGACTCAAGGGTGGTAATTAGCTGTATGGAGCCGGGGCCTCCCCCCGCCAGCGGAGCGGTCTGGTGGCACGGCTCGGTGTGGCACACTCTGCCTGCTGGAGGGGGCTGCTCATCCCAGCATGAGAAAACTGGGAGTGTTGTGTGTTGGTGGAGGAAGGGAGGGTTCCCGGTTTCTGGTGGTGCTCCCCGCAGTGAGCTGCCCCAGTGCCGCACGGCCTCAGCTCAGCTGGGGCAGCAGCAGCACCTCCTGGGTGTCCCCGGAGCAGGCAGTCTGACAGCAGCCACGTGTCCTTGGCCCGAAACTGCCCTTCGCAGGAGGTGTGTCAGCAGGTCCTCGCTGCTCCCTCAGCCCATGGAGGGACCAGGCAGCTCACGTGGCTGTGCTGAGCCAGTGCTGCCATCACCCCCCTGGCAGCAGAGTGACAGCGAAGGAACCGGGGCCCTTTGTGTCCCCTGCGGTCCCAGCTGCTCCTGGCCTTGTCCCCAGCGTGAGGAGCTCTGCGGCGCTCTCCTCCCAGCAGCCTTGGCAGGGCCCAGCTCCCCTGGGGTGAAATCCCAGAGGAAATTGCACAACTCGTGGCTGCGGTGTCAGGACCTCGCTGGGAGCAGCTGCTGCGGCGGGTGGGAAAGGTGGCTGGGGAAGGTGGCTGCTGCTGGAGCCAGTGGGTGCCTGGTCCTGCCACCCGAAAGGAGCCCTGCGTGGGGCGGTGGGTACGCAGGGCTCTGAGGACAGGGACCTCCCAGTCCTCTGGGGCTCGTGCTGGAGGAGGGAGCTTTGTGGGGGCCAGGGCCAGGCTCCACCAAGGGCATCTGTGCTGTGGGGACAATGGGGCAGCTTCACGCAGGTGCCGTCTGCGTGGAAGTGTCTTAGAGCCAACATCAAGGCAAAGGACGTGTCAGGCCAGGGCTGCTGCTGTGCAGAGGACCAGGAGAGCGGCCTAGGGCATGTCCCACTGGGCCAGGTCTCTGCTGAGACCCCTGGGAGTGGGGGATGGCATCAGCCTGCTGCCGGCAGTGTTTCCCATCACACTGCGGTGCCAGGTCCCAGGGGCACCGGGGCTCTGTGGCCATGTCTCCACTGGCCCAGGGTTGCCTGTCAGGCCCTGGGCTGCAGTGCAGAGCCGTGCAGGGCCCCATGGCTTGGCAGGGAGCCCAGGCCTTTTTGGGGTCCCTCCCCGTGAGCCATGGGGGTTCCATGCCAGCTCTGCCTGGCAGCGCCCAACTTCTCCCTGCACCATTCGCTCTGCGGCCAGAGGCTGGCACCTCCCAGCTCTCCCGGCCCGTGGAGCAGCAGCAAGGCAGCACCTGCAGGCAAAGCCCTGTGGGCTGTGGCAGCTCAGGCTGCGGCAGGAGCTGCTGGTCAGAGCTGCTGGTTTTGCCCGTCCTGGTGTCTGTGCTGCGGGACGAAGCTTGGCTGGCCTGGGCAACCCACTCTGGCAGAGAGGCCGTGGTGGCCGGGTGGGAAAAGCGGGGCTGGAAAGAGCTAGGCTTTCCCTCCCAGGAGGTTTCTGGGCTGCTGTTCCTGGGGGGGGTGTGCCGCTGGGACAGGATGTGGCAGCCAGGCTGGAAGGGGGGGGACCGGGTGCTTCTGGCAGTGCCCCAGTAAGAGGCCCCCAGGGTCCTTATCTGAGAGGATCCTGGCCTCAGCGTGGGGTCTGGACACTGTCCTCAGAGGCATGCTGTCCTGGCGTACTCCCTGCTCCACTGCTGCCTGCAGGGCTGGGGCAGGCGGGCAGCCCCCTGCCCAGCGGTGCCTCCATCAGAGAGGTGCCAGGACCAGTGTCTGGTGCCAGTGGCCTTGAAGGGGATCCAAGGGACAGTGTGTGTGTGTGGGGATCAGAGGAGAGGGATGGATGAGGCAGTGAGGTGGGAGCATGGTGGTTTGTGCCACTGGGGCTGGCGCAGAGGAGGGGGTGCAGGTGCTGCCAGCCCCGGCTGGGGTTGGGGAGCACCGGGGAAGGGCCCAGCTGCTGGTGCTGGCCTTGGCTGCACTGGCAGGACACTGGGACCGAGCGGCCCCAGCAGCACCAGCCCAGGGAGGAGTGCTCTTACCTCACATACTGCTGGGCCGCAGGTCCCCACTGCCGCCCAGCACATCGCTCTGCTCCCAGGGACGCAGGCGGGAGGGCAGCAGCCCCCTGGCCCCAGGACTAACTGAGGTGGTGTGAGCCATGGTGGAGGTTGGGCAGGAGCGGTGAGCTGGCACCGCTCTCTCTGGGATCAGCACTGCCCGCCCCATGGACGCATAGGGCTGGGGGGGTGGCTCTGCCCTTGCTGAGGACAGGGACTGTGGGATTAGGGTGGAAGTGTGTGGGCTGGCCGGCTCCCGGCTGCCACCGCAGTGTCTGTGCAGACCTAATCCAGCCGGATGACCAGGCAGAGCTGCGATCTCCTTGCAGGAACAATCAGGGCTCTGTCCTTACCCCCAGAGGGGGTGAGGGGTTGCTGGGGGAGGGCAGCTCGCCTGCAGCTCGCTTTCCCCTCTGCCAGCCCGGTGCAGAGGCTTTTCTACCTCGGCACCTCCCCAAATGCTCTGAGCTGCCAGGTGTCCCAGGCTGTACTGGGGGGACACGGTGTGCCGTGGGGAACAAGCCTGGGTCTGTCCCCAGTGACTGGCGGTGCCAGAGGTGCGATGCTGCCCCTGCCCGTGCCCCACTGGGAAGGGGTGTGGAGCTGCAGGCTGAGTCCTGGCCTTTCCTCTGCCAGCCCAGGGCAGGAGCAGCGCCCAGCTGTGAGCAGCGCCCAGCTGTCACCAGCACAGGGGAGCACAGCCCCACGTCATGAGCACCACATCTCAGGGAGACGGCATGGTTTGCGGCTTCCTTGGATAACACCAGCTGGCGTGGTGTGGGTTGATTTGCACGCTGCATTGTGCCCTGCTGTTAGCTTGCTCCTCACCACGGCCCCAGCTGTGGGACACACATATACAGAGGGGAGCGGGGTCCTGAGCTGGCAGCCGGGGGTTTTGCCTGCCCCTTGCCTGGGGACTGATGTGTGCCGGCATGCTGCGAGCACCAGGCTCCCCTGGTGATGGAGTTGTGGACGCAAGTCCTGACCTCTGTGTTTGGCTCCTGCCGTTCTGTGCTGCTGGTGCTGGGCTGCCACAAATCGAGTCCGTTCCCTTTCCTGCCCACGGAGCAGCTGGTGCCCGGGGGGCTGTGCCATTGGGGAAGCCCTGCGGAGCGGAGCAATTCCCCTTTGGCAAGTGGGGGCTTGGCCTGCTGGCATGTGGTTTCCCCTAAGCAGGGGTGGTGCAGCCTGGCTCCAGGCGCCTGGATGTGTTTCCCTCGCCCTGTGGAGCATGGAGGGGCTTCGGATTGAAGAGCAGGACTTCGAGAGCCACAGCCCAGATCTGCTGCCCCGAGGCTGAGGGTGCTGCTCGCCTGGGTGCACCTTTCCTCCCCTGCTCAGCGCCGGCTGGCTGTGTGACTGGCCAGCGTGGCAGCACATCTGCAGAGCTCTGATAAGCTTGGGGGGGGGGGGGGTGTTGTTAACTGCAACCAAACTGGTTTGTCACAGTTTGAGGTGGCGGAGGGCGAGACGTCCTCTCCCTTGTGTTCCCACAGCCCAGCCCCGCAGGCAATGGCACAGCTTGGGCAGCCAGATCCAACATGCGGCCACTGCCCAGGCTTCCTGGCTTCCAGCGGGGCAGGGTGGGCGCTCGGCTCCCTTCTCCCCAGTCCAGGCAGGCTGCTGGGCGGCAGGGGTGGGGCCGCCGCAGCCAGGCCGGCCTCCGGGATGTGCAGGAGGGGATAAGGAAATGACAGCACTGGAAAGGGTTTGGGGTTTAAAAATAACTGGCTGAGTGGCTGCATGGCCTCCTGGCCCAGCTGGGCTGTGCTGGAGTCCCGGCCGTGGCCCAGCCCCGGCTGGGCCGTCCCCATGTGCGTGGGAGCTGAGCTGGGATTAGCGCAGCACGGCTCCCCGGCTGGGGCTGGACGCCTGCGTGCCCCCCTCGCTTTGCTCCACTGTGGCTGGCTGTGCCCCGAGGTGGAGACCGGCACTGGATGCTCCAGTGGGGCGCTGGCCTGGGGCGTATGGGGAGATGGGCTTGGCGAGCAGCCTGCCCCAAGGAGCAGAGGCTGGCTCAGACCCTCCCTGCCCTGGCTGGGGCCACTGGGCAGAGGGGTCTGGAGCCCTTCCGGAACCCCCTTACCACTAGCAGGGGGTGCTGGTTGGCTCTGGCAGAGGAGCGTTGGTTTTGTCTCCTGAGGTACCTCTTCCAGGCTAGCTCTGAAAGGCCTGTCCCTCTCTGGTGCTGCTTGCCTGGATCCTCCCTGCCAGGGCAGCAGCTTTGTTTGACAATTAGGGATTTACTGCCGTGCGGGGATGCGCAGGAGGGTGAGGTGGGCAGAGGCCGTGTCACCCCCCAGCTGCCTTGTCACCAGCTGCCGCAGCCTCTCACGGGAGGTCCTGCACCGTGTGCCACCAGCCGCTCTGGAGTGGGTGGCCCAGCCTGCCCGTGGCAGCCCCAGGGCGTGGGATTGCAGGTGGGGGACAGGGAATTGGGGAAACTGGGCTGTCGTGTCAATCCTGCTCCTTTCTCTATTGCAGATCTTTGGTGACTATTACCACTTCCGGCACAGCGGCGTGGTGAAGCGTTCCCTCTCACCCCACCAGCCCTGGCACAGCCGTTTGGCCAGGGAACCGCAGGTACACGCGGCGGGGGGACCCTGCCTGTCATCTGCGACGGCCTGGCTTTGGTCCTGGGCACTTCGCACTGGCATGTGAGCCAGCACTGGGCACAGGATGGGGCTGAGCTGCCTTGAACCGTCCCCTGGCGTTGAGGCCCATGGCAGAGCTGGGTGCGAGCCCAGCACGTGGCTGGCAAGTGCAGGGGGTCGGCAGAACCAGCATCGCTGGCCTGTGGGCTGCGGTGGTCCCAGGGCACGGGGCAGCCTCGGCTCCCTGGAGGGCTCTCCGTCGTCGTACGCGGGGCAAGGTGTGCAGGGCAGTGCCGGCAGTGCCAGATCCCAGCACGGCAGCGTGGCGGGGCTGCCATGATCCCCGTCCCCTGGCTCTGGTCCAGGGGCCTGGCACTCTGGCAGCGCAGCGGGGCGTGCAGCGCGTCACGGCGGCTGGCAGGCTCTCGGCAGCCCGCTGCTCGGCAGAGCTCTGCGCTCTGACCTGCCCGCTCCGCTGGAGCGGAGCCTGTTGCAGGACGCCCGGCACTGCCGCCTCGGCACAGCCGGTCAGGGGAGGCCAGGAGGGGCAGTCTGGGAGCTGCAGTAGCTCTGGTGGGGTCAGATGCTCTGCCAGCCCAGGGCTGACTGCGAGCTCCCCCGGGGAGAGCCCCTCTGGGAGGCTGCTGGCTGGGGGGCAGGGGGTCCAGGGAGCTGCCGACACAGGCGCGAGCTGCCGAGGGGGCAGGCAGGGGCAGCAGGGGAGCCCCATGCCCTCTCTGCCCCCAGGTGCAGTGGCTGGAGCAGCAGGTGGCAAAGCGCAGGACCAAGCGAGACATTTTCATGGAGCCCACGGACCCCAAGTTCCCGCAGCAGTGGTACCTGGTGAGTGCCGGGCAGGGGCTGCACGGTGCCGGGCAAGGAGGGGAGCTGCCCAGCCGTGGTGCAGCTGGTGCGAGTTCTGGGGACGCAGACGTGGCACCCAAGGGATGGTTGTCCAGCGGCTGCTGCTGCCAGGCTGGTGTGGAGGAGGAAGGCCCGAGGCAGCTGCCTGGTGCCGTGTGTCCGGGGACGCCCCAGGAAAGAGGCTGTGCTCACGGAGCTGCGGCTGCCTGCCAGGGCGCTGGCAGGGCTGGGAAGAGCCCGCGGAGCAGCCCTTTGCCTGGCCCAGGAATGGGCCCGTGCCCGTGCCTGTCTGCATCATCAAACTCGGGCACAAGCCTGATCTCTGCGAAGGGAGCCATGTTGATGGGGCTCAGTCTCCTTTCAGAGTGGCCTTCCTCGTGCAGCTGTGCCCAGCCCTCTGTGCCCGGGTCCCCCGGGGTTTCCTCATCCCCACGCCACAGCAGAGCAGGGTGAAAGCCGCCTCTTGCCTCTAACAGCCGGGCCTGGGAGGGGTCCGGGCACACCCTGCTGCGGTACCAGCGACTGGGCGCAGCTCCTATTGCCAGGGCTTCTCTCGGCAGTACAACACAAACCAGCGGGACCTGAATGTGCGTCAGGCCTGGGAGCAGGGCTACACAGGCAAGGGCATCGTGGTTTCCATCCTGGATGATGGCATTGAGAAGAACCACCCTGACCTGGAGGGCAACTACGTAAGTGTGGGGCGATGCCGCAGGGCAGTGTGCCACAGGAGCCTGTCCGGGTGGCTGCGTCCACTCGCTGCAGCCCTGGAGCTGCTTGGCACAGGGCTTGTGCCTGCCGTGGTGGGACATGGAGGAAAGCGATGGAGCTGGGACTGGAGCCTGCCCCCCCTGCTCAGCCCAGCCTCAGGGATGTGGAACAAGGTCCCAGGGCAGTGGGGCTCGGTGGCCGAGATAGACTGTCTCTAACTGCCAGATCTGTCTTCCAGGATCCAGGGGCGAGCTTTGATGTCAATGACCAGGACCCAGACCCGCAGCCCCGTTACACACAGATGAACGACAACAGGTGAGGCAGGAGGCAGAGGTGAGGGCAGCAGAGCCCAGCCACGGCGGGGACTCAGTGGCAGCACCAGTCGTCACAGACTGCAGGAGGGTGCAGGGGTGGCAGCACGCTTCTGCCCCACAGAGAAACCTCCTGCTTCCCTTTCTGATGTGAGCAGCATCCTTTGGGGCTGCCCAGCGCCAGTGCAGGCCGTTCAGACCCCCTGCTCTAGAGCAGGAGGGTAACAGAGGAGCGCTCTGGGGCCTTTGTCGGCCTCCCTGTCTGGGAGGGACGGGAGGCAGCCTGGGTGCTGGTCCCTCTGGCTGTGGCTGGTGCTCAGCCCTGTGCTCCCCATGCCCCATCTGAGCACTCTTGGTCTTGTTTCAACTGCAGACATGGCACACGCTGCGCCGGGGAAGTTGCTGCCGTAGCAAACAACGGGATCTGTGGTGTCGGCGTGGCTTACAACGCCAGGATCGGAGGTGGGTGCCATCCTGCCCTGCGCCGAGAGCAAAGCCCGCACTGTGCTCCGCAGGTGCCTCACGACCAGAGGAGCGGGCTGTGCCGGGGATCTTGGCACTGCTGTCCAGGGCAGCCCTGTGACAGCCCATGGCACGGGGTGGCAGCAGTGGACAGAGGGCTCTCACCAGCGGCACCACTGCTGTGCGGCACGCGGCCGCCCTGCCCTGCCCGGTCGCCTGTGACGTCTGCTCTCTGGCCCTAGGCGTGCGCATGCTGGATGGGGAGGTGACTGATGCTGTGGAGGCCCATTCCCTGGGCCTCAATCCCAACCACATCCACATCTACAGTGCCAGCTGGGGCCCCGAGGATGATGGCAAGACTGTGGACGGCCCGGCCCGGCTGGCGGAGGAGGCTTTCTTCCGAGGGGTCAGCCAGGTGAGCAGGAGAGTTTGCCGGGGCAGCGCCGGCTGAGCTCCTGCCTCTTCCCCCAGGTCTCCCTTGCTCTGCCTGCCCCAGTCGTTGTCCTGGCCCTTCTGGGATGAGCTGTCTTCAGCCCATCTCCAGGATCAGGCTCTGTTGGTTTTTCCTGTTCTTCCTGTGTGATGGCTCAGAGTCAGGGCTCCTCCCATGCAGGGTGCTCATCTCCCCTTTCTGAGCAGCCCTGTCCTGCCCGCTCCGAGGGCTCCCACGCAGCCCAACACTGAGACCGTCTCTCCCCACTCTCCGAAGCTCTGTGCTGGTACCTGCATGGTTTCATGCCAGCCACTCGCCCTCGTTTCCTCTGCCTGTCCTCCCCTCGTGATCCCCGTGCGCTGTCAGTGCAGCCTGTGCCTTGGCATGACCGTGGTGCAGCCTGCGTGGTTCAGCTGTGCCCCATGTCCTCCTGGGATTCCCGGCACAGAAAGACACGTGTGCTGTGCAAGGCGTGCTGCAAACCCACCCTGCTGTGCCACGCCAGCAGCGTCACACATGCTGTGTGCTGTGAGTGGAACTCTGGCTTTTGGGTGCTGAGCTGCTGGTTGGGACTGCTCTGCCGAGCTCCCGCAGTGCTGCCAGGCAGCTGCAAATCCCACACAGGCAGAGTCAGCCTGGGTGATCTCCAAGCAGAAAAAGACATCAGTTCTTGGAAGCCCCTCTTTGGCAGGACCTCCTGCCACCCAGCGCCTTACCTCTTGGGGCAGCCCCTGCAGAGCTGCCTCAGCACCCTCCGTAGGCATGGCAGTGGTGAGGGATGGCGGTGCCAGGCGTCCAGGCCGGCAGCCTGTGACTGATGGCGTCCCGCTGTCCCCTGGTGTCCCAGCTGCGTCTGCTCGGTCTTTCCTGCTCAGGCTGCAGGCTCCCTGGGGCTGGCACCGTCCCCTTGTCCCCAGCTCCGGCCTGGGGCTTCCTGCCCTGCGGCAGCGCGAGTGATGCCAGTGCTGGCCCTCACCCTGCCTCTGTTGCTAGGGCCGAGGGGGGCTGGGCTCCATCTTCGTCTGGGCGTCCGGGAACGGGGGCCGCGAGCACGACAGCTGCAACTGTGACGGTTACACCAACAGCATCTACACACTGTCCATCAGCAGCACCACGCAGTACGGTAACGTGCCCTGGTACAGCGAGGCCTGCTCCTCCACCCTTGCCACCACCTACAGCAGCGGCAACCAGAACGAGAAGCAGATCGTGAGTTGGGGCTGTCGGTGTCTGCGGGCTGTGGGCTGATGGGGGTGGGATGCGCTGTAGGCATCCTTCGGGGAGCCAGGTGGGCCATGGTGCTGGGAGCAGGGCTGGCCCCGCTCTGCCACGCTGCCGCCCGATATGTTGCTCCCGGGGCTTGACCTCGTGAGTTAAGGACTTCTGGGGGGAAGCTTGTGAGCCGCCCCAGGAGCGGTGGCTTTGCCTCGCCTCTTGCAGCCCTTGTGGGGACCCGGGACCCAAGCCAGCTCCTGCCCGCAGCACCTCCTACCCCAGCACTCTTCCTTGCAGGTGACGACTGACCTCAGACAGAAATGCACCGAATCGCACACAGGGACATCGGCCTCGGCACCCCTGGCCGCCGGCATCATCGCCCTCACCCTGGAAGCCAAGTAAGGGCAGGCACAGAGTGGGGCTGGGCTGGGGTGGCCGTGCAAGCCCCGCGAGGCAGCGGCACCCAGACACGGACCTGCTGGGGGCCAGGAGGAACTGGGTGCTGGTGCCTGAGCCCCGTGTCTCCCTGCAGCAAGAATCTGACCTGGCGGGACATGCAGCACCTGGTGGTGCAGACGTCGAAGCCGGCCCACCTCAACGCCAACGACTGGGTCACCAACGGCGTTGGCCGCAAAGGTACTGAGGTGTCGGGGGTGGACCAGGGGCTCCCGTTCCTGCAAGCATCACTAGCCCAGGGATGCTGGGGCAGGGCAGCCCAGCAGCCCTGAGGGGTGAAGGAGGCAGCAGGCCCCGGTGAGCCACACAGCGCCGGCCCCAGGAGCAGTGCTGAGCCCCTCTCTGTCCACAGTCAGCCACTCCTACGGCTATGGCCTGCTGGATGCCGGGGCCATGGTGAGCCTGGCCAAGAACTGGACCACAGTGGGACCTCAGAGGAAGTGCGTCATCGATGTCCTCACGGAGCCGAAGTAAGGACTGGTGAGCCCAGGAGGGCATCGCCCAGCGTCTGCCCCGTGCACGGCCCTGCGCCTCCAGCGCCGATGTTGACCGCTGAACCTGGCCGCTCCTGCTGGGGCCGGGCTGGGCGCGGCGGGGGTGCGGGCAGGCTGGGGCACTGCGGTTTGGGAGCAGCCAGGGCGAGTCATCCCCAGACAGAGGGGCTTTTCAGGGGTCGGACAGAAGCTCCTTTTACTCCTGCTTGGCCGCCGCTGCCACAGCGCAGCATGTGCTGAGTCTCGTGTGCAGCTGGGACGCTCCCTGGGGGCTCTCGGGTCGGGGGGAGGAATGCATCCCTGGGCACGGAGGGAGCCAGAGGTGGGCCCTGCCTCTGCCTGCTGCCCTGCCCGGGTCCCCTGGGACCCAGCCCTGCCTGTCCAGAGCGGGGACTCCTTGTGACCAGCATCCTGCACTGGCACCAGGGCCGGCACCGCAGGCAGCTGCAGAGGGGACAGCCACACACGAGCAGTGGCATGGGGCCGGCGGTGCCCGTCCCATCCCTGGCTGTGCCGTGCAGGGTGGAGCCGGCACCGCGGCAGGCAAAGAAAGGGCCCATTCAGGGCTGGCACGGAGTGGCGGCTGGGGAGGCGGCACCGGGCAGTGTGTGCTCGGCAGAGCAAACCCTGCCACGCCTGGGAGCTGGAACAGGCCCGTCGGCTGCCTGCGCCCTGGAACAGGCCCGTCGGCTGCCTGCGCCCTGTCTGGGGATGGAGAGGAGGCACTGCCAGTCGCTGCAGGATTGCCTCCTGCTCCAGCCATCCCCTGGGCACAGCACCTGGTTCTCGGGGCAGCCGCGAAGCCCCGCAGCAGGAGTGGGGGCCAGAGCGTCCCGTTACCTGTCTCTGGGCTGGGACTGGGCTCACTCTTGCCTGTCCTCGGCAGGGACATCGGGAAGCGCCTTGAGGTGCGGCGGAAGGTGGACGCCTGCCTGGGGAAAGCTAACTACATCAGCCGGCTGGAGCACGCGCAGGCCAGGCTGACGCTGTCCTACAACCGGCGGGGGGACCTGGCCATCCACCTTGTCAGTCCCATGGGCACCCGCTCCACCCTCCTGGCCTCCAGGTAAGTGCCAGGGTGCCCTGGGGCGGCCCCGGGCCGGGGCTGGCATGAGTGGGTTTGCAGGACGCTGGCACCAACCTCTCTGCCCCTCACCCAGGCCCCATGACTTCTCGGCTGACGGCTTCAACGACTGGGCCTTCATGACAACGCACTCGTGGGACGAGGACCCCTCCGGGGAATGGGTGCTGGAGATCGAGAACACCAGCGATGCCAACAACTACGGTAGGGCTGGGCCAGCCTCCCCCCACCGCCGCTGCCCTCCGAGCCCAGGGTGGAACTAGAGCAGCACAGGCGCCCGGCGCCCCCGCAGCGCCCCTGAGCAGAGGGGCCAGCGTCGCCTCGGATGCTTTGCAGTGACCTGGCTGGGGAGAGGCTGGAGCTGGGCACATGGGGAGGGGATATGGCTGCTCCAGGATGGCAAGGGTCTGGGGCAGCAGCTGGCCTGGCCCCCGCCCTGCGGCAGCCCTGTGCAGGGCCGTGGTCCCACGCTGGGCACCCTTCCAGGTGGCGGGCACAGCCCTGCCGTCCACCCACAGCCCACGGTGGGGACCAGTGGACACCCCCTCCTGCTGCCTGTCCCAAGTGCGGATGATCCCATGGGCGCGTTGGTGGTCCTCACCCCGTGTCATTGCAGGCACGCTGACCAAGTTCACGCTCGTGCTGTACGGGACAGCCACTGATTCCCCCAGCCTCTCCAACCAGCTGGAGAGCAGCGGCTGCAAGACCCTGACCCCCAGCCAGACCTGCGTGGGTGAGTGTGGGGCCAGCGGGGGTGGGGATGTGGGGTGCAGGCAGCCCCCCCTCGTGCGCTGACCCTGCCTTTCCTGCAGTCTGCGAGGAGGGGTACTACCTGCACCAGAAGAGCTGCCTGAAGCGCTGCCCTCCTGGCTTCGCACCCGGCATCCAGAACACGCACTACAACCTGGAGAACAGCGTGGAGCCCATCGCGCCCCACCTCTGCCTGCCCTGCCACCCCTCCTGCGCCACCTGCATGGGGCCCGGCCCCAACCAGTGCCTGACCTGCCCCGCGCACTCCCACTTCAGCAGCCTGGACCTCTCCTGCTCCCACCAGACGCAGAGCAGCCGTGCGTCCCCTGCCCTGGCAGATAGTGAGGGGCTGGCCGAGGCCGCCCCTCCAGCCAACCTGCCCGTCCTCATTGCCAGCCTCAGCTGCGTCCTCATCGTTGTCATATTCGTCACCATCTTCCTGGTGCTGCAGGCGCGCTCAGGCTTCAGTCTGCGGGGCGTGAAGGTATACGCCCTGGACAGCAGGATCATCTCCTACAAGGGGCTCCCCTCCGACATCTGGCAGGAGGAGGGCCCCTCCGAGTCGGACGGTGAGGAGTACGAGGCCCACAGCGAGAGGACTGCCTTCATCAGAGACCAAAGTGCCCTTTGATGAGCCCTCCTGCCCCTCCCTCCTCCCTGCCCAGCACTGTGGGGCCGGGGCAGGTGAGGCCGAGGGGCCCCGGACTCTGCCCTCGTCCCCCTCCCGCACCACAGCAGCCCGGGGCTCCCCACCTGCCAGCACCATCCCTCGGCCCCAGCCTGGGTTGCCAGGCTCGGCCTCGCCGGCACCATCCCCAGCTTGGCACCGTCCCAGTCTTGCACCATTTCTCTTGACCCCACGTCCATATGTCCATCCTGTACCCCACGCCGGGGTGTTTGATGGCGGTGGGGCCCCTGGTGCTCACTGGCCCTGCGCTGGCAGCCGTGTCCCCCGCTCCAGGCGGGCGGCTGCTGCTGGGGGTCACGTGCGTCCCCCAGGGTGGACAGCCTGTGGGGTCCCTGGGTTGTTGTTGCTCGGGCTGAGCTGCCCGAGACGTGCTCTGCCCCACCAGGCTAAGCCCAGCCCGTGGCATGGTGTCCCTTCGCCCCTACCACCCTTGGCACCGGCCGGGCCTCAGCCTGTGTCCCTGGCTCAGCACGCTGCGTCCCGGCTCCCTGCTGCCTCCCGACGGCCTGTCTGCCTCCACCCGTGCCCTTCAACAGCAATAATGGCCAGGCCTCAGCCTCTGCTGCCTGCTTGCCCGCTGCCTGCCCATCCCATCACAGCTGCGGCTGTCTGCAGTGTGGACAGGAGCCCCCCCGCACCAGACAGCGTGGAGCAGGGCAGCGCCTTTCCTTGTGCCCGAGGCTCAGCCCCCCAGCGCGGGCAGGGACCCCCTCGCACAGACCCTGCTCTGTGGGGCTGCCCCAGGCCCCCTCCTGTTTTGCCCCTGGGCAGGGCTGCGCGCGCTGCTGGCTGGGGCAGTCGGGCAGCGCCGGTGCCTGCGCTGCCCCGGCTCTGCCTGCACCCTGCCTGTGCTGGGCAGAGCCCGGCGTCCCCACGGCCCCAGCACGCCCCTGCCCCCTGACGTGCCTTGCCCCCACTTGGTGACAATCCGTTCCCTCCCGGCGCCGCCTGCCCTTGCTGCCCCTTCCCCACGGGCTGGGGGCCGGTGCCGTGAGCCCCTTCGCCGTCCGCTGCTGCACACCGGGGCTGCGACACAGGCTCCCACCTGCCCCGCGCCAGCGCCAGCCCCAGCCTGCCGTGGATGGAGCCGCTGGCTGGGGGCCACAGGACTATTTTTCTATAATAACTTTTTGGTGCACAGTAATTTTTTCTTGTAATTTAATCAGCCGGGAGCTGCCTCCTGAGCCTGTTTTTAATTTAATGGATGTGGATATAACGCTAGAGAGACTGAGTTATTAAATGTTCAGAACTATGCAAACCAGCTCCGCTGCCTGTGCTCTGTGTGCTGCAGCTGCGGGTGGCCCTGGCTGGGACGCCTGTCCCCGGAGGCAGGAGGGCGCAGGGCCGGGGGCTGTCATCCTGCACCAGCTGCAGGAGGGGGCCTGGGGCCCTGCCTGCGGCCCTGCCTGTAGCTGGGGTGGGTGCACCTTGCTGGGTGTGCACCTTGCTGGGTGTGCACCTTGCTGGGTGTGCTCCTGCTGTGCCCCAGCTGCTGCGCTGCCTGTCCTAGTGTAGCTGCAGGACCTGCAGCGCCGGGTCCCCCGCAGCCCCGGGCCAGGACAGAGGAGCCCCCCAGGAGGTAAAGAGCCCCCCCAGAGCCAAGGGCTGCCCTGCCTGGGCTGCAGGCAGGAGCCAGTGCGGGGCAGGGGCTGCTGTTTGGGGACATGGTGGGGACTCGGCACCCAGGCAGGGTCTGGCCCCCTCACCTGAGCAATGAGAAGCAGCAGCTGCTTATAGAGAACCTGCAGAGAGGGGAGCTAATTCAGGAACCGGCTGCGGTCGGGGGGGGGGGGGGTCAAAAGCCTGGAGGAACTTGCGCTCCTTTCCCACAGCGTGTGGGCTGAGCCCCTCCACTGCAGCCTGGGGACTAGCTGAGCTCGCGTGCTACACCCCCCGTGTCCAGCACAACCCGCAGCCAGAGCACGATGCCCACAGGGCAGCCCTGAGGTAGGGATGGCCAGGCCAGACCCGGGACCCGCTCATGCCATGGGCAGGCCCCAGGCAGAGCCTGCCTCAGCCCCACTGAGCCCATCGGCAGGGTCCCAGCCCTCCAGGAGGGTCTGTCGGAGCTGCGCTCACTCGCAGAGGCAGCTCCTCTCTGCAGAGCCTTTCAGCCTTGCTACACTCATGGCCATGGTGGCTTCCTGTGGTTGGGAGCAAGTTCCCTGTGGTGTGCAGGCGACTGCAGGAGCTCCTCAGCCGACTCTTCCCTTTCTCACGCGGCTGGGCCAGGGACAGGGCCCTGTCATCCCTCGGCTGAGGGCTGCGTGGGCCCGAGCCGGCAGCTTGCAAGCCGGGGGCGGCTGGGTACCCGGCAGGCTGTGGCCATCGGGTGCTGCAGCAACGGTTCCTGCCAGGGGAGCAGGCAGAGGCTGCAGCCCCACCGGGCTCTGCAGGCTGCGGGAGGGCAGATGGAGGATGTGAAACTGGGTGAGCTGTGGTTTGGCCCACAGCAACCTTCCTGCTGCACACAGCAGTTGGGACTTCCAGGGAAGGAGAGCTGCACTTGCCGGCACACCCGGAGCCTCGCAGCACAGTCCCGACCGGCCTCACGCTGCCAGGGGGTGGCCCCCACCCCTCAGGCTCAGATGCCTCCCACCAGAGGTGCTTGGTGTCTGTCCCTGGTGCAGCCCAATGCAGGCAGGTAGGGCTCCTGCACTGTCTGGGAGATGCCAGGGGATGCTGCAGGGATGCTGGGGGTGGAGAGAAGCAGCCTCTCAGCCTGGCTTGCAAAACACTTGCTAAGCTTGTGACAACGCTGCGAGTGTCTCTGGAGCCATTGGGGGGTGTGGACACTGCCGGAGGGACCCACAGCTCAGGCAGAAAATAAAACTACTCCTGGGCAGGCTCTGGGGCCGGGGCAGAGAGGGTCGGAAGCAGGTTGGTGTGTGCCATAGGACAGGGCAGATGCAGCGCTGGTGCTAGTGGAGCTGCTCTGACCCCCAAATGTGCTGTGAAAATCACTGTTTCCAGGGATCCTGGCACTGGTGGTGCCAGGGAGTGTCAGCAGCACTGAGTGCTCTGGGTGGCTGAATGGGGCACAGGGAAAGTGGAGTCCCCCAGCAGGCAGGATTCTGTGGGGACGGGCAGGCAGGGCATCTCGGCAGGCAGCACCTCTTGGGGACCAGGGCCAGTTACAGGGTCACTGGTGGGCAACTGGAGACCCTGGCAGCACGTGGCAGCTCTTGAACTGCTCAACTGGGCAGGCAGCAAATGGGTTCCTCTTGCCCCAGGGAAGGTGCAGTGACTCTGGGTGGGGATTTCTGTTGCTCAGCACAGAAACCTCCTGCGCTCGCTGGAGTGCTGCTTGGGGTCTGCGCCCGGGGCACTGTGGCAGCCCCTGGCTGTGTTGTGCCGGGCTGTGCCATGCTGTGCCGTGCTACGCCATTGTGCTGCTCCTTGGCGTGACCATCTGGGCATCGCTCAACTGTGGGAAAGCGAGTCAGCAAAACTCCCATCTGACACATTTTTTTCCCCCAACTTCCTCTAAAAGTGGACTCAGCTTGGCTGTGTCCTGCAGGTGACCATGACGTCCCTCTGGGGCCACAGTCTCCCTGCCAGGCACAGGACGGGGGGGGCTCAGCACAAACCACCCGGGAAACGGTTGGGCTGAGCTGAGCAGAGCCGAGCTGGGCTGCGCCACGACGGGGATGCGTACAGTGGTGCTTGCCGAAGGCGGTGGCAGCTCCCCCTGCGATGCGGCTGCCAGGACTGAGCGGTCCCACCATGGCACCAGTGAAGCACTCTGACGGGGGAAGCACCTGGCGCTGCCGCAGGGAGTGGGGTGCTGGGTGCTGGCTGTGCAGGCGCAGCCTGGTGCCGAGGGCTGGGGCGCGACTCCATGGGTGCCTGCGTGGTGGATGCTCTGTCCCTTGATGGTCATGAGGCCCAGGCTCGGGGGTGGTGACGGGATGGCCCCCTTTCAGCAGGGCTGCACAGAGCCCCAGAGACCCCCCTGGGTACCCCCCAGTCCCTGCGGCCTCTCGGGGAAGCAGGGGCATGAAGAGGGGCTGGTCGACAGACAGGACCGGGCACGGCTGAAGGGGCTTTGCTGGGTGAAACCCCTGGGGGGGGCCGGGGCTGCGGACCACAGCTGGGGCGAGGAAGAGCCCTGGGCTCCTGCGGGGCCAGATCCTGCCAATGCCGGCCTTGGTGCAAGGCAGCCAGGAGGGGCGGTGGGGCTGGGGGCTGCCCAACTACGGTGGAGCCGTGTGCCCGTGTCAGCCCTGGGCACGGGAACTGGCAGGGAGGGGACAAAGCACAGGAAATCTCGCAATGGCTGTATGGTCAGCACCGGGTTTCCTGTTCCTCCCCAGGAGCCAGAGCTGCACCAGCCCCAGACTGCGCTGGCCCCGGCCCCGGGAGGACACCAGCACCAGCCCCACGGCGAGGACCTCGTGGCGCAGGCAGGTCAGAGGGGCTGTGCCCCAGCGGGGCGCAGGCAGGGGCAGGGGACCCCTTCGTGGGGCTGGGGGGGCTGTCTCAGCCCTGGCCCTCTGCAGGGTCATGGGCTGTGCCGGGGACATCCTGCCCTGCGCAGAGGCGTGCTCCGGCACCCTCCTGCCCCTGCTGCACCCTTGCTGTGGGGCAGAGCACCCTGGGACTGCAGCTGGGACCAGTTCAGCTCCCAGTGGCTGTGCCAGAGTCCTGGGGGCTGGGACACGTCCGGGCTCGGCACCTTCCTCTGGGGCTCGGCGTGCCATCCCCCTCCTGCCGGCTTCCCACCCGTGCCCTGGAAGCTACTCTGTCCCGGCATGCCCAGCTGCCCCCACCGTGGGCGCAGGGGTGACCGTGCCGAGAGGCAGGACGGGGCTGGAGCTGCTGCACTGTGTGGGGCCGGTGCTGCGGCCAGGGCATGCCCTTGGGGAGCAGCCCTGCGCGCACGACAGGGTTTTGACCCCACACTTCCTCCTCCTCGGCACCGTCCCCACAGGCCCCAGCTGCCGCGGGGCTTGGGGCGTGCTCAGCCCTCCCGCCTGCTTTGAATGCACTTTGCAAGGCAGATTGCCACCTGGCCCGGGTACCACGTCCTGCTGAGGGGCGATGGGGCAGGAGGGTATGAGATGCAAAGCGCCCCGGCCACCGGCAAACGCGGTGCAGGGTGCGGGGTGGCAGCTGTGGCTCAGGCTCTCCCACCACTCCACAGCCTCCTCCCGCCCAGGACAGCGGTGCCATGGGCTTCGGGCCAGAGCTGTGGTGCCCGCAGGGGCACAGCGCACTGCTGCGGCTGCAGGACAGTGAGCTGCGCCTCCTGGAGCTGATGAAGAAGTGGATGTTGCAGCGCGCCAAGAGCGACCGGGAGTACGCGGGGATGCTGCACCACATGTTCTCCCAGCTGGAGAAACAGGAGGGCCCTGGGCAGCTCCGCACCGGTGACCATGGCAGCCAGATTGGGGAGGTAGGAACACCCCGGTGCAGGAGCGCACCCCACAGAGCCCAGCACAGTGTGATGCAGTGCCAGAGGGCGGCCGTCCCTGACGCCCCATCCCTGCAGTCGTGGTGGGTGGTGGCGAGCCGGACAGAGGCGCTGAGCCAGATCCTGCGGCGGCACGCGGAGGAGCTGACGACGGGGCCGCTGGCCAAGCTGAGCCTGCTCATCCGCGACAAGCAGCAGCTCCGCAAGGCCTTCAGCGAGCAGTGGCAGCAGCTCAACCAGGAGTACACCCGGGTACGTGGGTCCCAGCAGGGGGGGAGCGGGGTCCTGGCCCTGCCCTGCTCCCCTGACGGCGTCTCCCCTCCAGACCACGCAGCAGGAGATGGAGAAGCTGAAGGCGCAGTATCGCAGCCTGGTGCGCGACAGCGCCCAGGCCAAGCGCAAGTACCAGGAGGCCAGCAAAGGTGCCTGCCAGCCCGGCCCCTGCCCCAGCCCCAGCCCCATCCTGCCGTGTCCCCTCCCGGCTCCCCTCGGCCCCCAGCAGGTCAGGGATGGCCTCAGCCTGGACCGGGTGAGGGCTCTGGGGCTGGGCAGCACGGGGAGAGCCCAGCCTGGCCCCTAGGGAGCCGGGCAAAATGCCCAGTGGCCTTGGGACACCGTGCTGTGTGTCGGGAGCATCCCTGTGCATGGGGAGGTTGTGGTGTGGCCACCCCAGCCCTGGCCTCCCTGCCTGCCCTGGGACCCCCTCCCTGCCCCGTCACCCCCCCGGCCCCTGCCTCACCCCGCGCCCCTCGCTGGCTGCTCAGGGGGGGATGTGCCGCAGCGCTGGGGCCGGCGGCGCGGTGGCAGCGGGTGTTTTCCACGGCCTCTCCCCCCAGAGAAGGAGCGGGACAAGGCGAAGGAGAAGTACGTGCGCAGCCTCTGGAAGCTCTACGCCCTGCACAACCAGTACGTGCTGGCCGTGCAGGCGGCCGCGCTCCACCACCACCACCACTACCAGCGGGCTCTGCCCAGCCTCCACCAGTCCCTCTACAGCCTGCAGCAGGAGATGGTCCTTGTCCTGTAAGAGCCCTACCTGCCCCATGTCCCGCTGCCTGCCCCGCGCTCCGCTGCCCGTCCCTGGGCACCCCCACGGCCCCTAGAACCGGCAGTGCTCCCTCCTCCTGCCAGAGCCCCGCCGGCCACGTGTACTTTCCCATCACAGCGATGCCCCGCAGCACCGCGCGAGATGCGGGGGCTGAGGGTGCGAGCCAGCGGGATGCAGGAACCGGCCAGCCCGGGCGGCAGTGCCGGGGCAGGGGTGGTGGCGCCTGGCTGGAGGGGCCCTGGGCTGGGGGGCACAGGAGCCCGGCAGCCCCCAGCACCCACGTCCCCACAGGAAGGAGATCCTCAGGGAGTACTACAGCATCAGCAGCCTGGTGCAGGAGGACGTGCTGGCCGTGCACAAGGAAATCGCCGGAGCTATCCATGCCATCGAGCCGGCCACCGAGTACAGCGGCTTCATCCAGAGCCACGGGTACGGCCCCGCGTGGCTGCAGCCCCTCTGCCGGACACAGCCCTGCCAGCTGTGGGTGCCAGTGTCTGGCACGGGGCAGGTGGGAGGCAGAGCCACGCTGGGTGCCCGCAGGTACAGCTCCGAGGTGCCGCCAGCCGTGTCCTTCGACGAGAGCTTGCTGGAGGAGACGGAGAGCCTGGCCCCGGGGGAGCTGCAGCTGAACGAACTGACCGTCGAGAGCGTCCAGCACACGTGAGCGGGGCCGGGCCACGGGCGGGGGCTGCCGCCGCCAGCAGCATGGCTCGGCACCGTCTGGCACCTGTGTCTCTTGCAGCCTGACATCAGTTGAGGAGGAGCTGGTGGCCTCCACAGAGGCCGTGAGCAGCAAGGAGCAGCGGGTGCGGGAGCTGCAGGCGGAGATCCGGAGCGAGGAGCAGGGCCGAAGCCCCGGGGAGCGGTGAGGTGTGGTGGGCGGGGGGCGAGGGGCTGGGGGCAGCGGTGGCTGACCGCCCTGTCCCGTCCCCAGGGTGCACTTGCTGGGCAAGCGGCAGGGGCTGCAGGAGGCGCAGCAGCAGCTCGAGGGCTGCCTCTGTGCCCAGGCCAAGCTGCAGGCGCAGCGGGACCTGCTGGCCGGGAAGCTGGCGGAGCTGGCTGCTGGGGAGCCCCTGCCCGCCCTGCCTCTGCAGGAGGACCGGCAGTCGGTGTCCTCCGTGGTGAGTCCTGCCCCGCCGCGCCCCGGGAGCCACAGGGCTGGGGCATGCTGGGTTCGGGTCGCCCCCCGCCCAGCTCACCGCTCATGTGTCCCCCCCAGGAGCAGGAGCGGAGCGGACCCACTGCGCTGGAGACCCTCAAGAACCACATCTCGGGCATCTTCAGCCCCAAGTACTCGGTGAGTCCCTGGGCACCTCCAGCCACCCCCCTCCCACCCAGCTGCCTTGCCGAGCCTCCCGGCCCCCTGGCACCCCCTTTCCTCTCCTGTCTGGCCCCACAGCCCCCTCATCTCTGTGCTCCAGCCCCTGCTCCCCCTGCCTGCTGCACCCTGTCCGGGGCACGGCTTCCAAGCACTGCTGCTGCCCCCACCTCGGGCATGACCCGGGGACACGGCTGGGCTCACCCCCCGTCTCCATCCAGTTGCCGCCCCCCGTGCCCCTGATCCCGGAGGTGCAGAAGCCGCTGTGCCAGCAGGTCTGGTACCATGGGGCCATCCCGCGCTCCGAGGTCCAGGAGCTGCTGAACTGCAGCGGGGACTTCCTGGTGCGGGAGAGCCAGGGCAAGCAGGAGTACGTGCTCAGCGTGCTGTGGGACGGGCAGCCCCGGCACTTCATCATCCAGGCTGCCGACGTGAGTGACCACAGGCGGGGAGAGACGGCCGGGGGTGGCCCTGCACAGGCAGGCGGGGGTTCCTGCCTGGGCACAGCCAGTGGTGTGAGTGCACAGGGCACGTGCGTACAGTGCGAGCTGTGTGCACCCAACCTCGCACGGGCCAAGTGTGGAGCGCAGGGTGTGAGCCCTGTGTCATGCATGTGAACGCCCAGTTGCGCATGTTTGCCCTGCCTGGTGTGCATGCATGTCCTGCGCTGTGTGTGTGCGTGTGCACACTAACCTGTGAGTGCACACCCGTGCACCTCAGCCCTCATGAGCACACCCATGCATACGTGCAGGAAAACCCCTCAGCCTCCCCTCCCCACAGAACATGTACCGGCTGGAGGGGGAAGGCTTCCCCACCATCCCGCTGCTCATCGAGCACCTCCTGCAGAGCCAGCAGCCCATCACCCGGAAGAGTGGGATCATCCTGGCCAGGGCTGTGCCCAAGGTGACAGCAGGCAGTGGGGAGGGGGACGAGTCCCCTGTGCATGGGGCAGCCCTGCCTGGCCCCTTCTGCTGCCCACGGCTGGGCTGGGAGCCCCAAGCACGCTACTCCAGCCCTGGGGTGGGGGGGCTGGGAGCTGGGGACCTCCCTCCGGGGCCATGTGAGAGGGGGCTGCAGGGGCGGGGGGGATGTGGGCATGGGGCAGGCCGAAGGACGGCTCACTACCTTTGGTGTCTGCTCAATGCAGGACAAATGGGTGCTCAACCACGAGGACGTGCTGCTGGGGGAGCGCATCGGCCGGGTGAGTCAGGGTGCTCTGGTCCATGCCTGCGCGGGGTCTGTGGGAGGACAGGGCTGTCCCTGGGGGTCTGTGGGAGGACAGGGCTGTGCCCAGGGGTCTGCTGGAGGACAGGGGTTGCCTCAGGCTACGCCGCGGCAAGCTGGGCCAGTGCACTTGTGTCTCTCTGCAGGGTAACTTTGGGGAGGTGTTCAGCGGCCGCCTGCGTGCTGACAACACCCCCGTGGCTGTGAAATCCTGCCGGGAAACCCTCCCGCCGGAGCTCAAGGCCAAGTTCCTGCAGGAAGCCAGGTCTATGCAGCCATCTCTCGTCCCAGCCTGCCTGTCCTCGGGACTTGGGGCTGTTCGAACGCTGCTGGCACTGCAGCATCCTTGTGCTGAGGGCTGTGCCCCTGGGCTGGCTGGGCACAGCGTCCTGGGGACAGGATAGAGGTGGCCCTGTGCCCGGGGCATTGGGCCCTGCGTGTTCATGATGCCTTTCCTTGTCCCCGCAGGATCCTCAAGCAGTACAACCACCCGAACATTGTCCGTCTCATCGGCGTCTGCACCCAGAAGCAGCCAATTTACATTGTCATGGAGCTGGTGCAGGGTGAGCAGCCCTGTCCTGCGGCCCCAGCGCTGCCAGGGCAGCTGGTGCATGCGTGTGCAAGCTTGCCATGGCGTGCCAGGGCAGCCGTCTGCCAGCTCCACAATCCTGGGTGCAGGGGGGGACTTCCTGAGCTTCCTGCGCAGTGAGGGGCCTCACCTGCGGGTGAAGGAGCTGATCAAGATGACGGAGAACGCTGCCGCTGGCATGGAGTACTTGGAGAGCAAGCACTGCATCCACAGGTGGGCTCCAGTGGCATGGGCGGGCGCTGGGCAGGGCAGGGTGAACCCCGGAGCCCTCGCTGCCCGGGTCCCGTGCCAGGCAGAGGCCCCTGGGGACGGCCAGGCACATGGCTGAGAGCTATGGACCATCCCAGGGACCTGGCCGCTCGCAACTGCCTGGTGACAGAGAAGAATACCCTGAAGATCAGCGACTTCGGGATGTCACGGGAGGAGGAGGGTGGCATCTATGCCTCCACGGGGGGGATGAAGCAGATCCCTGTCAAGTGGACTGCCCCTGAAGCACTCAATTATGGTAAAGGACAGAGCTTGGCATGGCCTGGTGGCCCCACGGCACAGCTGGGAGCCAGGATTCTGGGGCACACTGTCCCACTCCTATGTGCCTGGTCCTGGGGAGGGAGGCAGAGAGACCCTGGGTACCCCAGCCCTTGTGAGCGTGGGTGCAGCCAGGGCAGCGGTGCCATGAGCATCCCCAGCCGCCAGCATCCGTCCTGCTCCATGTCCCCAGGCCGATACAGCTCCGAGAGCGATGTCTGGAGCTTTGGGATCCTGCTATGGGAAGCCTTCAGCCTGGGTGCCGTCCCCTACGCCAACCTCAGCAACCAGCAGACGCGAGAGGCGGTGGAGCAGGGTAAGGGACGTGGCCGGGGTCCGGCTCTCGAGGGCCCAGCACTGTGGGTCTGCCGTGGAGCCGTGCCCGTGGGATGGGCAGGACGGGGCTGGGGGGGGTGAGGGGCCAGTGGCCTGGGCTGCCATGTCCCCATCCTTGCCGCCCCCCAGGTGTGCGGCTGGATCCCCCTGAGCAATGCCCCGAGGAGGTGTACCGGCTGATGCAGCGGTGCTGGGAGTACGACCCCCGCAAGCGGCCCAGCTTCAGCACCATCCACCAGGACCTCATCAGCATCCGCAAGAGGCACCGGTGAGGGGGAGCACCGGAGAAGGGAGCGCCCCGCCGGCCCCACTCAGGACAGTACCGTGTGCCACCGATCCATCCCACCGGCAGCGTCCGTCCCTCAGGCAGGGCCTGCCCGGGCAGCGGGTGCTGCGGGGCAGCCGGGCACGGCCGTGCCCCCTCCCTGGCCCAGGGCAGCGGGCTCCCGCACGCCCCGGGGACACAGCACCCACAGCTCCTGCCGGGCTTGATCCTGTGTAATAAACAAACGGGCTCTGCAGCACTGCGTCTGTGGGGACTCGGGGGGGCAGGCCCCGGGGGAGCCAGCGGGGCCACGCACCTGTGCTGCATCCCGGACAGGGCGCACCGGGATGGCACACCAGCACCTCGGCCTGCCCCGGGGCTGGGGGGGATGTCCGGGTGCGTCCCCAGGGCTGCCGGGGGGATGTCCGGCTGCATCCCGGGGCTGTGGGGGGGACGCCTGGGCCTGTCTTCCGAGCTGTGGGGGTCCCCGCCGGGTCAGTTCCCGGCGCTGCGGTGGGGCTCGGGGGTCCCGGCCGGGTCGGTCCCGCCCCAGCGGCCGCCCCGTTGCGCTGCCCGGCGGAGCCGCCTCCCGGCGGGGCGGGCGGACGGCGGGGCCGGGCCCGGGGCTGGGCGAGCGGGGCGGCGGGCGGGGCCTGGCCCATCCCGGCCGCGGCAGCTGGCGAGCCCGGGGCGGGCGATGTGAGGAGCCGGGACGAGCCGCGGAGCCGCCCAGGGTAAGAGCGGAGCGGCCGCGCCCCCACCCCCGCAGCCGTCCCGCGGTGGGCGGCCCCAGCCCTCCCCAGCCCGGCCCGCTCCCTCCCTCCCCAGCCCGGCCCGCTCCCTCCCTCCCCGCACCGGGCCGCGGCGCAGAGGTCCCGGGCTGCCCGGCTCGGCGGGTCCGCCGCGGCCGGCCCCGGCCCCGGCCCCGGCCCTACTCCACCGGCCCCGGCCCCGTTCCACCGGCCCCGGCCCCGTTCCACCGGCCTAGCCCCGCGGCGGGCCGGGCCTGCGGCGCCCCTGGGCCCGTGCAGCTGGAGCCCGGGCTATAAATACCCGGCGCCGGATTAAGCGAAGTAGGACGCGGGGGGGCAGGGGAGGAGGGGGGTGGCGGTGGGCAAGGGGTGGGCAGGGCACGGCACGGAGCACCGGCCCGGGCTGCCGGCCCCAGGCCCCCCGGCATGGCTCAGCCCAGGGTGAGGGCAGGAGGCACCATCCCCTCCGGTGTCCCCCCCATCCCCTCTGGTGTCCCCTGGCACCCCGTCCTGCGCCCGTCCCGTTCTCAGCCCCGTGGCTGGGCTTGCAGCAGCACCTCTCTGCCCCGGTGCAGGTCTGTCCCTGCGGCCCTCCGGGATGAAGCTGAAGAAGCAGGTGACAGTGTGTGGAGCTGCCATCTTCTGCGTGGCCGTCTTCTCCCTCTACCTGATGCTGGACCGAGTGCAGCACGACCCCACGCGCCACCAGAGCGGGGGCAACTTCCCCAGGGTGAGCGGCAGGGCTGTGGGGATGGAGAGTGGGCAAGGGCTGGCGGGGGCCAGCCAGCACAGCCGGAGGCAGTTCGGGTGCCAGGGCTTGTTCCCTGCTGCTATCAGTGCACGCAGGGGCCGGGACCCGCCTGGCAAAGGTTGCCGGAGGCTCTCACCACGGTGTCTGTGTCCCCAGAGTCAGATCTCGGTGCTGCAGAACCGCATTGAGCAGCTGGAGCAGCTGCTGGAGGAGAACCACGAGATCATCAGCCACATCAAGGACTCGGTGCTGGAGCTGACGGCCCACACAGAAGGGCAGCCAGCGCTGCCCCACCACACTCCCAATGGCTCCTGGGTGCTGCCCCCTGAGAGTCGCCCGAGCTTCCTCTCCGTCTCCCCACAGGACTGCCAGTTCGCCCTGGGGGGAAGGGGCCAGAGCCCAGACCTGCAGGTGAGGGGCCGGTGTCTCAGCCTAGTGTGTCAGGGCCCATCTCTGCTAGTGCAAGGGGGTCCCTTCCCAGCCCTGCTCTGTTGGGGGTCTCTCAGTCCGGTGTCTGCCCTCTGAGTCCTGTCTCCCACCCGGCAGATGCTGGCAGTGTATTCCCTGCTGCCCTTTGACAACCAGGATGGCGGCGTGTGGAAGCAGGGCTTCGATATCACCTATGAGCCTAATGAGTGGGACACTGAGCCCCTGCAGGTGTTTGTGGTGCCGCACTCCCACAATGACCCGGGTGAGCCACGGGCGAAGGTGGGCAGGGGAGGGGAAGGGCTATCCCAGCCCCTGCCACCCCACACCGCTGGCGGGGAAGGGCTTGGCCCTGTGTAGCGACCCCCACATGTGCTGGCAGGCTGGATCAAGACCTTCGACAAGTACTACTACGACCAGACGCAGCACATCCTCAACAGCATGGTGCTGAAGATGCAGGAGGACCCGCGCCGGCGCTTCATCTGGTCCGAGATCTCCTTCTTTTCCAAGTGGTGGGACAACATCAGTGCCCAGAAGCGGGCTGCAGTGCGGAGGTAGGGCCGCCTGCCTGGCCCCGCTTCTTGGCACGGTCCCTGCCCGGAGGCAGGGTGCTGCGGGAGGCACCGGCTGTGAGCACGGGGTGCGTGAGGGAAGGGTCCTGAGGAGACAAAGGCTGCCCTGGCTGCAGTGCGAAGTCCGTGGGTTCTGCACTGCTCACTGTGGGGTGCCCTGGCACTGCCAGAGACCCCTCAGTGCCATGAGATGTGAAAACCACAGCAATGTGGGTTAGATCTGAGGTGCTGCCAGCACCAGGGCCTCCACAGCGGGGGCCTGAGAGGCTGGGGGAGGCAGGTTTCACCCTGCGCCACTCCCTGTGCTCTCGGAGCTGGGAATCTCCCTCTTTTCACTGTAACCCGAGGCACTGCCACAGAACCAGGGCAGTGCCAGTGCCTTGCAAAGCCCAAGGCACCCTCAGCGGGGTGGGAGACCTGGAGAGCCAGACTGTGTGGTGGGAGAGGTCCCCCTTGTCAGCCCCCCACCCCCAGGAGGGCTGGGGGTGAAGGACAGAGGGAGCATGGGCTGCAGGACACGGTGGAGGGCATTGCCCTGTGTGGGGATGGGCTCTGGTTGGGGCCTCAGCCAGCGTGGTGCTGTGGAGGGATGTCTGTCCCTGTGGGGGACAGTGTGGGCTGCGGGGCACAGCAACGGGTGGTTGTGGAGGCTGCGGGTGGGACCCAGGTGGCCCCAAGGCAGGTGGAGGCTCTGCCACAGACACGCAGCTCGCCACAGGGCTCTGCCTGGAGCTGATCGATCGCATCTTGCACGTCCCCCTTGCAGGCTGGTTGGCAACGGGCAGCTGGAGATGGTGACGGGCGGCTGGGTGATGCCTGACGAGGCCAATTCCCACTACTTTGCCATGATCGACCAGCTGATCGAGGGGCACCAGTGGCTGGAGAAGAACATCGGTGAGAGCTGGGCAGGATGCCGAGCAGGAGGGGCAGGGTGCTGGCTGGGTGCCTGCTTGATGTACCGGCAGGCACCTCCATCCCTGGCAGGAGCTCGTGGGAGGTGCTGCCGGGCCCAGTGTGGGGCTGATGGGTCTCTGTGCCCCCAGGCGTGACGCCCCGGTCAGGCTGGGCCGTCGACCCCTTTGGGCACAGCTCCACCATGCCCTACCTGCTGAAGCGTTCCAACCTGACGGGCATGCTCATCCAGCGCGTGCACTACGCCATCAAGAAACACTTTGCTGCCACCCAGAACCTGGAGTTCATGTGGAGACAGACGTGGGGTGAGGGGCTGCTGGAGAGGTGATTGCAGAGGGGGCCCTGCCGGGGTGGGTGGCAGCAGGGAACAGCTACTGACCGCTTTCCTGTGTGGATGGCGAGCTGAGCACCAGGAGGCCACGGCTCTGCCCTGCAGTGTTTTTGCCCTGTGGGACAGGCCCAGGCTGACTCCCCGACCACCCCCAGCACACTGGGGGAGGCTGCTGCTCTCTCTGGGCTCCAAGCGGGTCAGCCTGCGTGCCAGGTCTGCTCTGCCCCAGCAGCTGTCCCTGCACCCACGTGCCCATGGGCCCCCCTGCTCGGGGAACAGCAAAGGAGAGCCATTGCTGATGCTCATGATGTCCTTGGTCCCACAGATCCGGAAGCCAGCACCGACATCTTCTGCCACATGATGCCCTTCTACAGCTACGATGTGCCCCACACCTGTGGGCCAGACCCCAAGATCTGCTGCCAGTTTGACTTCAAGCGCCTGCCGGGTGGCCGGATCAACTGCCCGTGGAAGGTGCCTCCCCGAGCCATCACCGATGCCAACGTGGCGGAGCGGTGAGTGCCGCAGGGGCAAGCGGCTCTGAGCCCCATGCCCTGCCTTCGGGAGCCAGGCTCACGCCCTGGCCCTTCCTGGCCCCCCACGGCAGAGCCCAGCTGCTGCTGGACCAGTATCGCAAGAAGTCCAAGCTGTACCGCAGCAAGGTGCTGCTGGTGCCCCTGGGAGACGATTTCCGCTACGACAAGCCGCAGGAGTGGGATGCCCAGTTCCTCAACTACCAGCGCATCTTCGATTTCCTCAACTCCCAACCCAACCTCCATGTCCAGGTACATGCAGGGAGGGCCGGGGGGGCCGGGGGAAGCAGGGCCCCACACGCCGAGGTTGTGGGGAGGCCGCAGGCAGAGCCCGGTTGGAGGGTGGGCAGTGCCAGGAGGGGTGGCGGGACCCCCGGCTGCGGGAGCCACAGCAGCTCCCCGTCACGCTCAGGGCTGTGCGTGCTGTCCCGCAGGCACAGTTTGGGACGCTCTCCGACTACTTTGACGCCCTGTACAAGAAGGTGGGCATTGTGCCGGGGATGAAGCCGCCTGGGTTCCCAGTGCTGAGCGGGGATTTCTTCTCCTACGCGGACCGGGAGGATCACTACTGGACAGGCTACTACACCTCCCGGCCTTTCTACAAGAGCCTGGACCGGGTGCTGGAGGCCCACCTCCGGTGAGGGGAAGCGGGCTGGGCCCCAGGGCAGGGCTTGTGGGCAGGGGGCACGGGCAAGGGGTGGCCGGGCAGCACCTGGGGAGCCCGGCAGCCCCCCGGCTTGCACCCAGCTGCCAATGCGCTGGGGGTGGCGCAGGCACGGCCCAGGCAGTGCCAAACCCTCGCCCAGCCCCCAGGCAGCGTGTCCCCCCCACCTGCCCCTCCCTGAGGCCAGGGCCCTGTGCATGGAGAGCGTATGGGCTGGGCGCTGTTGGCACGAGGGCAGGCTGGGCTGGCTGCTGCTCTGCCCTCTGTCCTGGCGCTGCTCGGCCCAGAGCACTGGGGTGCTGGGGCAAGGGCCCTTGGTGACCCTGTCCCTGCGCAGGGGAGCGGAGATCCTGTACAGCCTGGCGCTCGCCCACGCCCGCCGCGCTGGTGCCGATGGCAGGTACCCGCTCACTGACTACGCCCTGCTAAGCAACGCCCGCCGCAACCTGGGCCTCTTCCAGCACCACGACGCAATCACCGGCACCGCCAAGGAGGCCGTGGCGGTTGACTATGGAGCCCGGTGCGTGCAGGGGGCCGGGGTGCAGCCCTGGGGCGCCTTGTCTCGGATGGGGGTTGGTGAGCATGAGGCTGGGAGCGTGGTTGGGTGTGGGGGTCCTGTGCAGCCCCTCTCCCGGGGGGATGTTGGGGAGACACTGGGGCAGAGGGTCAGTCCCGGGTGGCTCACTCTGCCTGTGCCCCAGGCTGCTCCACTCCCTCACGAACCTCAAGCGCGTCATCATCAACGCTGCACATTACCTCGTGCTGGGGGACAAGGACACCTACCGCCATGACCCCGCTGCACCCTTCCTCAGCACGGTGAGCAGCACCCTGCCCCGTGGCTCCCCACGCCCCAGCACGCAGAGCCATGCTGGGGCAGCTGTCCCCGTGCCCCCAGGGAGCACAGCCCTGCCTGCCTGCTCGGTGCTGGGCGGGAGCCTGGGGAGAGGGTCCCAGCCTGGGGAGAGGGTCCCAGCCTGTGCCTGTGTCCCTGGGCCTGGCTGGCGGGGGGGGTGGGCACACCATGGCTCTGACCGCTCCTCTCTCCAGGACGACGCGCGCCCCAACCAGGACTCCCTCCCGGAGAGAACAGTGGTCAAACTGGATGCCTCTCCTCGGTAGGGGCTGCCTGCCCTGCTCTCAGGGCTTGGAGGCCGGGGGGGGACAGTGTGAGGGGGGTACCCAGGGCTCTGTGAAGCAGTGGGTGGGTGTACGGGACCCATGGGTGGTGTGGGGCACGGGGCACCCGGGATGCCGTGGGGCTGGGGTGGCCATCCCTGTGTGACCCCACCTGCAGGTTCCTGGTGGTGTTCAACCCACTGGAGCAGGAGCGCCTGTGCGTTGTGCCGGTCCTGGTGGACTCCCCGCATGTTCGTGTGCTCTCCGAGGAGGGGCAGCCCCTGCCTTCCCAGCTCAGTGCGCACTGGGGCGCTGCCACCAGCATGGTGCCTGACGTCTACCAGGTAGGGGGTGCCCCGGTGCCTGCTCCCGTCCTCCGCCTGCACAGGGGGCAGCCTGTGATCCTCACCCACTGTTCCCACAGCTGGGACACCACCCCATGAGCCCTCCTCTCTGGAACCAAGTGTCCCCACATCCCAGTACAAGCTCTCACTGCTTGCGAACCCCCAGGCCCCTGTGCTCGTACCCCCTCAGCAGTTCCCCAGAAGCGCTGAGCCAGGGTCTTTGTCCTGCTGACAGCCAGCGGGTCCCCACGCGCGGGCTGCCCTCCCGTGGAGGGGCTGGTCAGGTCTCTGTGCTGCCCGCAGGTGTCTGTCCTGGCCCGCCTGCCTGCGCTGGGGCTGCGTGTGCTGCAGCTGCACAAGTCCTTCGACGGCCATGCCACGCTGAAGTCCTCTGTGCGCCTGTACCTGCACGGACGGGACTTGCCCGTGCACAAGCAGGAGGCCGTACCCGTGAACGTCTTCCCGGCCACCGCCGATGACTTCTGCCTGGAGAACCAGCACCTGCAGGCCTGCTTCTCAGGACGCTCAGGCCTGCTGCAGGTGAGTGTGGGGTCTGACGGGTGGCGTGGGGGTGAAGGAGGGGAGGGGGACACAGCACTGCGTCCTGCGAGGTGTGCTTACTGCTGTGCCGGCACGCACCCCACAGAGCATCCGCCGAGCTGGGGAGGAGCGGGAGCACAGGGTGAGCAGTGAGTTCCTTGTCTACGGCACCAGGACCTCCAAGGACAAAAGCGGAGCCTATCTCTTTCTGCCTGACGGCGAGGCCAAGGTACAGGGACTGTCTCCGAGAGGCAGCTGGCGGCCGTGCCCGCGGCCACGCGACAGTCCTGCAGGCAGCAGCCTCAGCACGGCCCTCCTTCCCCCACAGCCCTACGCCCCCAAGGACCTCCCAGTAGTGCGGGTGACAGAGGGACCCCTCTTCTCAGAGGTCGCTAGCTACTACCAGCATGTCCAGACCGTGGTGCGGCTTTACAACGTGCCAGGTGAGACAACGTGGAGCTGTTGCAGGGAGGTCGCTGGCCCGGGGCTGCTGGGCGATGCTGCTGGTGGGGTGCAGCCCCTCACTGCCCGCCCGCAGGGGTGGAGGGCCTGTCCCTGGATGTGTCTTGCCTGGTCGACATCCGTGATCACATCAACAAGGAGCTGTCCCTGCGCTTCAGCACCGATATTGAGAGCGACAACACCTTCTTCACAGACCTCAATGGTTTCCAGGTATCCGGCAGCCTGGGGAGGGGCTGCCCTCGGGGGGGGACAGTGCCCTGGTACCCAGCACCGGGCCCCACAGGAGCCACCTCCAGCCAGAGGTGGAGGTCAGTGGACTTCTGTCCCTCGGCAGATCCAGCCCCGCAGGTACCAGCAGAAGCTGCCGCTGCAGGCCAACTTCTACCCCATGCCCACCATGGCCTACATCCAGGACACGCAGAGCCGCCTGACGCTGCACACAGCCCAGGCCCTGGGGGTCTCCAGCCTCAGCAGCGGTGAGCCGGCCCTGATGGGGCCGTGGGGCTGTGCCTCAGGGGGCTGCCTTTGGCAGGGGGGTGCTGGGGAGGAGAGTGCTGCGGGCTGGGTGCAGGGTGCCCCGGTCCTGCTGTCTCTGGGGGCTCCTCGGCTGCCCCCAGCCCTGTGGGAGTGTTTCCGTGCGTGGCAGCAGAGGGGCTGTGCCGGGCAGCTGGCTCCCGTTAAAGCCCAGGGCACTGCGACCCGCTCTCTGCAGGCCAGCTGGAGGTGATCCTGGACCGGCGCCTCATGCAGGATGACAACCGGGGCCTGGGCCAAGGGCTGAAGGACAACAAGCGGACCTGCAACCGGTTCCGTCTCCTCCTGGAGCGCCGCACCACTGCCAACAAGGTGTGTGGTCTGTGAGGCTGCAGGGCTGGAGTCAAGCACGATGCCGCTTGCCTCGAGAGTCCAGCCCTTCCCTGGGACGGAGCAGGGTGGAGGCATCTGCAGAACGCCACGCATGTGACTGGGAGCAGGGAGTGTGGGGAGAGTGGGACCGTGCAGTGGGGTATGTCCCTGCGGAGCCACGCCGCCCTCGTAATCACGGTGTTCTTGTCCCATTGCCTCGCTGCTCTCTATGCATGCACCATGTCACCCATTCAGAGCTCCAGCTTCTTTTCCAAACTGGCCTCCACGTTTAAAGCCTTGGGCTTCCCCGGCGCCAGGACTGGCAGCCCAGAGGTAACGGCCGGCCTGGCCCCACTGTCTCTCCCTGTCTCGTGCACTAGCTGCTAGCGACTAGCCTAGCCAGGCCCCGTAGCAGGCCCCTAGTCTGACCATCTAGCCGAGGTCTGTGCAGGCAGCCGCCCTCCCTGTTTGGGCACTGGGGAGGGGGGGTCACGCCTGGGCGAGGGCGGCTCTGGGTGCCCTGTGCTGCAGGTGCCTGTTCTCCGAGCGCTGCTGGAGAGGCTGCAAGGAGCGGGAGTCCCGCGGGCCCCGTCCAGCCTCTGCCAGGCCTGTGCTAACCCGTGTGCTCTTTGGCAGGTGCAGGACGGCCGCCCGATCAGCTTCCCCTCCCTGCTGAGCCACATCACCTCCATGCACCTGAACGCCGAGGCCCTGGTCATGCCCGTGGCCCAGGAGCAGCCAGCCCCACCAGCTCTGCGCTCCTTCATGCCCCTTTCCACCACCCTCCCCTGCGACTTTCACATCCTTAACCTGCGGATGCTGCAGGCAGAGGTGAGCTGTGCCCCACGAGTGAGGCAGCAGGACTCGGGGGGGTCTGGCACCCACTGCCCCCAGCATTGCCCTCACACCCCGGCTCCCCAGCAGGATGACTCGCTACCCTCGGCCGAGGCAGCCCTGATCCTGCACCGCAAAGGCTTTGACTGCAGCCTGGAGGCCAAGAACCTGGGGTTTAACTGCACCACCAGCCAGGGCAAGGTAGGACCAGGCTGCCGCCTCCTCCCACCGCTGGGTCAGAGCCAGGCTGGGGCCCCCAGCACGTCTGGCGCCAGGCCTGCCTCCTGTGCTCATGCCAAGCCAGGATGGAGGCTGGAGGGGGCCCCCAGGTCCTCCAGCACCAGCATCCCGGAAACGGGGGCTGGTCAAGAGTCCCACAGTGCAGCACGCAGCCCTGCTCTGCCCCTTGCCCAGGCAAAGCTGGAGGATGTTGGTTTCTCACAAAGCAGGTCTGGACCTTTGCACAAACCCTGCATCCTCCAGCGAGGAAGGGCAGAGCCTGGGCTGGGTCAGTGTGGTGCCTCACGTGCTGTGGGGGGCCTGCGAACCGGCTGCTGGCACAGTGTATGTGGGGCTGCCCCGTGCACGGTGCTGCGCTGCCAGGCGCCACGTCCCCCTCACCCACCCTTCTCCCTCCTCTCTCCCTAGCTGGCCCTGGGCAGCCTGTTCCGGGGGCTGGAGCTGGGCTCCCTGCAGCCCACCTCGCTGACTTTGATGTACCCACTGGCCGCAGCCTCCAACAGCACCAACATCCGCCTGGACCCCATGGAAATTGCCACTTTCCGCATCCACCTGGGGTAGCATCTCCCGGAGCGGGAGAGGAGCAGACTGGCTGGGCAGCGTGGGAGCAGCCGCTGAGCCCAGCGGCACCAGCACGGCCCAGGAGAGGCTGGGCCAGCAGGCCCGTGGCAGGCAGGCGGGCGCTGGGCAGGAGGTGCCGGACTTGCAAAGGCTGCTGCCTTCTAATTTATTAGTCCTGTGTTCTCAGATAGATTTCAGAAGTGAACTGCAGAGGCTGCTGGACACTGCCTGGGCATAGAGGGCACAGGCCGGGCACTGCTCCGAGCAGAGCACGGCTGGTGTGGGCAGCATGATGGGCACAGCTGCCCTGCTGCATTTGCTCGGCTGTCCCAGGAGGGTCCCCATCCCAGCAAATTGGGGCAGGGGCCCGTGCTGGGCTCCCCTCGACCCACAGGGCAGCACAGGGGCTGCCAGGAGCCTGGTGGGGCTGGGGCAGCTGGCCGGGGAGGTGCTGTGGACTGGAGACAGAGCTCGCCTGGAGCTTGTCGGAAACATGAGGCTGTTTCCAAGGGTCCTGGTCTGCGTCTGGTTTGTGGTTCTCACACTGGTCATGCAGTGGAGCAGGAACGTTGCTTCGTGGGTGGAAGGGGCAGGACCCCGAGGCAGCGGGGAGGCAGGCTCAGAGCCTTGGCCAGGGCCAGTCTGGGTGTGCTGGGCAGGCTGCTGGGGCTGTGCCGTGCTCTGCTCCATGGAGTCCCTGCCCTGCTGCTGCTCCTAGGGCTGAGCCGGGTGTAGGGCCCTGGGCACGTGTGAGGGGCTGTTGGCACAGCCAGGCCCAGCCATGCTCGGGAGCAGGCAGCGCCTGGCGCTGGCAGGAGCAAAGGGGGACAGGGTGCAGACCGAAGTTAGGCAGCTACACGTGGGTTAAGTGTGGGAGAGGCTGCTCCCAAATTCAGTGCCTTTAGCTCCTTTTCTGTGTGAGCCTGGCAGCCTGGTCTCTGCTGAGCTCTGACTCCTGGCGACCGAGGGGCAGGTGCTGACAGTTGCTGGGGACCCCCCCAAGAAGGGGGCCCGTCCCCCTGCAGCACCCACACACGCACCCCTGCACTGCTGGGGTGAGTGCCTGGCGCGGCAGCCTCCCAGGGCTGGGGGGTGCCGGCTGCAGCTGCTGGGCGAGCTGGACCCTGCTCCTGTGCACAGGGCTGTGGGGCAGTGCTGGGGGGTGCTGCCGGCCATGCCCAGCTGTCCAGAGCAGGCTGAGACAGAGTGGTGCAAAGCCCCCCGCCAGCAGCGATGCTCTGGCACCCGAGGAGCCCAGCCCACGGTCGCCAGGAGCATCCTCCCGGTTGCTGTGGGGACCACAGGGGCTGCCACTCCCCTGGTCCCCCTGGGGCTAATTACTGCGAATGGGTGCCAGCAGAGAGGGCCGCAGGGAGGGCTGGTGGGGAGGTGGTGCTGGCTGAACTCTGTCGTGGTTTCCCACACAGCCTCCAGCGCAGCCCCCAGGCTTGGCCATGGCCCCGAGAACAGGCAGAGCGTGTGGAGCCGGCAAGGAACAGCCCTGGCAGCACTGCCCCGGGGCCGGCCTGGCATGGGGCAGTGCTGCAGGGCAGGACCCCAGGCGTGGTGTACGGCGGGGGGTGTGAGAACACCGCGGGGCTGTGCCGGGAAGCGGGGAACCAGAGTGCTGCGCTGGCACAGCATGCCACCGGCGGCTCTGCCGAAGCCTGGCTAATGGCATGGCTGGCAGGGGGCCAGGCTGCTGGCACAGGGCTCGCTGCCCGCCGGGGCTGGGCTGCTGGGGGGCTGGGGCACAGCCTGCCTGCCCACGGCCAGCCTGGCCTGCGGTCCTCACCCTGATGCCGGGATCCCCGGACGGGCTGGGATGCCCAACCAGGGCCCACGGACACAGCAGCTGGTGCCCCGCTGCAGGGTGGGGAAGGCGCCTCCCGGCCCGCACTCGGCCCCCGAGAAGCTCATTAGTGATGCTCCCGCCTCCCGCCCCGGTCCCTGCGGAGCGGGCAGCAAGTGCAGGAGGCTCTAATGGCTCCAAGCGGCTCTTGATGGGCCGTGATGGAGGCGGGCGCAGGAGGGGCTGTGGTTTCTGCCTCTGCCGGAGCCAGAGCTGCCAGAGCTGCCTCTGCCCAGGGTCAGCTGGGAAGATGCTGGGTGGGCTCCTGCTCCGGCTGCTCCTCACCACGGCGCTGTGCCCTGGCCTCGTCGGGACAGGTACAGCCCCGCTCCCACCCCTCCTGCTCCCTGAGCCTGTCCTCCCTGTCCCCGCTGGGGCCTCGTCCCTTGTGGGCTGCTCCCCCGTGGCCCGTGATGGAGGCTGGGGGGGGCTTGTGCCAGGAGGCAGTGGTCCGCGCTGGGGATGGTGGCCCAGGCGTGGTGGTACTGGGGCTGGTGCCACTGCAGCACGTCTGTGGGGTGAGAAGTGCTGTCTCTGTGGGGTGGTGGGAACAGGGAAGGGGTTCAGCACGGGGACATTGGGGCTTTCCCCTCCCCTCTGCTGCCATCACGCTCCTCACCCGTGTTTGCCCTTGACGGGGTGATGGTGTGTGCTGGAGGTCACAGCACAGATGGGGCCAGGGCCGGCAGCGTGGGGTGGGGGCTGTGCTCGGCAGCCGGTGCTGCCCATCGGGCTGGAGCCCAGCCGTGACCTGAGCCCACCCTGAGGGCCGAGCCGGGGGCTCCTGTGCCGTGGTGGCGAGGTCCCACGGGGCCGAGGTGCTCCCAGCCCGGCCCATCCCTGCTGAGGCTGGGGAAAGCTCCGCTCCGCAGCATCCCTGCAAGGGCCACCTTGCTGGAGCTGTCAGCCCATCCCACCAGCACTGCACCGGCTGCCGCCACACTGACTTGCTGTGACACAGGGGTGAAGCCAACGCGTGCCCCATCCACGGGCTTTGCGGTACCCTGCAGCGGGGCTGAGCCCCCACGCTCACCAAGTGCCCGCTCCTTGCTCATCGCTGCAGTCTTGGTGCAGAACCTGCACCTCTGCGAGGGCTATGTGGGCCCCGACGGCCGCTACCACCCCGGCTTCTACTGCCCGCGGCTGACCGACCCAGCTGGCCACCGCTACTGCTGCCGCCCCAGCCCGCATGCCCTCAAGTCCTGCTGCTCCCAGCTGGCCCTGGAGGCCCTCACCGGCGTGAACCTGTCCAGCCTGGCTGGCCCGGGCCTCCTCCGGTGAGCAGGGCAGCAGCCCGGCCGCGGTGCTGGGGCTCGGGCCTGGGGGTGGTTCTGGGCTCCTGGCACGGCCCCAGGGGCTGGCAGCACTGGGGGCTTCCTGCAGGGTCACCCCAGAGCCCAAAGCCGGCCTGGGCTGGGCCCTCCCCGCGCAGGGGTGCTGTTGTGCTGGTGGGGGACCATGGCCGCCCTGTGCTGAGGTGCCCCCCCCCCCGCAGGAACCCGCTGGCCCTGCCCTTCGTGGGGCTCTATGGGCTCCTCGTCCTCCTCCTCATGGCCGTCGACCTCTTCCACTTCTACCGGACCCAGCGCTGCCGCCTCAGCCACCTCCTGCCCCGTGTCCGCTGCCCACCCTCTGGCCCCCCGGGGGGACACCAGCCCCGCTCCCGGCCGCCCCGCAGCTCCCGTGCCCCCCGGGGGCTCCTGCCGCCCTGCCGCACCCCCGGCCCGATGCCCCCGGGCCGGCTGTGCTGAGGGGGGTCGCGGGCGGGGGGGGGGGGGGGGCGGGGGGGTTGGGCCGCGTCTCCCTGCCCGGGGGGGGGGGGGGCACGCGGGGCACACACGAGGTCGCACGTGGCCGGTGCCGGCACCGCCAGGCCACAGGGCGGCGCTAGAGGCTCTCGCTCGCCTCGCCCCGCCCCTTCCGCCACCGCCCCTGTCACGTGACACGGGCGGCGGCGTCCGGGTTCCCCTGGCGATCGGCGGTGACGTCAGGGGCGCGGCGAGAGAGGCGCGATGGAGGAGGCGGTGAGCGGGCGCCGGCCGGGCCGGGGCCGGGGGCTGGGGCCCGGGGCCCAGTGTGATGGGGGCCGGGGGGGTCCCATCCCAGGGGCCCTGTCCTGGGGGGCTCCGGGCCCTGCCCTTCCCCGGCGCGCGTGTCCCAGCCGGTGTCCGTCGGCAGGTGACGGCGGCGCAGCTGCGCGAGCGGGGCAACGCGCTCTTCCAGGCGGGGGACCACGCCGCGGCCCTCGCTGCCTACACGCAGGCGCTGAGCCTCTGCGAGGCCGGGCCGGAGCGAGCCGTGCTGCACCGCAACCGGGCCGCCTGCTACCTGAAGCTGGTGAGTGGGGCGGGTGCGTCACCGCGGGCCGGCAGGAACCTGCCCGGCCGCCCCGGCCTGCTGGGGCTGCGCTGCTCCCGGCAACCCCGGCCGCTCCGCCTTCGGCAGCTGCGCGCCTGCGCCGGGAGGCCTCTCGCTCCCCGGGCAGGACGGTCTCGGTCCCCGGGCAGGACGCTGCCTGGGGTTTCCTCCTCTCGCCCAGGCCCTGCCCGCTGTGCCGAGCTGCCCCGCGTCCCGGGTGGGCTGTGAGGGCCCGGGCAGGGCACTCCCGTCCGTGTCTAGGCTGTGCGAATGCTCTGGGGCTGTTCCCCTGGCAGTCGCGAGGTCTCTGATCTCCCCCTGTGGAACTGTCTGTGAGCGAGGGGGAACACCAGGTGCTTCAGGGCTCGGGCAGACCGGGAGCACTTGAAAAGCATCGGGGCCCTAGGGCTCCTCAGAGACCCCACGAGGGTTGTGTTCTGGGAAGGACAGGCTGTCCTGCTGGGCTGGCTCACTGTCTTCACTGATGCTGTTCCCATTCTCAAACCCTGCAGTCCTTTCCCTGCTCTCCTCTCTAAAGTGGCAGGTTTTGCCTCACCTGCAGTAGGCTGGGATGAGCGGGGTCTGCACAGGCAGCGCATCAGGCATTTCCCTCTCACCAACTCTCTCTCTCCGCAGGAGGACTACACCAAGGCAGAGGCTGATGCATCTAAAGGTACTGTCAGTGGTGGCTAGCAGGGGACCGGCCTCTGCGCGCTGCCCATCCGGGCAGACTGGAGCAGTCCAGGGGCTTTGCGATAGATCCCCTGCTCATCCACAGCCATTGAAGCCGATGGCCGGGACATGAAGGCGCTGTTCCGCCGGAGCCAGGCGCTGCAGAAGCTGGGCCGCCTGGACCAGGCAGTCAGTGACCTGCAGCGGTGCGTGAGCCTGGAGCCCAAGAACAAGGCTTTCCAGGAGGCCCTACGCGCCCTGGGGAGCAGCATGCACGAGAAGGTGAGCAGGGAGGCAGCCTGTGGGGCGGGGGCTGCTGTGGGCCCCCGTGGGTGTGGTGGGCTCAGGAAAGGGGTGAGGGCTGAGCTCTCTTTCTGCTCTGTCTCAGATGAAGACCATGTCCTGCACAGACTCAAAGGTGCAGCAGATGTTCCAGATCTTGCTGGATCCTGAGGAAAAGGATGCAGACAAGAAGCAAAAGGTCTGAGCTCTGGGGAGCGGCAGGCAATGAGGCTTGGCTGGAAGGCAAGGTGGGGAGGAATGGTCAGCACTGCTGGCTGAACGGTGCTGCCCGGGGGAGGCCGGGCTTCCTGCCAGCAGAACGTGCTCTCCGCAGATCGGGGGCAGAAGCCTGTGGATGCGCCGGCTGCCCAGCTGGCTCCCACTGCACACGGTGGGCTGCATTCTGGTGGGCAGGTGACCCAGACGCAATTCTCCGTTCCCAGGCTGCGCAGAACCTGATTGTGCTGGCACGAGAGGAGGCCGGAGCAGAAAAAATCTTCCAAAGCGATGGTGTGCGGCTGCTGATGCAGCTGCTCGACACGGCCAAGGCTGACCTGATGCTGGCGGCCCTGCGCACCCTGGTGGGGCTGTGCTCCGGGCACCGCTCCCGGGTAGGTCCCCCCATAGCCCAGTTCTTGCGCGTGACAGGGCCTGGCCCAGGAGAAATCGATGTTGGGGAGGCTATGAAGCCTTGTCGGGCAGGGGAGCATCGCTGGCCTCTGCCTGCAGCTGGCTGCAGCCTTGCTGAGCAGAGTTGCTCTGAGCTGTCACCTGCTAGGCCTGAGTTTGTGAGAGCCTTGTCGTGACAGGGAACCATCCTGATGAGGCACTGGGAAGAGCCAAAGCTTCCCTGAAGTCTCCAGCAGACAGTTGTGCTTGTACCTGCAGACCACGGCCATCCTGGCAGAGCTGGGGGCCCCTCGACTCTCAGCAGTGCTGGGCGTGGACCACGAGCAGGTTTCCCTGGCTGCCTGCAACCTCCTGCACGTGATGTTCGATTCCCTGAAGGAGGGGCTGCAGAAGGACTTCCGTGGCAAGGAGGATGCGGTGGTGCTGGGTGAGTGCCTGCCGCCCCGGCTGGTTGCCGTGGGGTGGGCAGAGCGCCCTGAGGAAGTGCTGAGCTGCAGCAGGTTCTCCCACTGCCTGCCCTGTCGCTGCTGCCTGCCGCAGAGCCAGGGCTCCGGCCCAGGGTTAATACGAGGTTGAGCGGGGAGGCAGGAACCCCTGGTCATGGCAGCGTCTCCTGCCAGCCTTACCACGGCGGGGGCGAGGCCTTTGGCTGGGGTGCTGACCGCTGGGCGTCATCTCTTCTGGAAGATTCCTCCAAGGACCTGAAACTGCTGATCAAGCACCTCCTGGAGCTGCTAGCGCTGGAGGGGGCCTCTGCGCACGGCCGTGACAACGCCCTCAACCTGCTCATCAAGGTGGTGCCCAGGAAGTCGCCGAAGGAGACTAACAACAGCATGAGCCTCTGGGTGATTGACCAGGGTGAGCCAAATAGCCCAAACAGCCTGCGGCGTCCCGCTGGGGCATCACACCCCTCTGCCCGGGGTGCCACGCGCCTTGGCTCCGCCTGCGCACCCTCCTTTGCTCCTCGCTGGATGTCTGTGTCTTGCTAGGCCTGAAGAAGATCCTGGAGGTGGGAAGTACGGTGTGCGGTGCCCCGGGCAGCCTGCCCGTGACGGAGAATAGCCGGATGAGCGCCTCGGTTCTGCTGAGCAAGCTTTACGACGACCTGAAATGCGATGCTGAGAGGGAGAACTTCCACCACTTGTGTGAGGACTACGTGAGGTGAGCCTGGGCGTCCCTGAGAGCGGAGGGGGGGTTCAGCCTCGTACAGCCAGCAGCCTTCTGGGGAGGTAGCACCACCCCTGTCCCCAGACCTTTTTGCTCTTAGTGACAAAAGCAGATTGCAGACCCTCCAGAGACCTGCTGTGCTGGGGTTCAGCAGGCAGGGCTGTGCGTGGCTGCAGGCAGTGGGTGGGATCAGCCTTACCCTTCCTGGTGGTCTTCCCTTGCAGGAGCTGGTTCGAGGGGCACGAGCTGGCTGGGAAGCTGCGGGCCATCCAGGCGGTGTCATGCCTGCTGCAGGGCCCCTCGGACGCTGGGAACAGGGTGCTGGAGCTGGAGGGGATCATGGACAGCGTGCTGTCCCTCTGTGCCTCCGTCTGCGAGGCCCACCAGCTGGTAGCAGTGGAGGCGCTGATCCACGCTGCCGACAAGGCCAAGCGCGCGTCCTTCATCACCACCAACGGCGTCAGCCTGCTCAAGGAGATCTACAAGCACAGCGAGAGGGACAGCATCCGCATCCGGGCGCTGGTGGTGAGTGCACCGGGATGGGAGGAACAGATGCGCCGAGCCCTTGGGTGGTGCTGGGTGGGCTGTGGCCGCAGGGCCCGCAGGTGCCCTCCCTGCTGGGGGGCTCTCGGAGGCGCATTGGGGTGACCATGCCCATCCCTGCTCTGACGCTCTGCTCCTGGCTGCAGGGGCTCTGCAAGCTGGGGTCCGCTGGAGGCACTGACTTCAGCATGAAGCAGTTTGCCGAGGGCTCCACGATGAAATTGGCCAAGCAGTGCCGCAAGTGAGTGCTGCCGCGTGTGGGGCGGGGGGACGGGCAGGGAGCCCCCAGCCTGGGCTCATGGGGCCCCTCTCCTAGGTGGCTTTGCAACGAGACGATCGACGCGGGCACGCGGCGCTGGGCGGTGGAGGGCCTGGCCTACCTCACCTTCGATGCAGATGTCAAGGAGGAGTTTGTGGAGGACAAGGCAGCGATGCAGGCCATGTTCCACCTGGCCAAGGTGCGTGCTGAGCGCTGTGGCAGGGGCCTGGGTGCTGGGGAAAGGTGCCGGAGGGGGTCGCGGGGCTCACACTGCGGGGCTGGGGTGTGTGCGAGGAGCCCAGTGCCGCTGGGTGGGCTCGAGCCCTGGCCTGTCCTCTCTGTCATGAGCATGATGGATCCCATTATTGCTGCAGTCAGAGGACAGGAGCGTGCTCTATGCGGTCGCCTCCACACTAGTGAACTGCACCAACAGCTACGACCACGAGGAGCCGGACCCCCAGATGCTGGAGCTGGCCAAGTACGCCAAGCAGCACATTCCGGAGCAGCACCCCAAGGTGAGCAGGGCACGGCCGTTCTCGGGAGCTGCTGGGAGCCCTGGCCCTGGAAGAGAGCACATGGGTGGGCAGAGCCCGGGGTCCTGAGTGGGGACAGGGTGTCCTCGAGGCCTTCAGGGGCGAGGTCGGAGGCCGTGCAGCGGGTGGCAGCAGGCAGTAGGCTGGGGCCACTGAGCCGAGCGGTGACCCTGCCTCTGGCACAGGACAAGCCAGACTTTGTGAAGCGCCGGGTGCGGAAGCTGCTGACGGCTGGTGTGGTGTCAGCTCTGGCCTGCATGGTGAAGAGCGAGAACCCAGCGCTCACCAACTCCTGCCGGGAGCTGATCTCCAGGTACGCGTGTGCAGGGGGGGTGGCAGAGAGGGAGCTGGGTTCTGAGGCTGCCGGTGTCCTGCTGGTGTCCTGCCGTGATGAATGCAAGCTCCAAAGAGGAGAAGGGGGGTGTCTGGGAGTCTGGCGTAGCCTGGGCCCACTGCGGGCGTCTGGGCGCTGTTGGGACCCACTGCGGCAGGTCCCTGACTCCAGCGGCTCCCGCTTTGTCCCCAGGGTGTTCCTGGCGCTGGTGGAGGAGGCGGAGGACCGGGGCAGCGTGGTTGCGCAGGGAGGAGGCAAGGTGAGGGGACGGGCCCCGCTGTGCTGCTGGCCTGCGCCACGCAGTGGGGCTCTGGGGAGGGCTGGGGCTCGGGGAGGTGGCTGTCGTTTGGCAGGGGACCCTACTGGCTCCCTCCCACGTGAGCCTTGGGGCCGCTGGGGCCTGGCTGCAGGACTGGCTGCTGTGTCTCTGCCTGCAGGCTCTCATCCCGCTGTCCCTGGAGGGCACCGAGGTGGGGCAGACCAAGGCAGCTCAGGCCCTGGCAAAGATCACCATCACCTCCAACCCAGAGATGGCGTTCCCTGGAGAGCGGGTGAATGTTGCCGCTGTGGGGATGGGTCTGCCGCGCAGGGGCCCTGTGTGGGCAGTTGGGGCTGTGCAGGGGTTCACGTGGGAGCAGCAGTGGGGATGGAGACGCGGCAGGGACTCGCCACCCTGCGTGCGCCACGGGGTGCAGAGTCCCTGCCCCTTGCTCAGGGTTCGAGCCCTGCACCGCTGCCCCACAGGTCTACGAGGTGGTCCGGCCCCTGGTAAGCCTTCTGCACCTTCAGCGCACAGGCCTGGAGAACTTCGAGGGGCTGATGGCGTTAACCAACCTGGCTGGCATCAGCGAGAGGCTGCGGTAGGGACGCTGGGGCCAGCGCAGAGCTGGGCTGGGCTGGGGGGAGAGAGGGGGCCCATCCTTGCCTGGCCTGGAGGTGTGCAGCCCTGGGCAGTGAGCGCTAACGCACATCCTGCCACAGGCAGAAGATCCTGAAGGAAAAGGCTGTGCCTATGATCGAGGGGTACATGTTTGAGGAGCACGAGCTGATCCGGCTGGCTGCGACAGAGTGCATGTGCAACATGGCCATGAGCAAGGAGGTGAGGGGGGGGGGCTGGGGCGGGCTAGGCGTCTGCGCTGGGCTCCTGGCCCCCCACACTCCCCCACCTGCACCCTCCTCCTCCTCTGCAGGTGCAGGAGCTGTTCCTGGCCGAGGGCAGCGACCGTCTGAAGCTGATGGTCCTGTACAGCGGGGAGGAAGATGAGAAGCTGCGGCGGGCAGCCTCGGGGACCCTGGCCATGCTGACCGCCCTGCACCCCCCCATCTGCAAGCGGATCCCCCAGGTGGTGAGTGCCCAGCTGTCGGGCGGGGGCATCTGGGACCCCCTGGGACAGCGCCCAGTGTCCCCTATTCCCTCCCCTGGTGTCCTGGAGCTGTGTCCCGGTGCTGGCCCCAGGAGATGGAGCGATCTGTCCTGACCTTAGCCTGACTGAGCCAGGGCTGGGGGTGTCGGGGGCCATCAGGGCCACAGGGAGCTGGCCCCCCTCTCACGGGCCCCACTCCCCGCACAGACGGTGCATTGGCTGGAGATCCTGCAGGCCTTGCTGCTGAGCCCCAGCGCCGAGCTGCAGCATCGCGGGGCCGTGGTGGTGATGAACATGATGGCGGCCGAGCGGGAGGTGGCGGAGCAGCTCATCGCCAGTGAGATGCTGGAGATCCTCTCGGTGCTCGCCAAGGACAAGGACAAGCCGCGTGTGGCACAGGCGGCCAAGGAGAGCCTGGCGCAGGCCGTGGCTTACGGCCTCATCAAGCCCAACCCCGGCCAGGAGTGATGGCGGGGCCGGGGGCTGCCCGCACACGCTGCTCCAGGCTGGCGCTCACTCGCTGCTCCGGGACGGCCGCCCCTGGCCGGGGTCCCGGCCGCCCGTGGGGGCTGGCACGCTGCTGCCCTGGGGCCATGGCTGCGCTCAGGGCACCTGCCCGGTGCCCCGGGGCGAGGGGGAGGACGGGGCTCGCCGCCGCCTCTGCCACCGTCTGCCTTAACCGGGAGGGCCGGCCCGGGGCCCTGCACGGCTGGGGTCCGGTACGGCGGCGGGCCCGCCCGGTGACACCGCACTAAAGCTGCTCTTGGACCACGGTCCCGCCTCTGTCCGTCCCTCCGTGCGCCGCGCCGCCCCCCTCCCAAGCACCGCCCGTCCCGTCCCGCCCGGTGCTCGCTCCTCCCGCCGGGGCCGCCCGCCCCGCCCCGCCCCGCCCCGCCATGGCGGCCCCGCGCCGCGCCTGGCTCGTCTTCGGCTTCAGCCCCGAGGAGGCGGCGGGGGAGCCGGGGCCGGGCCCGGGCCCGCGGCGGCTGGAGTCGGGCCCCGAGGGGATCCGCCGCGTGTGGCCCGCCTGGAGCTACGTGGTCGTGGAGACCGGTGAGCGCCCCCGGTGCTCGGTGCCCCGGGTCCCTGTCCCTCCCCCTCCCGAGGTGCCGGCGCTGCCCTTTGCCGGCCTGGTGCCCGGTTCCCCCCGCCGCTCCCCCGGGACGGCGGGCCCCCGTTCCTCCCGTTGCCCCCCAGCCCCCCGGTCTGTCTCGCGCGCCCCGTCCCCTGACTCCAGACCCCCGGGCTCGACACCCCCCCCCCCCCCGGCGCCGGTTCCCCCGGGATGTCCCCTTCTCTCCCCACCCCCGGCGGTGCTGGTCCTCCCGGGATGTCCCCGTCTTCCGGGATGCTCCGTCATCCCCTTCCCCAGTCCGGTCCCCTGGATGCTCCGCCCCCCCCCCGCGGTGCCGATTCCCCCGGGATGGCCCCGTGTCCCCTGCCAGCCCCCGCCCCCCGGGACGTCCCCGTCCCCTTCCCAGTCGCGTGTGTGTGTCCCCCTCCCCGCCAGTCTCCCCGGGATGTCCCCGTTCCCCCGGGATGCTCGTGTTCCCCCAGCGGTGCCGGTTCCCCCGGGATGTCCCCGTCCCCCCACCCAGTGCCGGTCTCCCCGGGATCCCCCCGTCCCCCCCCCAGTGCCGGTTCCCCCGGGATGTCCCCGTCCCCCCCCCCCCCCTCCAGTGCCGGTTCCCCCGGGATGTCCCCGTCCCCCCCCCCCCTCCAGTGCCGGTCTCCCCGGGATCCCCCCGTCCCCCCCCCCCCGGTGCCGGTCTCCCCGGGATCCCCCCCAGCCCCGGGATGCTCCCTTCCCCGCGGCCGGGCGCTGACGGTCCCGGTGCGGCAGGCGCGGGGCTGGAGGTGCGGAGCGCGGGGCTGCGGCGGGGGCTGCCGGGCTGGGCCGAGGCGCTGCCCTCGGAGACGCACCTGGTGCTGCGGGGGGCGGCGGCGGCCCGGGCCTGGCCGCGGGCGGCGGCGTTGCGGGGAGCGCTGCGGGACGGGCCCGCCTGGAGCCGGGACCTGCCGCCGGGACCCCGCCGCCCCCCGCCGCTGCCGCTGCTGCCCGGCGGCTTCGCCACGCCGCGGCCGCCGTTCTTCGCCGCGCTGCCCGGGGGGGTGCGGGCCCGCGGGCTGGCCCTGGGCTACGAGCACGTCCTGGTGCTGGGCGCCGCCGGGGAGACCTACGCCTGGGGCGGCGGCAGGTGAGGCCGGGGGGGCGAGGGGGGCGTGGGGTGCGGGGCCGTGGGGTGCCCGCCCCGCAAAAGGGCAAAGGTGGGGGGGGGGGCGCGGGGAGGTGGTGTGTACGATGGGGATGGGGGGTGTGGGGGCGCAGGAGGAGGGTGGCAGGAGGGCTGCGGACACGGACGTGGCGCAGGGACGGGTGCCAAATGTGCCAGGGGGATGTGGAGGGAATGATGGGGAGGGGGGGCAAAAAGGATGCTGGGGAGGATGTGGGGATGCAGGAGGGACTGCTGGGGATGCCAATGAGAGGATGTCGGGGTGTGGGGTCACCTCCGGGTCCGAGCCCCCCCATTAGCCTGCAGGCTTAAGAGAAACTGGTTCAAGTCTTTGTAGCATTGATTGATTAGTCAACACAGTAAAACAATCTAATAAAGTGATTACACAATCAGTGAACTAATTGACTAGTAAACACACCGCTCATTACTTCATGATCCTGTTATTCTTCATGCTGTTGCACATAATTATCGAGCTACAATTAATAACTCTTAAGTAATCTTGATTACATACAACTGCTGTTGAGTTACAGCCGCCTTTCCCTCCGTGCTCCTGCACTGCCTGGAGTTAGGGTGCAAGTCTGTCCCTCCTTACCTTGCCACACTGCCTGGTGCTAGGGGTGGGGGTGTGGGGGCACGGGGTCTCAGGGAAGGGTATGGGGGTGCAGCAGGGACAGAGGTATTGGGGTGCAAGCCCATCCCTCCTTACCCTCCTGCATCACTTGGCATTCGGGTGCGACTCCGTCCCTCTCGGCTCCCCCGCACTGCGTCTTCAGGCCACCCGTGTGATGGAGGGGCCAGCGGGTCATCCCCGATGCTGTTCCCTATTGGTCCCAGTTTGGCTACTCGTACCCAAATTTGGCATTTCTCGCACTATCACTGAGCGATCCCGGCCTCGTACGTTATTGCTGATGTACCCAGTGTGCTCGCCCTGACAGGCGCTCCCAGCCCCCCTGGTGCCTGTCTCCCCCGCTGACGGGATCGGGGTGAGTCTGTTGCAGTTCTCAGGGTACCCGGGCGCATAACTCCTGTCCTGCTGCGCTGCTCCTGTGGCACCCGGCCCTGTACGTGCAGGATGATAAAGTTCAGTTGTTGCAGCACTGTCAATACAACCGCAGGACACAGTATCAAGCACAACACAGCCGTAGGTTTTGGGGACTGTCCCATGCACCCGTCACACCAGTGATGCGCTATTGGCAGGTCACGCAGTCCCCAGTTACAAGGTTTTTAGTCTCTAATGCACTCGCCAGGCCTGTCGGCTTCCCGGGCTCTCAGCTTCTCTCCGGGTGCGGCGGCGATGCCAGGATGATGCCAGGATGTGTCACCCCGTTGGGCCGGCCAGGTGCCCGGCTGAGGTTGTTGGTCCATCAGCTCAGCACAAACCTCTCCTTCCCGCGGGCGCGTGATGGCTGGGCACCGCGTCTGTGCCCTGCCTCATCCTTCACCCGGCTGCTTCACAGCAGTGCAAGGTTCAGCTGCAAGAGCAGCGGTTCCTGCTCCTCCATAACACCACAAAAGCACCAACCTGGCACCAAAGAGCAGTTTGTTTCTCAGACGGGTCAGTACCATCTGTCAACGCTGCAGTACAAGATCCCTCTGCTACAGCTCTGTAGGAGAGGAGTTAACCCCTTGGGAGATGTATCTAACGCCTCACTCATTTCGTTTGCCAGCAGTTGTACTTGGGTGCAATAAATACCAGCGGCATCATTCAGTTTAATCTCTTAAAGGTGTTTTATGTTAGTTCGGGAATTGCTTTAGCATGCAGTGCCCTGGCTGCCCCACAGCCTGTACTGGTTTTCCCAGAAGACTGCTGAGGGCACGGCTCCAGGCTGTCCCTCTCCAGGTCGTGTAATTTCTACTGGTGCCTGCCAAGGGATTCCTGCTTCTCCCTTTGCTCCAAGGCCAAGGCGTGGTTACACATTTGCCAGCACAAGGTGCTGGTTCCTACCCGTGCTGCCGTCTGCATCGCTCGTACGCAGCGTTGCTGCCCTACAGCTGTGGCTGCTCCGGGTTCCTGCCCTGTCCAGAGCCATCGATGGGCGAAATCCCCCGGGGCCTCGGTACGTAGCGATGCGGCCTCCCAGTCCCAGCAAAGCTGTGCTGGAGGCCATGGGTCTCTAAAGCCCCGTTTGCCACAGAGTTCGTTTCTGGATGTAGCTGAGGCACCGCTGGGTCTTGTCGTGCTCCGATGCCTGGTAAATCTGTCGGGTTGTGGCCGAACATCCCCAGCACCACCGACAGATGTGCACGGGCGCTGGTCAAACCCGACCACAGTAACTATCAGTTGTTAGTATCTGTGGAGTAGAAGGGATTACATGGTCCTCTTTGCTACAAAAGACAAAACCGCCAAAGGCTGTCGGTCGTAGCCAGCAGAGCTGTGTGACCTGGCCCATCGCTCCCTCCGCATTTCTGAGCTGCCCAGGAGTGTTTTGTTCCTTCTCTGGTGTCTCGGCCAGCCGTTCCTGATAGCAAACATAAGACAATTTAAATCTGCACTTGTTGTATTTGCAGACATGGCATTAGCTTGTCTTTTTTTTTTTTTTTTTTTTTTTGGCTATCCATTCAGCAGAAATGTTGCCACACTTGTGAACATGTATTTTAGGATTAACCTTTTGGAAAGAGAGTCCAGCGAAGAGCTACGAGGATGTTTAGGGGACTGGAGCATCTCTCATGAAGAAAGGCTGAGAGAACTGGGTCTGTTTAGCCTGGAGAAGAGAAGATTGAGAGGGGACCTGATCAATACTTATAAATAAAGGGCGAGTGTCAAGAGGATGGGGCCAGACTCTTTTCAGTGGTGCCCAGTGACAGGACAAGGGGCAACGGGCACAAACTGGAACACAGAAAGTTCCATCTCAATATGAGGAAAAACATCTTTGCTCTGCGGGTGACCGAGCACTGGAACAGGCTGCCCAGAGAGGTTGTGGAGTCTCCTCCTCTGGAGATACTCAAAACCCGCCTGGATGCAATCCAGTGCAGCCTCCTCTGGGTGAACCTGCTTTAGCAGGGGGGTTGGACTAGATGATCTCCAGAGGGCCCTTCCAACCCTTACCGTTCTGTGACGCTGTGAAAAACTAAATGCCGTGATTAAGCTTTGGTTATTCAACACGGCTGAGATGCCGGTAACATCCCAGTGCCTCGTCCAGCAGTGTCACAACTCTTCTGCTAATGGCTGGGCGTCAGTCACTGGCCCCGCTGAAGGCTTTGTAGCCCCTTTCTTACCACAGCCTGCAGCCCCTTTCCCCGCTGCTCTGACCCCTTCCCTGCCTGTTGGCTCTCCCAGCCGCTGCTCAGCACCCGCAGCCGTGCTTGGGGCCAGCTGGGACCCAGCCCCACACTCAGCCCCGCCGGGTGCGTCTCTCCTCCGTGGGCGTCTGTGGGTGACCCTGTGAAGGAAAGCAAAGGCTTTGCAGTGGCGTTGCCTTAGTGCAGTTTCTGGCATTTGTTTGGACACTTTGACAATCCCCAGGACTCATCTGCTCCGTGCGGCTGAGCTGTTTATTTTAAAGGCCCTTCCAGCTCTTTCTGCTTCTGCAACAGCTTTGACAATTAAAGCCACTGGTGCTTTATATTCCACTTGTTGACCACCATTGTCCCCGTCCGTCTGTGTCGTGTCCCCCCCCCCCGCAGTGTGTAACAGCCGTCGGGATTATGGGTCTGTGCGCAGGCTGCCCTGCGCTGGGCATGGTCTTCCCACGGCCGCTCGGCTTTTCCCTGTTTCTGGACAGCTCTCCCTCTCAGCGGCGGCTTTTCCTTCAGCAGCTCGGGCTCAGCTGGCCTGACCGGTGCTGGGGGCTGCTCGTGACGCTGCTGGCAGCACCCACGGAGGCACAGCTCACCCACGCAGGGAGGATTTCACACCCCTCAGTGTGTGGGTCCGGATCCTGCCCCGCGTAGCCCACGCAGGCCGACCCTTTCGCGTCTGCCATGTGAAACGCTCGTTGTGTCAGCCCTGGGATGAGCCCCAGCTTGTCCCCTCACGGGCTCCCCACTTTCGCTTTCAGGCTTGGGGCCAAACTGATTGCCAGCACGGCGCTGTTGATTGCTAGCTCAGCAATTAGTTAGAAGATCAATGGATTAACTCGTAAACAAATACATTTATTAATTCAGAGGTGTGTCATTCGCCGTACCATTGCACAGTGATTGCACGACATCACAGATTCTTGTCTCACGCATTGTGCGGGTGCTACCGAATTACCACCCTGCGTGCCGCAACCGCCCGCCCAGCCCGCGGGGCACCAAGGGCCCCGAGCCCCTCCCCGCCCCCCAGCCTCCCACGCGGGCTGGCACCAGGCCAGGGGCACCCCCTTCCCTGGGGCTGGGCCCTGTGGCCCCACCGCACCCCCCGCTGTTGAGACGCAGCCCTGACGGGGGGGTCCTGGGTCGGCGTGGGCACGGGCAGCAGCACGGGCAGCAGCAGGCAGGAGGGGCTCAGTCAGGACCGAGGGCTCATGGCGGGACAGAGAGGCGCGGGAGGGCAGCGTGGCACGGGAGGTGTCTGTCTGTCTGTCTGTCCGTGTGTGTCTCCCCGCAGGCACGGGCAGCTCGGCCACGGGACCCTGGAGTCGGAGCTGCAGCCGCGGTTGGTGGAGGCGTTGGCCGGCGTGCCGATGCAGGCGGTGGCGGCTGGCGGGTGGCATTCGGCCAGCGTTAGCGGTGAGGGGCCGTGACGGGTGCAGGTGGCCGGTGGCAGCGTACGGTTGTCCCACATCCCTGGTGCCGGGGGTGCCTGGTGCACGCACGGCAATGTGCCGTACACGGCTGGTGCTGGTGTCCCCAGGGCACGCAGCCGCTGCTGCCGCCGGGGGTTCAGGGCTGAGCTCCGCTCGGGGGCCAGCCCTGATGTCGTTGCCCCCCCCAGAGGCAGGAGACCTCTACGTGTGGGGCTGGAACGAGTCAGGCCAGCTGGCTCTGCCCTCCAAAGCGCTGGCGGAAGAGCGGGCACAGGACGAGGACGCAGGTGCGGATGCCGCTGGTCAGGCCGGGGGTGGTGGATGGTGCCAGGTCCCTGCACAGCCACAGGCAGCGCCGGCAGCTCGGTGCGGGGCCGGTGCGGTTCGAGCCCGTGGATGGTGCTGGCAGGGCCCGGTCGCACCCGGTCGCTGAGGGTCAGCCCTTCCCCAGGGCACGCTGAGCTGACGCCCCGCCGGGAGCAGCCGGCTGCCGAGGATGCTGCGTTCATTTCCATCCAGGCGTTCCCGGCATTGCTGGATCTGCCGCAGGACCTGGAGGTCAGCAAGGTCAGCTGCGGGTCCCGGCACACCGCTGTTGTCACACGTGAGTGCCTGGCTCTCACTGGGGGGTGGGTGGGGGGTGGGCAGCACCCCAGCTTTCGGTGGGGCTGGGGTGGCTGACGGGGGCTGCGGCTCACCGGGACCATGCGGGGCAGAGGCCGGCAGCCCCCCACGCTGCAGTGTGGGCGCTGGCTGAGGGGTGCCGTTCCCTTTGCAGGAGGCGGCGAGCTCTACACCTGGGGCTGGGGTAAGTGACGGCTCTGGGACAGTGCAACACCCCCAGGAGCAGGTTTTGATTTCTGCTTCCTTACCCCTGGCTGTCGTGTGTAATGAGTTGCTTTATCACCATGGGGTTTCATAGCAGAGTACTGCCCCGGGTTCCTGGCTGGGGCTGTTTGTGGGGGGTGCTCTCACATTCCCTCTGTTCCCCCCCCAATGCCTGGGGAGCCGTCGCCCTGCGAGGGCAGAGGCCCCAGAGCCGCATCACGTCACAGCTGTGGTGTCTGCAGGTAAATACGGGCAGCTGGGACACGAGGACAACGCCAGCTCCGACCAGCCATGCCGCGTCGAGTACCTGGCGGCTGAGGGGCTGCGGGCGGAGGAGGTGGTGTGCGGGCCCTGGACCACCTACGTCTGCGTGCTGGAGCCCCAGAGCCCCCCCCCCGCCACAGCTGCCTACGCTGAGGAAGACACAGGCCCCACTCTGCCGGGGGAGATGGGGCAGGCAGCCCCCCAGGACAGGATCCCTCCGGGTTTAGCCACGGTGAACGCAGGGGCTGCAGCTGGGCTGGTGCCTGACCCTGCCCCGGCTGCAGCTACGCAAGTGCTAAAGCCACCGAGGGAAGAGCCAAACATGTTAATTACAGCTGCTTTTCCATAACGGCTGCGGTGCTGCTTTGTGTTGCGTACAAAGGATGTTCCCAGGTTCCCCAGCCCCAGCTTAAAGCCGTGCCAGACCCTCGTCCCTGCCCAGCCGAGGGCAGCCATCGGTCACCCCACAGACACACACACAGCGGCGGCTATGTACACATATAGGTATTATTCCCATGAACAGTATATACAGAGTTACAGAGCAAGGGGACAGAACCTGGAGAATAAATAACAGCAAGTGGGGGACTGTAGTGATAACAAGGTGCAAATTAGTCACAACCAGGGACAGACACAGACAGAGCTTTGTGAACAAAGGTGCAAACGGGCCCCCCGAGCCATGCCCAGGGCTGTGTTGTACCGCTGAAGCACGGGGCTCGCTGTCCTCTGCCAGGCAGCGGGCAGTGCTGGATGGTGTGGAGCAGGTCCTGGGGGGTAGGAGAAGCTGCCCCCTTCCCCATGGCAGGGAAGAGCACCTCGTCCTCATCCCACTGTAGCTCGCTTCCTTGTTAGTAACGCGCGCTCGGGCCCTCCCTGCCGCAGGCTCTGTCGCCCCGGGGCTCGGGGACAGGGCAGAGGGAGCAGTAGGGTACCGGTCCTACGGCCAGCGGGGCTCCAGGAGGATAAAGTCAGGCTTGCCTCCTGCTGCATCCCCCCTGCTCCCCCCTCCCCGGGGACCCCAGCCCCTCTGCTGCCTCACGGGTGGTGTGGGAGAGACAAAGACCCCCAGCGCTGTGCCCAGCCCGTGGCAGGGATGGGGCAAAGCCTGCTCAGGGAACCTCAGCTAAAGGAAGTGCTCACTAAAGCAAGCCTGCTGTGATGTTGGGAAAGGAAGATGCTGGTGGGCAACAGCTACAGAAATATGGAGGGGAAAGAAGCCGGTGACAAAGGCACCGAGGCCAGCTCTCTGAAATTGGTCCTGTCTGTCCCAGAGCATGCTCAGCAAGGCAGAGCCCCTGCAACTGAACACCAACGCTCAACCCCAGGCAGCCGGGCTGTAGCAGAAGCCAGCACCCACCGCTGCGCTACCCCAACATGACCGCGGACTTAAAATCTTTAATCACAAACATTTGCAAAAATTCCCCAAATAAAAGCAAGTTTTTAAAAGCGTCCCTTTCATACCCTACCTGGCAGGCAGGACCCCCCCGCCCCGCAGACAGCCAGGCTGGGACCCAGGTAAAAGTTAACCCTATGGCAAGGGAGGCTTTGGGCATGGGGGGAGCTGCATAACCCTGCCTGAGCAGCGACTCACTACGACTACGAGCAGCTGGAGCCCGGCAGGCAGCACTTCAGCAGAAGGTAGTGGTGGTGGAGTTCAGGACGCGGGAGCTACTGTCAGACCTGGAAGCCTTTGAAAGTTCGCGCTGTGGAAACAAGAAGCAGGAGATGGGGATGAGGGGACGGGGGCAGCTGTGCAGAGGGCAACGGCAACAGAGCTGTGGCTTTGTGGGAAAGCAGGAACAGCTCCGGGGCAGCGAGGAGGGCAGGCCAGGCTGCTCCTGCTTGTTTGCTTGGGCTCCCCACCCCCTCTTGCTTCAGAAGGGGGCAGGAAAGCGTTGGCACCAGTATCAGAGAGAGAACCGGGAGCCCTCAGCCTCCCAGAAGCAGGAGTAGCTGTTGCCCAACCAGCCCCGGGCTGGGAGCCACATCCCTCACTCCTGCAGCAGGCCGGCTGTCCTGGGAAGCGGGAGGACAGGGACAGCCGCACCCAGCTGCTGCAGGACAGGAACACACAGGAACACCCAGCGGGAACCTGCCCCAATAACAAACCCGCACCCCCGCTGCCCCGAGGCTGTGCGCCAGCCTGGGATCACAGGGAAACCCTCAGCACAGCCCCGGGGGCACGCAGGGCCCTGCGCACGCCAGCTTAGCTGCCACGAGGAAGAGATGCGCCGGGCTTTTGGGCGTCAGAAGGGCAGGGGCTGCTACGGACCTCCCCACCAGCCAGAGCACGGCCCTGTCCATCGGCAGCTGGGGCAGCTCCCCAGCCCCTGCTCACCCAGCCAGAAAGGTGGGACAGATGCCGGGGTCCCTTAGCAGGCTCGGCCCGGGGGGACACAGCAAGCAGCATCCTGCGTGAGCGTGTGCCTGATGAGTCCACGCAGGCAGCAGGAAAAGGCTTCCCCCCACCCGGGGGGTCAGGAGACCCTCCCTCCCCTCTCCCACTGACCAGGTTTGGACAGCGACAGAGCGCTGCTGCTGCCAGGCCACCGAGCTGCAGCCCCTCGGAGAGGCTGGGGGGCATCATCACCCCAGAACACGCTGCAACAAGTGACTTGGACCTGCAGAGCAGGGCTGAGGCTTCGCTGAAGCCACTGGAGACAGACACCCCCCACCCCAGGAGAGCAGCTGCATCACCACAGCAGGGCCGTTCCGGGGGCCTGGCCCCCAACATCAGCGTTCCTTGTGTGTTTGTGTCAGGGCCCCTGCATGACATCAGCAGTGCTTGGCCTCAGCCAGCAAACCTCAATTTTAAGTTCTCAGTGTAGAACCAACCGATCTGCTGCCACGGGCACTGGCAGGAACAGCCGCTCTGCGCGGGGACACGGGGGGCTGTGCAGAGCTGAGCCCCTTGGGGGGCTCTGGGGGGGAGCACACCCCCTGCACTGCCCAGCAAGGGGAGGTGGGTTTAGAAGAGGTGAATTACCGCAAACTCAGAATAGGTGCTGGCAACAGAATTAACGCTGTGGTTACGCTGGGCAGGGGCTGTGGGGGTGCACCCACCGCTCAGGGTGGTTCCGTTCAGCTGGGACATGTTCTCCTTGTTCCGCTCCCTGTGTCCAGGACGGGAGGGCTTCGCAGCCGTGCGGCTGGGGGTCCGAGCCTGGCCAAACTGCGGGAAGAAACAACAGTTAGATGGGACACAAGAGTCAAGTAGAGCTGTGCTAGCTTCAGTGCCTGTCGCTCTGTGGTGCCAGAGCCATTTCAAGCTCCAGGAGCCCTCCCTGGTCTAGGGCTCAGTTCTGATCCCAGAACCATACAGCAGCACACCCACGTTTTCAAGGTCCCCCAAGCTGCAGGCTCAGCAGAACAGAGGCATGCTACAGCACTGGGCTGGAGAAAGATTTCCTGAATGCTGCTACAACCCTCCTCCTCCTCCCTCAGGTTCCAGAAATAACCCACCAGGATACAGCAGCCCAACACAGCAGGCTATGGACAAACAGAGGCTCTGCACCGCAGGAGCTTGGCAGGGGGGGCAGCGATGCACAGCGTGACACAGAGCTCACCCATCTCCTCCCCAGCCCGCCCTGCTGGGCAGGAACTCTGGAAAGCTCCTCACCTTCCCTCCGGAAGGCGGCAACCGGGACGTCGGCGAGTGGTAGATGGTTCCCCCAAAAGCTGAACGAACGGTGCTGTTGGGTGTGGCGCTGGAGATGGAAGTGCCATTGAGCTGAGGGGACAGCAGAGCACACATCACACGGGGAGGAAGCCGGCAGCTGCACAGAGCCTTCTGCGAGCCTTCTGCCTCCAGAGCAGGGCAACAGGCTTGATCGTCCCCAGGGAGAGCAAAGATGCCCACGGCCTGAGCCCTTTCCCTGCTTCCACCACGTTGCTGCAGCACCCCCGCGTGGGACCGCGGCCAGCCCCAGGCAAGGCAGGGCCTTCGCCTCACGACAGCGCTCAGCTCCCAGCAGGGTCCCAAGCACACCTACGCTGCTTTGCACAGACAGTTTACCTTCCTTACTTTGCCAGGCGTGTGGGGGCCGAGCACCCGCCGCTTGATGGGTGTCCGCGGGGTGCTTCCGTACATCATCTCCGTCTCAATCTGGCGGCTTTTCTTCAGGTGCTGCGTGAGAAATCTGCACTTACCAACCCGAGAGGAGGAGCAGCGCAGAGCCGGCCGCACAGAGCTGCGGAGCACCCGCTCGCCACTCGCTGCTGGGAACGGCAGCCTTGTACCAGCAGGCAATACCCCGCGGGCAGCCTGTGGCACAGCCAAGCAGCAGGCATCCCAGCAAAGATTTACAGGTATCCAGAACCAAGCTGCAGTTCTGGCACAGCCAGAGCCCTGGGCAGCGGCTGGGGCAGCTCCCCCCACCCCTTCAATGCAGCGGAGGCTCCTCCAGGCCAGGAGGCCGCACGCTCAGCTTCGCACTCACCCGCTCCTGTTTTTCCTTCTCTTTCTCCAGGCGGTACAGCTGCCACTGCTCCGTCACGTACTCCATGAACTGCTGCCCCTTCACCAGGAAAGCCCCTTCGTGCTCCTGCTCCCAGGCCTGGACCCTGCTCTCCAGCTCCTCCTGCAGCTGGTGAGGACACAAAGGCAGCGTAGAGAGGCTGCCCTGCTCAACGTGGGCACCTCCGTGCCCAGAGATGTCCTTGGCTGGCTCCAAGTGCTGCGCTTGTCCTCGGTCAGCGCTACACAGGCCTGCCTGGGACTACTGCTGCTTCTCCAGGGCTGAACCTACCTTGGAAAGCGTCTTCTGCAGCTTTGCTCGCTGCTTCTCTTCTTTCAGCAGGTTCCCCCCACGGTTGGCGAAGCGACTTGGGTCGGTCGCTTTCCTCTAGTGCGGAAGGGAGATCAGGAGACACCGAAACACGCCCCAACACCCTCCCTAGGACACAGGCCCTGGAGGAAACCATCCCTGCTGCGCAGCCCCCCCATCACAAACCATACCAGTGCTCCCGATACAGCACCCCATCCCCTCACCGACCCCCTGTGCTTTCCTAGTGCCTCCCTGGTCTTTCCCGACCGCACTCTGCAGATGGGAGCGGAGGCGTGCGCTGCTCGGTGACCCAGCACTGCGCCAGGCAGAGCACGTTCCTGCCCGGACAATACCTCCAGCTCCAGGAACAGCTTCCAGTTCTCCTCCCATTTCTGGACAGCCTCAAACAGATCTTTGTGTGTTTCATAGTAGCTCTTCATCTTCCCCACCTCAGCATCGTGGAGCTCGAGCAGGGTCTCTGTATAGTCCTCTGGAGAGGATACAGCAGCACATTCAGGAGGCAACTGGGATCCCCACACCTCTGCGAGCTGAGGGCAGCCCTTCCCGGCAGCCTGCAGCTCCCACGGGGGGAGTCAATCAGTAGGAAGAGCCAGCACCCACCATCGTAATAGGGGCTGAAGCCTTCCCTCTGCTGCTGACTGTAGAAGCACTTGTCCCAGTAGTCAGCCAGCTCTGCCCGGATTGCCTGAATCACAGATTTCATGTTCTGCAGCTTCAGCTCCTCCAGACGGTCCACTTCCAACTGCAGCTGCAGACAAGACAAGAGCACAAACACAGAGAAGACAGCGTGAGAAGAAGAGAAACAGAGAAACAGAAGAGGATTTATCCCCTGCATAAACCGCTTTCTAAGATGAGGCAGCTGCCAGCACCAACTCCCAGCTCCTCCACCCGCAAGGGCAGGATCTGGCCTGCTCACCTCGCACTTGACTGCTGGAAGCAGCTCCTCCGCTCTGTCCGAGTGGATGGGAGCGTGAGACCCAGAGCTGCTGCTCCCCAGCCCTCCCCCTCCATGGGCACGGGAGGGTACTTACAGCTTTCCTGGTTTTGGCTCTGCACCCAGCCACATGCACCGCAGAACACTCTCTCTCCTCCCCAGGAATCTGCAGCCTTTCCCAAAGCGCAACGATTCTGGAGCGCAGCTCTGCGCACACGGCTTCGTTCAGGGATCGCCGGGCTTCCAGCTACAGGAGAGCAGAGGGTCAGTGCCAGTGCAGCCTGGCCCCGAAGGGCACAAGCAGGCTGTACCACACCTAGCAAAGCCACCCGCTCGTCTCCTGAGATTGCCTCGCAAAAGCTCCTGAAAAGACGTTCTAACACGCAGGCTCGCTGGAAACCGAGTGGTCGCTCTTCACGTTGCGAGCCAACTGCTGCCAGGACCCATCAACAGCCTCTGCAGCCCCATAAGTGACAGCAAGCAGCACTGCCTCAGCGTGCCAACATACCTGCTGCAGCAGGTCGTGGAGGGCAGCAATGTTGTCCTCGGACAAACAGAAGGCTTCCTCGTCCTCGCACACCACGTCCTGCTCAAAGCTCGTGTCCGGAGTGTGGTCCAGCTCCTCCATGAGGAGGATGATTTGCCGCTTGCTGCTGACAAACTCTTCTCGCCTTTGCTCCTAGAGGTGACGAGCAGCGTTAGACACCAGCGAGCGTGTGGTGTGCCACCCTCAGCGAGATTCTCGCCCCGATCCTCACCCCATCTCTGCTCACCTTCTTGGCAGTCAGGGAGGCCAAGTGGCGCCTGTAGCGATCCAGGTCCTCCAGGCTGGGCACAGCGTTGCTGTCGATGCAGAACGGGGTTGTGCAGAGGATGTCGCACAAGTCCCGATCTTGTTCTTGCAGGGTTTTCAGCTCCTGCTTCCTGTCCCTTTTCTGCTTTAACATCACTTCCACGCGGGTGCGCAAATTCTTCTCCATCTGCAGGATGGTACTTTCTTCCTCTGCCTAGAAGAGTCCAGAAATCAGCTCTCTTCTCCACAACCCTCACAGACCTGACTCTCATATTTAAGGCTTCTTAAACAAAGGCCTGGGACACAAGCCCTGGTTCTGGGCAAGACGTTCCCCGGGAAGGTACAAACGCAGCAGCAAGACACAAAACGAGATGCTGCGAAACACCCGGCCTCCTCGCAACTGTCTCCTGATCTGTGAGAACCCACAAAGCCTTCAGCTCTACCAAGTGTCAGGAAAAGTGGGTTTGAGCAGGCATTTGCCTTGCGAGCTCTGACCTCACCGAGATGCTGGGGCAGAGGCCAGGCAGCAGAAGACTGTTGCCAGCGGGATCCTAGGAGCGAAACGCAATACCTTACCTGAAAGGGGTCCAGCTGGAGCTCCCTGCAGAGAGTGTCAAGCTCCTTCCGACACAAGGCAATGCTCTTCAAGAGACGCTCCTTCAGGCTCTCCTCCTCCGCAACCATCATGTCCAGGAGACTCTGCAGCACAGGTGTGGTTAGAGAGGCAGGCAGGGAGACCGGGCAGGCCCGTGAGACACAGCTAGAGAACTGCCGCTGGGGCCAAGCAGAGAACGGGCCAGGGAAAGGGCAGGGGCGCAGCGATATCCCCGAGGGCTCCCGACCCAAGCAGAGACCTCCGGGTGCTCCCGCCACACCTGGCCCGGTACGCGCAGCCTGGCCGGGCCCCGAGAGCGCTTCTGGGCGAGCTGACACCGAGCTGCCCGGGCCCGGGGGGGTGCTCGCTGCAGCCACAGGCCCAGCGGTGACCGAGCGCGGGGCCCGACAGCGGGCCCGGGGCCCCCCGGCCGCTCCTCACCTTGATGTGCTTCTTGACGACGTCGGTGCGCTCCAGGCGCTGCTCCTCGGGGATGCCGATCTCCTCCCAGATGTCCCGCAGCGCCGCCATGGCTCGGTTCAGGCACGACACGGCCTCGGCCGCCAGCACCTCACTGAGGGCACCGGGGCCCGCCGGCCGTCAGCAGCCGCCACCGCCGGGCCGAGGCCGCCCGCCTGCCCCCGCACCCCGGCCCGCGGCCCCCGCCTTCGCCCCGCACCCCCCGTCCCGCCGGTGCCCCCGTCCCCCCGCACCTCTTCCTCATGGCGACCGCTCCGCTCTGCGCCCACCGCCCGCTCCGCCGATTCAAACTCGCCTCCCGGACGCGCTCATTGGCTGCCGCAAGCGACCGCGGGCCCCACCCACAACCGCCGCTCGGGCCGCGCCCTACTCTGCCGGCCTTCTCTTCCTACCCGCCGCTGTCGCGGCCGGTCCCGCCCCAAGCTCGCCGCCAGCCAATAGCAGCGAAAAGCCTTCGGGGCTTGTAACCAATCGCAAGCGAGACCGGCACCGCCGTGTCGTCACACGTAACGGCACTCCGCCGCGAGGCGGTGGGCGCGCGCTCGGCATTTGACAGCAACCACGTGACATCGCGCGGGAGCGCCCACCCCCCACCCCGGGCGGTGTCTGAGCGCCACCGCGCATGCGCCGCCCCCCCCCCCGGGTCCCATTGCCCCCCCCCCCCTCCCGGTCCCCCGGTCAGCGCCAGAGCCAGATCCGTGCCGGGAGAGGTGTTTATTGGCGCGGAGGGCGGCAGGGCCGGGCCGGGCCTCACGCCTTGGCCTCGATCATGGCCTCCATCAGGCGGGCGCTGTTGGTGATGGCCGTGGTCAGGAAGATGAACTTGAACCCTGGGGGAGAGGCCCCGCCAGTGCCCCGCCAGCGCCCGGCCCCAGCCGAGAGCAGGGCTGTGCCCCGGGAGAGCCCACAACCTCCCCCCCGCCCTGCCCGGGGCCTTCAGCCACCGCTGGCACCACACCCGGGCAGGCAGCACCCCCCCGGGGCTCCTACCTCTCTCCTTGCCCAGGAACCGAAGGGCAGCGATTTCGGAGAAGCTGCAGCCCCCCAGGAAGACGGCGAGGACGACGCGCTGGGACTCCCAGGCAGGATTGTCCTCCGCGGCGCTGTCTGGAGGGGCAGAGCGCTGTGGGACACACCGGCCCCAGGAACACCCACCCCCAGCCCGGCGCTGGCGCTACCTGAGACCGAAAACTCGTTGCCGTTGAGCAGCCGCACGACCTCCTCCAGGCCCAGCCAGCCCCGGCGCTCCAGCACCTGAGGGACGGGGCGGGTGTCAGGCTCAGGCCCAGCGGGAGGGAGGCACCGACCAGCAGACAAACGCTGCCCCACGCAGAGGGACCCCCGCAGCGAGGCCGGGGCTCGGGGACACACGCGTGGTGCTCCCCCATGGCAGGCGGCCTCACCTGCTCGATGATCTTGCAGCTCAGGGGGATGTAGGCCCCGCTGAAAACGTAAGCCATGTCCCGAGGCATTTTCAGGTCGTACTCTCCATCTGCCCGGGGGATCTGCAGAGACGTGCGACACTCGGGGTACGGGACAGCCTGCTCGGGGCTTCACCGACCCCCACAGAGGTGTGGGCAGATGAGGAGGGACAGATGCTCAGAGCAAGGCTCTGCCCCACCGCCCCAGGGCTGGCAAACACACGGCCCGGGCAGTCTGTGCATCGGAGGGCCGGGGAGGGAAGCGTCGCTTCTCCTTCACCCCAGGACGGAGGCCACAGAGCTGCCCCCCCAGTGCCAGGCAGCTGCACGCAGCCAGCGCCGCTGCTGGAGCGGGGCCGGAGCGTTCGCAGGGGGCAAGACGAGCCCCGGCGTGGCCAGAGCACCCGGCCCGCCACCGTGCCAACAGGGCCCAGTCAGGGCAGACTGGGAAGCCCGCAGTGACCCCCCCGTCCAGGGGAGAAGCCCCTGTGCTGTCTGGAGTGGCAGCAGTGGCTCTGGCCCCGTGCAGTGTGTGTCCCTGGGGGTGCTGAGCCTGGAGAGCTGGGCACAGGCACAGACTGACCAGAGCTCTTCTGGCAACAGCGGGCACCTGGGCAGCGTGGCAGGCCAGCAGCCCCACGAGGACATACCAACCCCAACTTCTTGCTTATGGCTCGAAAATTGCTCTTCCTGGCCAAAGAATTGAACGCATCCGTGATCTTTCCTGGAAAAGATGATGAGGAACAGCTCAGACCCTCTGGATTGACCGCAGCTGCAGGCTGGGCAGAGGGATGTGCAGAGCTGCCAGCTCTAGGAGAGACCTGGCAGGGGTGCCTGCCAGCCCTGCTGCCCGCGCAGGCAGAGCCCACGGCCCTGTCTGTAGCACCATCTCTGGGGACACGCTCTGTGCCCGCAGTGTCCGCATTTGCCACGTGCTCCCGACGGGGCAGGTCTCCGTGCCAGGGCTCCCCACAGCCCAGGCTCCCAGGGGACTCGCGGGGCCGGCGCTCACCTGCAGCTCGGTCCGTCACCAGCTTGCTGACTTTGCTCTCCACAGCAGTCAGGGTCTCCCCAGCCGACTGCTCGGTCAGCAGCCCGATGCGCTTGAGGTTGTGGAAGGTCAGCAAGTGCTCAGGCCCGTAGCTCTGGGGAGGGGGGCAGCCGGATCAGCGCAGAGCCCCAGCTGCGAGCACGGGAAGGCGGCAGGGTGCCACCTCTGTGGGGAGGCTGCTTAGGGCAACCCAGCAGGGAAAGGGCAGGGGCAGGCAGAGCTCAGGGCTCGTGCGGAGCCCGTGGAGGCAGGAGCTGTCCTGCAGAGACAGCCCGAGCCTCGTGGGGAGCGGCAGGCAGGGAGGGGAAGCCCTGTCCAGCGCAGCGCACTCACCTGCAGGTACTGGGTTTTCAGGGAGCGGTAGTCTTTAGGGATGAGACCTGCGGGGAGCACCACAGTGAGCTCTGCCCAAGGCTGGGGGGCCCCAGTCAGTCCCTCCCTGCCCGGCGCAGACAGACGCCTCACCGTTCTCTGTGATGGACAGGAGGCACATCAGGCGCAGGCTCTCGATGGGGGACACCTGCATGGGAGCAGGCGGTGAGCTGCCCGCAGCCCCGCAGCGGGACAGGGTGGCCGGAGCAGCCAGCCCCCCAGGCTTGGCGCGGGTCTCACCTGCCGGTCAATGTGCTCCTCTATGAAGCTGGTGCTCTCACGGATGTCGAAGCCCTCCAGCAGAGCTATGGCGGGGAAGGGGTGGCGTGACTTCACCACCCCAGGGCTCTTGCCAGCTAACCGAGATGGGCTCAGCCTCCCTCCATAAGCCCCAGGAACGGGGCAGGCTCGTGACGCTGGGCCTCCCACCCCACCACCCACCAGCCCTCTGAGGACACGGCCTGACCCTACGTGGGGCCTCGAGATCCAGTGCAGTACAGAGGGTCTGGGAGGACTGTGGTCATGCACGGGGCACCCACATGTGAGGCTGCCCGGGACAGGACGGGGGCGAGGACTGGGACAGGGGTAGCAACAGTTGGGACAAGGAACAGCACTCACAGTGTTCAGCCTTGATCATCTCCTGGAAGTCCTGCTTGGTTTTCTTTTTCATGATGGACTCGCAGGCACCAATATCTGCAGAGCCAAGAGAGACGCCGCTGTGGAGGAGTAACAGGCTCTGCGGATCGCTTGTCCCCCAGCCCCACTACGGCCACCTGCACGTACTGACAGCCTCTGCTACCCTGCTCCGCTCAGATCCTCTGCCCTCCCGGGGACTAGCAGGGCCCTTCGCCCCCCACTTTCCCCAGGAACCCAGGCAGCCGCTGCACAGCCGAGGGCCCCTCCCTCCCTCCCCGCCGGCCCGGCCCCTACGCAGGCTCAGCAGGCGATGCTCTTGCTTTAGTCCCTTCAGTTCCTGGGAGACAAAGTTCTTCATTTGCTTGATGTCCATGCCACGGCGGCGCTGCAGAAGAAAGAGCAGGCGGGGAGGTGACCCGGCTGCGGAGGGACGGCACCGCGTGCATCCCGCACACTGGGGCGATACGCACGTCGTACTGTGCCTGCAGGTTACGCGACTTCTGGCTCAGGAAGCCGAACACGCTGGAGAAGTGCTCGTTCCGAATCTGGCTGAAGACCTGCAGAGAGCACCGCAGCAGTGAGCGCCCTGCGCTCCCGCGTCAGCACGGCGCCCGCCCAGCGACAGCCCCCAGCACCGCAGCACCCGGAGCTGCCGCTTGCCAGTGGCCTCAACAGCGAGACGAGGCGGTATCCCTGCCAGGGTGGTCAGTGCCCCAAAACACCAACTGCCCAGCATGACGTGCCCCTGCGCACAGGGACTCTGCCCCTTACAGAAGCCGAGCTGCGTCTGCAAGACCACGTTTCTCTGGTCTCTGTGCCCCAACTCATCCCAGCCTGCGCTCTGAGGCCCAGTAGCACCCGGCCGCTCTCTGCTCAGCTCCTTCCGCAGCATGGGGGGACCCGCTTCCCCCGAGGCATGCGAGCAGGACTCACTTTATCCTGGGCGTTGAGCAGCACCTTAATACTCTTGTCAGAAGAGGTGACGTCTGGCCCAAAATCCACGCTCCCTGCAGAGAAGGATGAAGAGCTGTTTTGCCCCAGCAGTAGCAACATCCCTGCACATGCTGGTGCTGCTGCTGCAAAAGGCAGCGGAGACAGGCGATGCCCACCCAACCACTCAGTCAGACCGAGGGCTGTCCTCGTGGACAGCCTCCAGCAGCACCCCGCACCAGGATGGTCCCCACGTCGCACCCTTCAGCTGCAGCACGCAGGGCACAAACCCTGGAGACTCTTGCTACGCCGCCCCCGGCGACCTACCGCACTTGATGCGGAAAGTGTCATCCACCAGCCCCTCGTACACCACCTGGGAGCACAGTGCCGTCACGTAGTCCGTGTCTGCAAGGAGAGATGGTGCCCAGGCTGCCCTCCCGCTCCTCGTGCCTCCCCTGCCCATCCTCACGGCCAGCCACCCCGTGCCTCCTGCTGCTCCCTGCAGCCGGCACAGGCTCTCCCTGCCCCATTCGCCAGATTCTTCTCCAGGCGAGCTGCCGGCCCAAACTGCTCCTCCTCAGCCGTCCCTTGCCCACTGTCCGCCTCGCTCTAGCCTACCTCTGTCCATGAGGAAGACGTTGCCAATCTCGGGCTTCCTGCCCTGGCCGTCACCCTCGCTCTCCTCCTCCAGCTCCCGCCACAGCTCGTAGCTCATCTGTGACGGGCAGAGCGTGCCAGGGCCCGGGGAGCCGCCCCAGGCTCCCTCCGAGGCCCGCAGCCTGCCCCAGCACCAGCCCCTCGCGTGCTGCTGCGGCGTGCCAGCCGAGGTGGCCCACAGGGGCGACCCGATGCCCCACGGCTCATGGGGTTTGATTCCCTGCAAGCTGTACCCCTTATGGGGACCAGAGAGACTTCCCCGCACGCTGGCCAAGCCCGGCACCATGGGCCATACCTTGGCACACCTGCCAATCCCATAGGCCTTGCCGAAAGGTCCGTACAGGGAGTTCAGTAACTGCAGGGCTCGAGCCACGGAGTTGATCCAGCGGTGATCTCCCTCCTGCAGGGACCAGGAGACGTCAGGGAGCGAGCCTGGGCAGGCTGGCTGGGAAACAACTGCTGCGCCAGAGGACTCGGCTAGAGATGGGCTGGGGATGGAGAGGGCCCTGGGCTTGGCATTTCCAGGGGGAATGTGCACGGGAACGTGCTGGGATGCCCTGAAGCTGCTCGGGAGGGAGCAGAGGAGAGGCCAGCACAGGGGGCTGCCTGCAGAGGAGGGGAGGCATCACGGCCTGTCGGAGCAGCTGCCCCTGGTAAAAGCCACCCTGGGACAGCAGACAAGGGCCTGCGGCAGGGGCTGAGGGCACTGAGCAGGATGTCACACATCAGCTCTCTGAAGAAAGCTCTTCTGTCATGGGCCCAACAGACAAACGAGGGAAAGGCCGCCACCCTGCAGGGCAGCGTCCCGGCAGCAGCGTCCCACTGACCAAGAAGTAGTCGCGAAAGAACTCGGGCAGCTCCATGCTGATGATGTCTTCGTCCAGGGGGAGCAGGTAGAAGGACCATTCATCGCAGGTGACATCTGAGTTCGGGACAGGGAAAGGCGACAGTTACCTGGCCCTTGGCAGAAACGACCCCAAGGGTCACAACAGCCCCGCAGACGGGTGTGGGGAGCAGAGGTGGGGCCTTTCCACAGGGATTCACGGTGGGACCCTCCCTGCTCCCAGAAGACAGAGGAGAGGTGCCGGTGCTGCGGCACGCACATGGCTGCCTGCAGCCAGGCTGTGGGAAACTGCAGTTCCTGCCCACGCTCCCGTCCCTGCCGGCGCAGGGATCTCAGTACGGGGATTCAACTGGGATTCTGCGGCATCAGAGCTACCGCGAGCCAGCCCCTGGGAAGGGGAAGGGGCAGGCAGCACAGCCCCACTCACCACCAAAGACTCCCTCTTCCTCCAGCACCATCTCACAAGCGTAGAACTGGAAGAGAAGGAGAGATGTGCAGGCACAGATCTGGCGGTGGAGGGGACCAGCTCATTCCCAGGCATCGCAACATTGGATTTTAGTTAAACATTTCTGGGTCAGAAATGAAGAACTTTTGGTGTCCGTAGAAGGGGTGGAAGGCACGAAGGCTGGGCAGATACAGAGTGATGGGGGAACTGGCAGCAGAGCGTGGTCAGACTGACCTTTTGGGGGCTGAAAATAATCTTGTACTTTCTGCTCCTCCCTGACATCTTGTCAGCGTTGATAATATCTGCGGATGAGAAACGTGCAGACTCTGCCAAGGCTGCCTGCCCCCAAACCAGCACAGCTCCTCTTGCAGGACGAGGCCCAGGGTCCCACGTCTCCTGGGACCCGAAATACCTTGGGCAGAAGGCAAAACCTGGGCACGGGGCCCATCTGCCAAGGCTGTGGCCTCACCATAAAGCCCTTCTCAAACCCACCCGACACCCGCAGCCCAGAGCACTGGCCTCAGCCCGCGCAGCACACAACCCTCCCCGCAACACTGCTGCACCCCGAGCCTCAGCGCAGAGCCGAGGACTCACCCGCTGACTGACAACCAACGGCCCCTCGGCCGCCTGCACTCACCAGCGATGTACCTCATCGTCTTGATCCGCGGGCGGACGAGAAAGCAGAACCTGCCATCACACAGAGCAATGGAGGGAGTCAGAGGCCCCTGTGCCCGGCCCTGCCCTGGGACCCGTCCGCTCCAGCGCGGACAAACTCTGAGCAGGCAGCTGGAAGTGGCACCTGCCCCCCTGCCCGGTGCTGCCCGCTCCGCCAATGCCTCTGGCCTGGCTTGGGTACGGGGCAGCCCCTGTGCCGCGGTGCCGGGGGACTCACTGGTCGCTGGCGCTGAGAGCCGGCCGGCTCTCCACCTTGTACAGCTTGTCCACCTCGTGCTGCTGCAGGGAGAGAGGCCGGGGCGTGAGCGGGCAGGGCAGGGCAGCGCAGCGCGGGCAGCAGGTGGCCACCCGCCCCAGCCCCAGCGGTACCTTCAGGATGGAGACGTTGGCGATACGGTCCAGGGGGCTCATCAGGTCGGCCTCGATGAACAGGTCCTTCTTCCCGGGGAGCTGGGGGCAGCGGGACGTGGGCCCGATCCCCCTCCCTTGCCGGTACCGGGCGCCTCCCGGGCCGACCCCGACCCCTCCCCGCCCCCAGTGCGGGATCCCTCCGGGGCCCGGGCCCGGCCTCCCCCCCTCCCGGGCCGACCCTGCCCCCGGGCCCGGACCTGCTCCAGCAGGTAGATGAGCTGGTCCCGCGCCAGCCGCTTCAGGATACCGAAGTCGGGCGCCTCGGGCACGTCGCGGCGGCCGGCGAAGGCCATGGCGGGGCGGCGGGGAGCGGCGCGGAGCCCGGAACGCCCAAACGCGCCCGCGGCCCCGCCGGAACCCCGCGACGGAACCCAACGGCGGAAGTGCCCGGCGCCATGGCAACGCGCGGAGGCGGGACACTCGGCTTTGCGCACGTTTATTGGCCACCGCGTTCCCCCCCCCCCCCCGCGGTCCCCGGCCGTGGCGGTTCCGGCGGTCACAGGGCCAGGCCCCGCTCCTCGAAGAGCCGCTGCAGCGCCTCCTCCAGCGGCGGGCTCGTCCCGCGCAGACCGGCCACCACCTGCGCCGCCCACCGGAAGTACTCCTGCACGCGCTCCGACGACCACCCTGCGGGGAACACGTGCGGCGCGCGTCACGTCCGGCCGTGGGTCCGCGCCCCCCCCCCGCCGGCTGGAAACCGCTGCGCTCCCCGAACCCTGCCCGGGCTGGGCGGAGCGGGGCCGGGCGCCCGCCGGGGTTCGGGGTCCTGCTCCTCCGGCACAGCCGGCCCCTCCAGTTACCCCACCACCACCACCCCCCCCCCCGCCTGCAGCCGGGCCCGGCTCGGAGCAGCTTCGGTCGGGACCGAGGGCCCGTCGGTCCGTCAGCCTCAGGTGCCCGCGGGCGGAGCGGCGGCCTCTGCCTGCACCCCGGGCATCCCCCACCGTGGCTCCCGGGGGCGGGCAGGGCCCTCGCCGCGGTGCCGGCGGGCCCGGTGGGTGCTCTACCTTCCGGGGTGCAGCGGTTCAGGTCCCGCAGGTTGTACAGCTTGTCGGCCAGCTTGACCAGCTTGGCGCGGGGGCTGCTGCCGGGCGCGTGTTCGACCTGCAGGCGCTTCCGCTCCATCTTGGGCAGCGTCTTGTCATCCGTCACCTCCTCCACGACGCGTCTCACCTCCTCCCCGAACCGCTCCTCGATCTCCGAGAAGGTGGTGTCCGTGTCCTCCACCGTGTCGTGCAGGAGGGCGGCCTGGGATGAGGAGGGGACGGTCGGGGGTCCGGGGCCAGGCCCGTGCCGCAGCGGCAGGGGTGGGCAGGGCGTTACCTGCAGCACCACGATGTCCGTCACGCCGGCCTCGTGGGCCAAGATCCTGGCGACGCCTGCGACGCAGAGCAGAGAGGTGGGAGGGGGACACGGGGGGAGCGGGCAGCTCCGGGCCAGGGCAGCGAGGGGTCCCCCAAAACCCGCCCTGGGTGGGCAGGGGGGACCCCACGGGCACGTCCTGCGGGGTGAAGGGCTGGGGCAGGCAGGGAGGCCCCGGGGGCCGGCACCTGCGGGGTGGGCGCTGTCCCCAGCCCGGGCAGGTGGGGGGCTGTGGGGACAGGGGCCCCGGGCCGGGCAGCAGCTCCCGTGGGCACCGTCCCGGGCAGGGGGGTAGCGGGGGGGGAGCCCCCAGGGCCAAGCACGGGGCTGGGGCGGGAGGTGGGGGGCAGTGCCCGGGGGTTTCTCCCCCGGTCGGGCAGCAGGGCCGCGGCACAGGAGGGGACCTGGCTCTCTCTGGGGGCCGGCTGGAGGGCTCGGGGGGGCGGGCGGCGCTCCGGGGCAGGAGGGGGGTCCCGGGGGCTCCTTCCCAGGGACGGGCTCTCCGGGGCAGGAGGGGTCCCGGTGTCCCCCGGGAGCGGGACGCGGGGCTCTCCCGGGGCGGGGGCGCCGGTGCCGGCGGGGCTCCGCACCGATGGGGTGGTTGATGAAGGGGGTGCCCTCGGGGTCCTTCCGCCGCTGCTCCTTGTGCTTCCTGGCCGCGAAGTCCGCCGCCTCCAGCAGCAGCGCCGCCTCGGAGCCCATGGCCGGCGCGGCGGAAGCAGCGCGGGCGGAGGCGGGTCCCCTCCAGCCGTTTATTGCGCGCCGGGCCCCGGCCCGCCCCAGCCCCGCGGCAGCCGGTACAGCAGCGTGCCGTCGGGGGCGCGCACCTCGCGGCCGGGGGCCGGGGCCGGTGCGGCGCTCAGCGCCCTCTCGTCCTGCCGCTGGCGGCGGCGCGGCGGGGGGCAGCCCCGGCCCCGCAGCACCCGCCGCACCACGTCGGGGCTGACGCCGAAGCCCTGGGCCAGGCGCTCCAGCGGCCACTCCTCGGGCAGCTCCTGCCACAGGAACCTGCGGGCACGGGCACGGTCACCGGGGCACGGTCACCGGGGCACGGCCCCTCCCGCCCGCCCCGGCCCCGCCGCTCACCGCATCTGCTCCATCGCCTGCCAGGTCAGGGTGCGCTCGGGGGCGCCGCGCCCCCCGCCCAGCTCCCGCCGCAGCCGCTGCTCCCGCGCCGCCGCCCGCCGCCGCCGCGCCCTGCGGGGGGGGAGACGTGAGCGGCCCGGCCCCGGGCCCGGCCCCGACCCCGGCCCGGCCGCCCCGCACCTCTCGGCCTCCTCCAGCGCCGGGTCCGGCGGCTCCGGGTCCCCGGGCCACGCCGCCGCCGCCCGCCGCGGGATCCCGGCCAGGAGCGCGGCCGCCCGCAGCCCGCGCAGCAGCAGCGCCGCCATGGCCGGGAACCGGGAACCGGGCGGGGCCGGCAGCGGGGCGGGCCCGGCGGGGGAGGTGCGGGGGCGGCCCGGGGGGGGTCTCGGCCCCGCGCCGCGGGGATGCCCGGCACGGCCGCCGCGGGTGTCCCGGTCCCGGGCAGGCGGTCGGGGGACGAGGGGCCGGGGGCGACCGCGGCGGGCAGGGAGCGGGGCGGCCTCTCGGTGGCAGGGCCGCTGCCCAGGGGTGCGGGCAGGGGTGCGGGCAGCAGCCTGCGGCCTGGCTGAGGCAGAGCTGCCTGCGGCGGGGCGGCCGTGCTGCACTGGAGCCCGGACTCCAGTCAGGGGGTGCAGCGACCGGCCCCGGGCCTGGCCACGGCAACCCTCCCCGGCCAGCAGCCATGGGTCTTGGGCAAGCGCCCGCGGGAGGAAGGCTGAGCGTGGGTGTCCCCTCTGCTGCGTTACCTGTGCTCTTCACGCTGCAGGTGTGCGAGGCACCGGCACCGTGCGAGGTGCGTGTGTGCTGCATGTGGGCCGTGGAGGAGACGGGGAGTTCCAGCACTGCAGCGCAACTGAAGGTGCCATCGCCTGCCGCTTTCCCCACGCTGGCTGGGGACCCCGGGTGACAGCTGCCCGTCTGGAAGGACGGCCTGCCAGCTTCACCTGCAAGAGCACAGGCAGATATGGGGGGCAGGCAGACACCGGCAGCTCTCTGGCTCACCGACTTGAGCCTCCACGGTGCGGCCGCTCGGAGCCAAAGGAAGGAAACGTATACTCACAGCCTTCAGCCTTGTTTCTGGTGCCGGGGAGCCGCTGGCCTCTCACCTGCAGCCCCTTGAGTTCGGCGCAGGGCTGGGTAACCGCTGCCGTCCGTGCTGCCTGGCCCCGCAGCCAGCCCCCGTCCTGCGCCCGGAGGCCCTGCCGCACCTTGTGCTGCTCACGGTAACGGATGCTCTGGCCTCGAACGGAGAGGGTGCCCGTAGCAGCGGGGTCCGAGCCCGGTCCAGCTGGCAGCTCAGCGTTGGCTCTGGGGTTGGGTACGAACGGCTGTCCCGAACACCGGACTGAACTTCCCGGGAGTGAGAGTGGGATGAGCATCGCTAAGTGGTGGGTGTCCTGGCCCCCAAGCGCATCCCAGAGAAGCTGCGGCTGGAAGGAAAGAAAGCAGCCGCAGCTCAGCTCTACAGGCCTTGGCATGAGATGGGAAGGAAAAGTCTTGTCTGGTCATCCGCAAGTGCTCGCTAAAGCATCGCCCCGCGCCTTCTCCCCAGGCACGCCACAGTCACTGTCCTCAATTCTAATCACCTAAGGGGTCACGGCAGCTGCCTGCCTGATCTGCCTGCAGCAGCACTGACTCCCACCCTCTGCCCGTAACGCTGGGCTGAGCTGGAGCAGGGTTTGTGGAGAGAAACGCCAGAGCAGGCTGGGAAGACTCAGCCATGAAGGATCTGACCCACCCCCAGATAATCCTTTGCTGCTGAAAAAATTACCCTGATTTTAGGCAGAGTTTGGGTTTCAGGTTCTGTTCCACTTTGTCTGGTAGAGGAAAAGGCAGCTACCATCAGTTCTTACAGATCAAATCCCATCTTAGACTTCTGTTGTTAAATTAAATGGATTATTTCCAATTTCTTGTAAGGTACTAGGAGCCTCCTCGATCCTGAACAATTCCTACAACTCTGGTGCCTAATGGGGCCCACAGACAATGGACTATGGGCTTCCTCCTCGCCTGGTTTTAGACCAGCAGCGCTGGTAGCCTGGTTTGGGAATCAGTGTAGTAGCTGAGATTCAGTTTGAGACAACCAAGCAGATCTCCCTTAACTCCAGGTCCAACCCCGGTTCCCCTGGTGCGAAGCCCAGCTTTCTTCAGCTGTGCACCTCGAGCCGGCCTGGGATGGCAGCAGCAACGCCGAGGTTTACACTGCAGCGTGCTCTTGCAGAGCGAGGGTGACTGAAGGGAGAGCCCCAGACCAAGGGCCGAGCCCTGCGGGGCTTTCGGCACACGCGCTGACTTTGCATCAGAATGTGTACGGTGGACTCGTCACCTTCCCCGTGCGGGGAACAGCGTAATGTAGAAGGCAAGACACTTAGGGAGCGCAGAGTTCACCTAGAGACCTTTTTTGTTTGTTTTTAGGCATCCCCAGGCTTCCCTTCAGTCCCTCTTTGCTATGTGCACTCCTTTACCGTGCTCCTAGCAGGCTGGTGCTCCTAGCCTGGCCTGCCCTGGAATTAATTAGTGCTCCTAGCCTACCCCAGAAGCAGCAGCTCACACTAAGCTGCGTGCTGGGGACAGCAATGTCCAAAAGGCAGTATCGTTGTGATCTGTTCTTCGGAATACTGGGGAGTGGTATTCTGGGGCAGCAGAAGGCAGCATGCACGGTTGGAAAGGGACACAGTCACATAATTGGATGAAAACCCACAGACCCAGACGTTACGTCGGATCTCATTTAACTGAGCCACACCAGGCATGCTCAATGCCCACGGTTCATTCCTCATGATCCTCCTGCGAGTGGCTGTCTCCTGTGTCGGTCTTGCAGGGTGGATCTGGGCAATCTTCAGTTACCTGGCTTTTGGGGATAACGGTGCAGGATCTCTGGGTGTCAGCTGGCCTGTTGGTTGTGGGGAGCAGCTGGGAGAGCCGATCTATGATGCCCAGGCCTCGGATAAGGTTCTCGCGCTGCAGAAGAGCATTTACTCTTCTCTTCTCCTCATCTTCCACAATATCCTGGGGCTGCATAGAGTCATACTGCATGGGCTGTACCTTAGGGAAGAAAGACCTGAGTTCCAGCAAAGGTGAAGCTGTAGTAATGTGCAAGAGAGAGACAAAGCCGCACGCTGCTCCGAGCCCTAAGGAGAACTGCAGACTTCGGGGCAGAGTGGGAGCCACAACAGGGAAAGGACAACACTGGTGCTTGCAAGTCCGTCCCAGCACAGGCTGTCAGCTCTCTGGATGTCGTGAAGGGGAGTCAAACCTGGTAGTTCTGTTCCTTGGGAGGCACCCACGGCCCAGCCCTGTTCCCAGAGCCACCTTACTGCCTTTGAGAGCCCCATGGACAGCCACTGACACGAGCAAGGTACCTTCCTGTCCCACATCCTGGTGCGTCTGTAGGTGAGGCGGGTTGTAGGAGCTGTGGTTTTATTACGGATCTGGGATTTGTCCCCAGCTGACTCTCCATGCAGGTCTTCTTTCCTCTCCATTTTCTTCTTCCTGGTAAGAGCTTCCAACTTTTCTTTTTTCAGGCGAATTTCCTCCAGTTGCTGCCTGCCATAGAACAGTAGTCTTAGTCACAGGTTCAATAAGAGCCACAATAGCAAAAGGCTATTATGAAGCCTTCAATCCGAGGACGTTTTACTGCAGTCGGAAGTTCTATAGTGAATAGACCATAATAGAAGCGTGACAAGAAATGGGCCAGGAGTGCTTTTAAAAGAGATTCTCACTACTGTAAGAACTGCCCTTGGATTAGGCTGTGCGTGCCAGAAGGGTGGAGGACACCTGCAACATGGCGCAGGTCCAAAAGTCAATGGGATATGGCATTTGCCATACGTGCGATACGTGCGAAAGGAAGTTGCTTTGCTATGGTTGCACAGCATGTGGAGACTCCTTCCCTTCCAGCTCTCACCAGCTTACTTGCATCGGTTGAGCAGCAGAGTTGCTCCCAAGAAGGGGTCAGAAGCGAGTGGTCTCTGTGCCACCCCTGTGAGGAGGGGGTTCTCCGCAGGAGCAGCGTACCTGGCACACTCCTCTCGTGCTTTGGATGACACCGTTTCCTGGAAGAGGGAGCCACTCTGCTTGAAAAATGGCTCGTATTTCTCTGTTCCACATGCTGGATAAATGCGCTGGAAACCGCCCAGGTGTGAGTTCTCGTACTTCTCTGCCTGAGACAGCCAGGCAGCCTGGCTGCTCTCTAACTCCTCGCGTCTGCAAACCAGGAGAAAGCACAGGCAGGGAGCTGCGAGGAGGCCCCAGGTGCTGTCCTGGCTGAGGGACAAGGGCCTAGCTAGCACTTTTCCCCGTCTTTCCCCGTTTGGGAGCCTGTTTCACATGGGTGCGCTGCAGGGAACCAACACAACCTGCACTTCTTCATCCTCTACCTGCAGAGTGCTGGTGAAGCATTTCCACATCTCTCCCCTGCTGCCCAGGCTCATACCCTGCCCCTCAGCCTCTTCACCCAACTAACCCACCTGTTACAAGAGAAGTTTGGTTTAAAAGTGCCTATTCAAGGCATATCTGCCACCCCGCACGCTGCTGGGAGCTTTCCTCGTGAGCAGGGATCGGAGCAGCTGAGGCCACTGGGGCAGGCAGAGCACAGGGCTAACACGCTCAGCGTCTCCAGCCCGGAGTTATCTCGGGTCTCCTGATTGAAATGGGAGCTGGAGGGAGTTCCTGCCTCGCCCTGCACAGCAGGAAGAGCCCGGGCAGCAGGCCATCTAACGTGGCCTCGTGAAAGGATGTGCAGGCAGAGAAGGGGAAACCGTCAGCCCTGGGAAAGGAACCCTGCTCTGGAGAAGGGCCCCGTGCCTCTGGGTGCTCTTGGTCCCTGGGGCAGTGCTGCAGTCACTGCGAGCCCAGGGTGCTGGCGCTGCCCGTCGGCACTGAAGGACGTGACAAGCAGATGCAGCTCGATGGGGATAGCTCTGTAGAGGACCCAGAGCACCAGGCGTCTCAGATCTCCTAGTGCCCTGAGACGAGCCCTGGCTCTTTGTGGGATGCGGGTGGCTGGGGAGATCCCTTCTCAGAGGCTGTATAAGTGCCATGGCCTCTGGGAGCTTGCTCCATTTGGAGACAGCCAGCCTTGGTTCTATCCTGCTCTGCCATGCCCCGTCTTTTCTCATTGGGGATCTGCAGCATGATGGGGAAGAGCAATACCTGGATGCACGGAGAGTCTGATGGGTCTGGAGGAGCCGTTCCTTTGCCCGCTGTTTGTCTTCCTCCAGCACCTTCCTTTTGTTACAGGCATGCACATTTATCAGGTTGATGGTATCACAGAGAAGAGCATCCTTCACCTCACGGTCTAGGCGAGAGTCCGTGGTGAAGCTGGGAGAGTGGTTCACCTGCCAAAACAAGCAGGTAATCTAACCCGGCAACTCCCAGGGAGCACGCCAGTAGCCAGCCCTCGCCCCACTCTGCCCCACCGCACACTTTCCATGGAGGTTCTTCCCTGTAACAGCGACAGAAAGCAGGAGGCTGCACGCAGTGGCCGGTTCAGTCCTTCTGCAGTGTAATGCCTGTCCCCACTGCAGGTCATTCAGATCCCACACCCCGCAGGATTACGGGTGTGGGGCTGCTATCGTGAATTCTGGATGCTGTCACAGGTCAAGGAGGCCTGAGGTTCAGGGAACTCCCCGCTGTTAGAGAGGGCGTACAGGGAACGGGCCCTTAGATCCCGCTCAGCCTGCAGCAGGTCACTTGGCTAGTAGCCTCTTTCATTTTGTGAATGAGGTGGCCCTTTTTAATCAAATGAGTTCTGTTCATCCCACCGCCCCTTGTTCCGGAGCCTCTCCCAGACGAGCCAGCTCTCGGCTATCTGCTCCTTCCAGAGTTGCTTCAACCCAGCAGGAGATTCCTTCCTCACCTCTAACAGCCACGGCTTCAATTTTCTGTCTAGCAAAATATCGAACCCCAGTATCTCAAAGCAGGCACAGCCGGTAGTGTGGTTTGGAAAGCAGCTTTGGTAATTGTGCTTCACAACAGGGTGAGCTGAAATAAGAGTCTTTATAACAATATCTTCAATGTCTTCCCAGAGTTTTGTTGTGTTGTAGTTGTTATCCATCATCCAGGCATTCAGGGTGGACAGTTTCCTGCGTGGACAGGAGATGGTAAGAGCTGACCTGTGATACCGCATTTGCCCCAAGAAAGACGGAAGTAAGCCAGTGTCCCAAGCGCAGCTTTCCAGCAGGATGTGCACCGGGCATCGCGGTACGTGCACAAGACAATACCTCTTACTGCCCATCGTGTCATCCTGGACGAAGTTTTCATTACGTTTGTTGATAGCGTAATTGGTCAAATGCATGCAGATATCATCCTGAGAGAGGAACCACAAGAGACTTTCATTTACTCTCAGCCACAGAGCATAAACAGAAACAGCCCCATTAGCACTAATCCAGCCCCAACTTCACCCGCTTCTGTCTCTCCTCTCTGGCGGTGACCTGCAGCGAGGAGTTAAGCATGCTGGTGACTCCCTGTCTAGCCAGAAGTTAGGGCTAACAGAGCTCTACCCTCTCCACACCTCTGTCCTCTTGGGGGGAAGAGCTCCTCAAATGCCATTCCAGCCGTGGCCTCACCAATAAACCAGGGACTCCTCAGGACAGAAGCTGCAGCAAGTTTCTGCAGATTCGTCCTCTGCCTTTATCCACCCAAAGCAGAAGACCTCTCCAAGACACACGCGTACCGGAGGGAGGGCATATACATGTGCAGCTCTGGAGAAGCGGGCAGATAGCCAGAAGCCCGGGGTGTGTCAGGGCAGCCACGACTGTAGCACAGCAATCCAACACTACAGTCCATCTCCTGCTGGGATTTCACAGGTTGCAGACCCCTGCCTGGAGATGGGCACAGCCGTGCTCTGCACCTTGCTTTCCCAGCTCCCCTCCTGTCTCTCCTGGGCTGTTCCACTACCACCAGATACTCCCCAGGTCCCCCTTTTCTGCCTGAAGCACAGGCAGACAAGGAACAGTGCGGTCTTGAGAACACTCATAAAAGCAAGAAGCAGTAGGAGTGTTGCCCAGAAATGCCGTGGGGTCTCTGTCCTTGCAGGTTCTCAACACCTGGCCGGGTGAAACCCCAAGAAACCAGATCTGAATGTATTGTTGACCCAGTTTTGAGCAAGAGGTCAGACTTGAGACCTTCCAAGGTTCCTTCCAAACAAAACAACTTCATGATTCTGTGATAATGCCAGTAGACAGCCCAAATGTGGGGCCTGGGAGGAGATCTACTTCAGACACTCCTGAAATACCTTCTGTGAGGAGGAGGAGGAGGAGGTACAGAGGGAGGGAAGAACAGGAAAGAAGAAAGCTGGATCCCATGAAACCCACCAGTCCCCGTCTTTTTGAGGTCTGGGAACACCCCTAGGACAAATTAGGAACTAACACCTACAGATACTATGCAAGTTTTTTTGAAACTTCCCTTTTTTACCAGGTTGCTGCTGCTGGGATCGATGTACCTCGTGGTGGCAAACCGGGCCAGACCCTCCTTGTAGAGAAAAATCCTCAGTGGGTCACAAGATGTGACCAGCACATAGACACGCATGTCAAATTTAAAGCCATCAATAAGGAAAGGCTGTGAGAAAAAAGGCAGGAACAAGCATGAGATAAACATTGCTAGGTGTGCTGCCAGCTCCTGGAGGCTGGCTGCTCTGTCTGCACTGCTTGGGCCGCTCCTTGGCAGCTCAGCAGCGAGGAGGAAGGCAAGCTTTCGCCTTGCCTCTGCTGTGCTGCAGCCACCTCGGTGCCCCTGGCAGATCCAGGAAGACGCAGGGCAGAGGGCACAAGGAGGATGCGGGATGCTGGAGGAGCTAGGAGGTTGCAATCCTCCACCTGCATTTTGAGATTGTCCCCGTTACCTTAGAGATATACTGCTGACAGATCATACGCTCTCCATGTTTGATCTCCTCTGGATTACGTGTTATGAAGATACCTCTCCCTTGGCAGCCACTGTCTGGCTTGCAGATGAATGTTCTGGTTTTCCTTGCACGTCTGTAGGCCTGGAAATCCCCATAGCTATAGAAGGAAGGGGTGACTGTTAAAAGCTGCCAAAACCCCAGCCCCTGAGCTCTCCTGTAACAGGGACTCAAACTATGGTGCTGCAGGCCAGTACAGACCAAACTTCTGCAGCAGAGGAACCGTACGGCTCTTCCTGATCTACATCAGATACAGATTGGTCCTTGTGGGACCTGACAAAGCTCTCCTGGTTCCACCTTTGACTTGCACACATCTCCACCTCTGCCCGGAGGCTCATAGAAGTGGTCACCACCGTGCATGCAGAAGCCAGTAAGATTTCGGCTCTGCTGCTGCAGAGAGAGCAGGAGAGAATAAACAAGCCCTGGCTACAGAGGAGGAGGAGGTCACAAGTCTCTACGTCCCCTTTTAGGCCAGCTCATCAGGCAGGCGGGAGGCCACGGCCAGCTCCCAGATCACGTTACGTGGCTGATCTTCAGAGGCAGCTCCAGCGGGAGTACGGTGCTTTGAAGAGTCAAGCCCATATGCCAGTTAATTATTTTGCTGTAGATGGAGGAGCACAATCTCTATAGAGGGCACCACATTTAGGGAAAGGGAGAGGCAAACAGGACAAATCCCAGAGAACAGTGCCAAGAGCAATCAGAGGCCAGGAAATGCAGCCTGGCAAGAGAGACGAGAGAACTAGGTCCAGCTTCTGCAAAAATGGGAAGACTGAGAGGACACAGCCTTCCTGGACATGACACACCATTAGCAAAACACAGCAAACCACTGTTCTCCAAGGCCAGTGCAAACGAGAGAAGAGCTGGTATTTCAGCAAAGATGCTTTAGGTCAGGTATTAAGAAAATCATTCTAACCGTGAGGAGAGTTCAGCTACAGAGCAGGAGATGGGAGCCCTGCTTTGAAGTTTTCAGGAAATGGTAAGAATAAAATCTAAGAATGGGTATCTTGTCCCCTTACAACCACCCAAAAATTGAGTGCTCTTTGGTCGCTTTCAGCTGTTTCTATCATTGCTTGCCTGTACGTGATCAGAGAAGCCAGGCCTTCTGCCCCAAAGCTTGAGTAATTTGGTGATGGTTTACATCTAACTGTGTATGCATTCTGCTTCGCGTAGCACCCCGCGCTCTCCCGCTGTCCTCCGCCATCAGGATGCTCTGCAGCAGCGGACGGCAGAGGTGCCGGGGCTGTGAAGACAGCCCTTGCTGTCGGTGGGGTGGAACCACCTCGTGCCCCTGCCCGTGCCCTTCCTGGGCAGCGATGGACACCGACCCAGCCGGCGGGGGAAGAGCGTTTGCCACACTGCTCCACCGCTGCCTCTCCTGTTCACTTCGAGCTGCAGAGTCCTTCCACCAAAACACTGATTTACACTTCTCACTCGCCCACCGCCCTTTGGCTCCCCGGGTGGGTCCCTCTGCCCAGATTTAGCCCTTTGGCACGCGGTCTGCAGGGCACACATCGTGGAGGACGCCACTCCACGGGCTAATTCAGTCTCAGGAATTAAAGACATGTGAAACCAGAAACGTGTCTCAACGCCCCGTTCAGTCACAGGGAAGGTTCTGCAGCCTGAGAGAGGCCCCCCCCATCCCGGCCCTGCCTGTCAAGCACTTCCCACTTCCTAATTTCATACCCCTGTTCTCAGCTGCATTAATGCGTATCACTCACTCAGCTGGCAGGCACCAAGTGCGGGGAAATATATTGTACTCCTTGGGGAAGAGCCTGAGCATGCGGTTTAGGTTGCGAGCCAACAAGTCCTTACGGCAGATCTCTATCATGCCTGGAAAATGGTTGATTTTCTGAAAGAGGTGCAGATGAAAAAGAGAATCAGCAAAGGAACAGCAGGGATCCTCCTCGAGACGTGAGGAATGCTGGTGCATGGAGAAAGCAGCGTGCAGAACGGGAAGCTGGGCTCGCGGTGGCCTTGAATGTCTGCTGAGGGACATTACACTACAACTGCTTTATCTGAACTTCACCAGCGTGATTTATCTGCTCGTTCCATCTCAGCCCTGAAGCTCTCCCTCCCTAGAGTATCACAGCTTCAGGAAGGCAGCCGTTTGTCATCAAGAACCATTTATTTCACCCTACATTAAAGGGGTTGGCAGCTCTCCAATCCACGCTACTGACTGCCGAAGTGTTGCTGATGGCACCATACCAGCGACACAACAGAAGTAAAGGCTCATGAACCCGTGCCCTCTGGAACCGATGCAGAGAGGGGGGGCACGGGTGCTGGTTTGGATGCTTCTGTTTCATTCTGCAACACGTTCCACTACCAGCCCCCGTCTCCCTCCCCTTCCTGAGCACTTCCCGCTGCTCAGACTTTGCACGGGGGGGGGGTATTTACCTGAAACCGCTTCATTTCCATGACGCGCTCCAGGGAGACAGAGTAGTCCGTCCAATACACTGTCCACTCCTCGTTTTCTCCCGCTTCTTTCAGCCCGCAGCACCGTGCTGCCCGCCGCACTGTACCAAAGCAAGCAGATGACAAGGGGCCAGGCAGAGAACACAAGTACCAGGGACTGTTAAATCCCCAAAGTAACCAGGGATGGAGCATGGAACAAACTTCTCCCGGCTGCAAGGTACTGGCGGGAGCCTTCAGGAGGTGACAAACACAAGCCTTACCCGGCTAAACTCACCCACCCTCTGGCTGCAGGTGTGCTGGGACCTACCAGCCCCCTAAGTCCACATGCCTTGGGGTCCCAGAGCACCTCCTGAGCCACAGCAGGCTTGAATCTGCTGTGGGTCTGACACCGCACGGGCAGATACCATCCTTCAGAAGGTCGCTGCTGGGATGGTTCGTGTTAGCGCCAGTTCTGGATTTGGCCTCTCACAGAGCTGGGGAGGTGACGAAGGTCGATGCATGCTAGGAACCATTGCAAAACGGTTCTGGGTCCTATGGCATCTGCGCTGTCACACCACCTCCTGCTGCGGGTTCCCTTCCGCCTCCCGTCACCAAACTGCCCCAGCATGGCCCGGGGCAAAACGTGCAGCGCCTGTTCGTCTGCACAAAAAACATTCCTTACACAGCTGACCAGGCCGTGACCCTCAGCTACACCAATGTGGTTGCACTGTGAGAATAGTCATTAGCAAACTGGCTAATAACGTCCATCAAATGCTAAGAGTCTGTTCTTTTAAGAAACAGCTTGTGGCAGCAGAGCAAGACGGAGGGTGGACCAGCTCCCTGGAGCACGTCACTGGAGATGGACACAAGGGGAGAGGTTCTGGGTACCGGCTGCTGCCTGTTCCATTACCGGCTTTACGTGAAACAGTCGAGAGCTCTCACGTCACTTCCCCAGGCACGAGTACCAGTCTTGCATTGTAACTGCCCCCAACTAAACCCTCCTCACCAATTTTAGCAGGCATATGGCAAATGCAGACATACGGTGGGGCCGAGGGCTCGCACCGCTGTCGCACATTTTATGTCTCTCTAAACCAGAGGGCACCTCAGGCCACGTGTGAAAAACTTCCTACTGCTACGACGGCCCAACTTGTTTGCAATCGCTAAACACAAGCTGAAAGCGGCCGTGCTGTGGAAGTTCGGCGCCAGCTGAGCAGGCATCCAAAGGGCTGGCAGTCGGTGGGCTGATCCGAAGGGACACCCTGCAGCACCGCGGACTTACCGCTCTCGTACTTGCAGCTGGCCAGATTGATGGAGGGAACACTGGAATTGAAAGAGACGATAGAACAGCCGCTCAGTGGGGAACCGGGGCCCCGGGCTAACGGGCAAATCTGATCTGGAGCCAACACGGGCTCGGCAAGGCGTGAGGTGACGTGGCAAAGAGCGGCCTGAACATGGGGCCTTCCTTGGACACGTCACGCTTGGGATTATTGGGACAACTTCGGGGAAAGAGCATTTATTGTCCGATTCAGAAAGGGCCCGGAAAGCGGCTCTGGGGCTGAGGCCCAGCGGGGCCGGGCCGAGCGATGCCCCTCGGTGATGTGCAGGGCTGGGCCCTGGCCCGGGAGCGAACGCGAGCCAGGCGGTGCGCACGGCAGGGAGGCCTTTACGGGGTCCGGCACCGCCCCACGCTAACGAGACAGACCGACAGGCGGACAGAGCCCCCGAGATCCCGGCGGAACAGGGGCACAACGGCCCGGGGACGGGCCCTGCGGGGGGGCTGCGGCCTGCTCGGCCGCCTCCCGCCCACCGCACTCGCCTGCACTTCCTCCGCCTCCTCCGCGGCTCGGGGGGACCCACCGGGGGCCACACAGCGGCCGTCTCCCCGCCCGGGGGGGCTCCCGGGGCCGGTCCCCCCCCGCCGCCGCCGCCCGCCTCCATGGCGCCCGCTCTCGGGAGCCGCCCGGTTCCCATGGCGACAGCGGGCGGGGCCCGCAGGGGGCGGGGCCACGGCGGCCCCACCCCCACATGCCATAGAGACTCCGGCGCCGGCAGCCAGAGCGGCCCTAGGAGGTCACGTTGGCAGCGGCCTCGCACCCACGCCGCCGCACGGCGCCCCCTGGCGGGCGGGAGGCGCTAGTCCCGGTGCGGAGGCAGCCGCGCCAGTTCCGGTGCGGGCCCCGATCCCGATCCCGGCCCCGGCCCCGCTCAGCCCGCCAGCAGCCGCGTCAGGTCCTCGCCGAGGCGCAGCAGCTCCGGCTCCGGCAGGAGGTGCTCGCGGATGGCGCGCAGGGCCTCGGCCTCGGTGATGTCCCGGAAGACCGCGGCCGCCGGCAGCGGCAGGTACCCGGCCAGCTCGCAGAGCGCCACGTTGAAGGCCGCGCCCGCCTTGGCGCCGAAGCTGGGCCTGCGCGCCCACAGCAGCACCCGCAGCCCCCGGCCGCCCCCGGCCCCCGCCGCCCCCCCCGGCGGGTCGCCCCGCGTGGCGAAGACGTTGTAGGCCAGGCCGGTGTCCGCCAGGTGCTCCGCCGCCCGGCACACGTCCCGGGCCAGCGCCTCCAGGCCGGCGGGGCCCGCGGCGTAGAAGAGGAAGGCGGGCGCCGGGACGTCCCGCAGGAAGCCGAGGCCGCGCCGCGGGCAGAGGGGCTGGGCGGGCGCCGACTCCACCAGCAGCGGCCGGCCCAGGTAGAAGCCGTGCAGGTGCAGGTGGTTCACGGAGGCGCAGGCCCCCAGGCCGTTGAAGCCCACGCGGAATCCCGGGTGGGCGCTGAGCAGCGCCGCCTCCAGCCCGCCGCGCAGCAGCGGGGCGGTCAGGGCCTGCGGCAGCCCCCGCGCCGGCTCCGGCAGCAGCAGGACGTGGCCCCGCTCCAGCGGGCTGACGTTGATCGCCACCAGCAGCGGGTCGGGGGCCGCCGGGCCGCCCCCCGCCCTGCGCAGGCGGAGCAGCACCTCGTCGGGGCGGATCCGGGTGAAGTTGAAGGCCCGGGGGTCGAAGGGCTGCCGGAGGCTGCGGACGGCCTGCGGCGGGCGGCGCTCGGTGCCGCGCTGGACGTTGAGCTGGGCCACCAGGCGCATGGGGCCAGGCAGGACGCGGGTGGGCAGCGGCCCCAGCCGGTACCGGAACAAGCCCCGCTCCATCCTGTCGCTCCAGCCCTCCAGCAGCGCCCGGTCGAAGCGGGACGGCGCGGAGCCCGGCTCGTCCCCCGGCTCGCCCCCCCAGCCGGCTCCCTGCAGGACGAAGTCCTCCTCCCCGTAGACGAAGTCCTCGGGGCTCGGGTCGCCCGGCTCCTCGCCCGCCGCCGCCATGCCGGGGGCCTGACCGGGCGGAGCGGAGCGCTCGGGGCCCAGCGGGGCGGGGGACGGACCGGCGCCCCGGACGGTGCTGCCCGGCGCTGGGGGCGGGGCTACGTGCCGCAGGGGGCGGGGCGTTGCCATGGGAGCGGCGGAGTGACGTGCGAGGCGGAAGCGGCGCGGGCCGCCATGGGGGTCTCGTCCAGCCTGCTGCCGCGGGAGGTGCTGGGCGAGTACCAGGTGCGGGGGCGGCACCGGCACCGGGGGGTCCTGCGGGGGTGGGGGAGCCGGACCGGGACCGGGACGGGGGGGGGCGGGATCGGGGGGGAGTCCCGCGGGGGGGGGGGGGGAACCGGCACCGGGAGCAGGGAGGGGAGTCCTGCGGGGGAGAGGGGCACCGGGACCGGGGCGGGGGGGCACAGCGGCACCGGGCGGGGTGTGTGGGGGAGCGAGTCCCGCGGGGCTGGAAGCAGCACCGGGACCGGGGGTGAGTCGCGCGGGGGGTGCCCCGAGGCCAAAGGCCGCCGCCGCTGGGGTGTCCCGGGCCGGGCCCGGTGGCCGGTGCTGACCCGTGCTCTCCCCGCAGGAGCTGACGTTCCTGAGCAAGCAGGAGATCCTGCTGTAAGTGCTGCCGCGGGCAGGGAGGGGGGCACCGGCCCTGCCGGGAGGGGGGTGCCGGGCCCGGGCCCCACGACGGGGGGTTGCCTCCTCCCCGGCCCTGCTGCGGGGCTTCCCTTCCGCCAAGGGGGGACGGGGACCGGGACCGGGACGGGAGGTGCCGCTCCTGGGCTGGGCCGTTCCCCGCCAGCCGGGCCGTAGGGGCGAAGGTCTGTGGGTGCTGCCGGTGACACCCTGCAGAGCGGGTGCTGGCTTTGGGGAGCTGGCTGCGGGGTGCTGGCCCAGAGGCGGCTCTTTCCCCTCTGAAGTCCCAGCCGCCTGGGCCGGCTCCTCTCCCCCGCTGGCCCTGGGGTCCCGGGCACGCAGGCACTGCCCTTTCGGGGCCACCCGGGCCGGCCCTGCGCGCAGCTGGCAGGGAGCTGTGGGAAACGGGCCCTCCGCTTCCGTGCGGCGCTGGGAAGAGCCGCCTGCGCTGCCCGTGCCCAGAGGGGCTGCCTCCCGCGCCGCTCACGCCACAGAGCGTCTCTTGTTCTTGCCTCTTCAAGTGCCTACAAGAGGTTCGGTGAACTGCTGCCAAAGGAGGAGAGGGTGAATGCCTGCTCCGCACGGGTTCCCAAGAGCAAAATCCTGACGCTGCCGGAGCTGCGGGTACGGTGCCTGGCGGGCAGCGGGACTCGCTGCTCCCTGGGTGCGGGTGTGTTTGGGCAGGGCCCTGTTTACCCACCGCCGTGCCGGTGCTCTGCCCCTGACGTGCTGCTCCAACAGTCGCCTGGGGAAGCTGTTCGCGTACCGCACATCAGTTGTGCCAGCAAACAGCATCCTTGTCCCCGCTGTGCTGCGGTGGATCCTGGAGATCCCTGCTGTCCTGGGCAGGCACGGCACAGGGATGGTCATGCTGTGTGCGACAGACCGGCGTACCTGCTCAGGTGCACGGGGTCGGTACCTGCCACTGCCCGGCCCTGCCCTGAGCTGTTCTGTGTTGGCAGGCAAACCCCTTCCAGCACCGCATCTGCCAGGTGTTCTCCACCTCGGAAGACAGGGACGACAGCATGTCCTTCGAAGACTTCCTCGATATGCTGAGCGCCTTCAGCGACTCTGCTACCTTGGACATCAAATCTTTCTACGCCTTCCGCATCTTTGGTAAGGCTGGCGGCAGATGCCGTGTCCGGGGGGGGGCAGGGATGAATCCTTATTCGCGAGGGCTGGCAGTGTACTCAGAGAGCACACGGGGATGGTGGCTTTAGGACCTCCCTGTGGGAACTGCGGGTTTGGTGCAATGGCGTGCACCGAGAGGAGCCGTGTGGAGCCTGCTGTGTCCTTGGGTCGCCCAGGCCCTCTCCTCGCCAAGTGTGGGTGCTTGTGCCTCTCTGGGGTCACTGAGGCCCTGCCGAAATGTGACTTTCCTCTTCCCTAAAGATTTTAATGATGATGGGATTCTGGACAGAAAGGACCTGGAGAAACTGGTGAACTGTCTGACGGGGCAGGGTGAGGAGTCCCCCCTGAGCGATGCCGAGATGGAGCAGCTCATCCGAAATGTGAGGACCATCAGGCTGGGCACAGGCCGCTGCGCGGTGCTGGCCACAGAGCTCACCGCTCACCTTTCCCTCCCTTCCAGATCCTGGAGGAGTCCGACATCGATAAGGATGGCACCATCAACCTCTCCGAGTTCCAGCACGTCGTCTCCCGCTCCCCGGACTTCGTCAGGTATTGTGGTCTCCAGTGACACAGCTTGTCCCAGGGGGGCTGTCTGGGGGGGTTTGCCTGCCCCAGTCGCTGTGCTGGCCTTGGGGCAGAGCTCTCGGTGGCAGTAAGGCAGGGCTACCCTGTACGAGGTCTGCTGTAGAAGCAGAAGGAACTGCATCCTGTGCTAACTGTGTGGGGAGCCTCTCCCGCGCAGGGTACCGCTGCCTCCCTGTACCACTGGGTGCTCACAAACCACTTGCGTGCGACCCAGCGAGGAGGTGCAGAACCTGTTGTGTTTCTTGCAGCTCCTTCAAGATCGTCCTGTGAGCCCTGCGGCTCTCCAGCAGAACCACTCCTCCGGCCGTTGCAGCTCTTCGTGGTCTCAGACATTTCCTCTTTTAGCGAGCGGAGCGGCAGAGGCCCCCCGCTCCTCACCAGCCCAGCAGTGCCTTAGGCAGGACACCCTCCTGCTCCCCTTTCACGCCTGAGATGACCTGGGGCCCTGGGAAGCTGCTTTGCCTGCAGCCGTTCTGCTCTCCCAGGATCGGATTTTAACTCTTTATGCAAACCGAGGGCAGCTCTGTGGGCGGGGGGGGGGGGGGGGGCACGCAGAGGTGCTCCTGGCTGGGGGCCGTGCTGCACCAAACACAGCCCCTCTCTGCCCTCGGTACCAATCTGTGCCTTCCACTGGCAGGCAGGGAGCTGCCTGCCCCCACCAAGCCCCTGCGCGGCTCTCCCGTCTTCCTGGGAGCCTCCCTGCTGCAATGAGGATCCCTTTGAGCAATAACCCAGCAATAACCCAAAGGCGGATCCCTTTCTCTGAGCAATAACCCAGCAATAACCCAAAGGAGGATCCCTTTCTCTGAGCAATAACCCAAAGGCGGATCCCTTTCTCTGAGCAATAACCCAAAGGCGGATCCCTTTCTCTGAGCAATAACCCAAAGGCGGATCCCTTTCTCTGAGCAATAACCCAAAGGAGGATCCCTTTCTCTGAGCAATAACCCAAAGGAGGATCCCTTTCTCTGAGCAATAACCCAAAGGCGGATCCCTTTCTCTGAGCAATAACCCAGCAATAACCCAAAGGCGGATCTCTCTGAGCAATAACCCAAAGGAGGATCCCTTTCTCTGAGCAGTAACCCAAGTATCGATGTGCCATCCCAGCATTAGAGCCGCCCTCCTCCCCCGTGCTGCCTCGGCGCTGACCGCGCGTGGGGCCTCCTCTCCTTTTCCTCTCCCCCCTCCTCTGGCTCAAGCTCAGCAGCTGCTCTGCCTGCCCTGGCCTCTTCCTCCCTCTGCTCCTGTGAGGACACAAATAAAGGGCTCTGGTTTCACCCTCCGCTCTGTGCCGCCTTTGTCTGGCTGCGGGGACGGCGGAGGGGGCTGCTCCGGCAGCGCCGTGGGACTGGTGCCACGAGGGGTGCTGGGGACACGGGCTCCTGCCAGGCCCCTCCGCCTGCGTGCCAGCCGCAGCTCCGGGGGACAGGTCCCACGTCCTGCTCGGTGACAGTCCTTTCCGTGGGCCACCTCCCTGCCCTAAACCCGGGGACTGTTCTCAGCAGGCGCCACACAAAGAGCTCGGCTCTCCAGCAAGAGGCACAAAGGGAAATCCAGGGCAGGCGAGCAGCTACCTTTGCTGTGGGCAGCGCCGGAGCCCTTTGTGTCTGTTCATCCATCAGGCTTTGCCCTGGCCCACCGCCAGCCGCAGGCAACGGCCCTGCCTGCGCTTCGCAGCAAAACCCGGCCAGCCCCGGCAGCGCTCCCACCATGCCGGCAAACCTCCTCGCCAGAGCCACTCCGCAACGCAAGGTCCGGGCTGTGGCACCCCGTGCTGGTGCCGGTCTAGCGCCCGGGGTCCACTCGCCCCGTGGGAGCACCCGCGCCAGGGTGGAGCGGCTGGCGGCTGTCTCGGGGCGTCGGTGCGGCCGTTTCTCACGTACCTCCTCGCTCCCGGCGGTGCTGGCCCTTCCAGCTCGGTGCCCCGTGGTGCTGATGGTATCTGCCCGCCGCCCGGGGGCTGTGTCTGCTGGCACGGCACCAGCCAACGCCTCCGGTTGCTTTTTTGATGTCCCAGAACAGGCTGGGCAGGAAGTTTGGTGCACTGGTCCAGCCGGGAGCGAAGCAGTGCTGGTCCCCGGCGGGGCAGGGGGGGGGGAGCCTGCCCCAACACGCCAGCTCGGTGTGCAGCTCACCGCTCCCTCCAGCCCCGTGCTCACGCTGCCGGCACTTCCCAGGCACAAGGGTTCACGAGCAGCACCGCACCGCAGGTCCTGGTCCCGGCTGTTGGCCGTCACGGAGTCGGGGCCTGCTGGCTGAGAGCTGGGTCTGCCTGCGGCTGCGTGGGACAGGGACAAGGACCTGGCTGCGCCCTGGGCTGGCAGTGGGGTCCTACGTGCAGCACGACACCGTGGTCCTGGGGAAGGGGCTGCCGCAGCCCCTCTCCTGCTGGAGGCTGCCCCGCTCCCAGCCCCAGGCACCGGCTTTTCTTCCTCCTGGTCACCTCTGCCTTCCCCCGCTTCTCGCGGTGCTGGGACGGCATCACCCCATCGCACGCAGCTCTGCCCCTGCCATGCTGCCCAACACAGCACGCGCCTCCACGCACAGCTCCAAAACAGCCGAGCGCTGCCCACGCTCGCTGCCCTGGATGCACCCCTGACAGCGGGGTCACAGGGACCCTCTGGGCAGCATCACCAGCCCCTGTGCCCCGGCCCAACGCTCAGCCCAGCACGTGGGGACGTTGCAGACGGGCCAGGGGCAGGCTTCCCCCCGACCGCAGCGTGAGCCGGACACGGTTCCTCTCCGCAGGGCTGCCCGGATGGTCCTGGCTGCAGCCAGCCCTGGGAAGGTGCCCAGCCCCACTGGCTGCACGGGCACAGCAGCACACATGCGTCCAAAGGAGACACGTGGACTTTATATAAAAAACACAGACGTTTCTGCACACGCACGTGGGGATGCGGGGGGTGACTCCCAGCCCAGCACGGGGCAAGCGCTGCTCCCTGCTCCCTCTCTGGGACACAATTCACATTTTCAACGTATTAAAAACGAACCAAGCACAGACACACAGCACATGCCACGGGGTCGCTGCGCCGGCACCGCCCGGCCGCACGTGTGGCTCCGGGTCCCACACCGGGATGTCACAGTGAGTTGGGGCGCGAGGGGGCTGCGGCCGCCCCCTCCTGCCCTCTGCATAGAGGGGGCCGGGGCCCGGTGGAGCTGGCAGAGCCGGGGCCATGCCAGCAGCCTGAGCCGGGCACCGCATCCATCCCTGCGGTGGGGACACCAGGCTGGGGGAAAGGTCCGGCACGTCTCTGGAAGGCACGCACCACCCCTCACCGCCAGCTCCGTCCCGAGGAGCGCGGCTGGAGCTGCCGAGGCGATGCCCAGGGAGCTCCCTGGGAAGCCAAGCCCCAATGGGGCGATGTGGGGCCGGCCCTGCCAGCTGGGTGGGTGCCGCAGCAGCGCACGGGCTCCGGGCATGCACACACAGACAACACGGACCCCGGCCGCGGCGCCGCGGTCCGGCGAGGCTCAGCAGAGCAGAGGCGGTCGTGGGTGAGGGCTCGGCTCTCGTCCCCGTCACACCACCGAGTCCTGGATCTCGGAGCCCAGGCGCACCCGGGGTCTTTGGCAGGCGGGAGACACCTCCACAAAGCTGTCCCGGACGTGGAGGGGCCTCTTCTCCGATTCGGAGAAGGCGCGCGGGGGGCCCGGGGGCTCGTGCACGGGAGTGCTGACGATGTAGTTGTCCTGCAGGGCCTGGTAGCCCTTGTGCTCGGGTGCCGTGCTGGGCAGGCTGCTGCCATTCAGGGGCAGGCTCTCCACCGGCTTGCGGGGCGGCTTCTGGTGCCGGCTGGGGTCGCCGGGCTCCAGCAAGGTTTTCATGCCGTCACGGTGCCGGTGCACGACGAAGATGGCCAGGGCAAGGACGGCAGCAGCGAAGAGCACGCACATCACCATGAACTCAGTCCAGTAGGTCTTGCCCTCCAGCTGGGCCGCGGCGCTGCCCACTACAGAGGTGCTCCGGGACGTGCTGACGGTCTGAAGGGCATCCCGGCCAGCGGCCCCCTTTCTGCCAGGGTCCAGTGGCCCGTGGCCCGGCTCCTGCACGCCCACACAGTAGCTGGCCATCAGCTTGCGGAAGCCCTCCTCCAGCGACCAGCACTCGTAGGTGCCCGCCCGCTCGGGGCTGCCCACCAGGATGAGGGCTCCGTCGGGCAGCACCAGGTAGGAGGCGTTGACGGGCGCCCCGTTGTGCAGCCAGCGCCGCGAGGCCAGGTTGGAGAGCAGCCGGCACGGCAGCGGCTGCACCGCGTTGGGCAGCAGCTGCACCCGCTGGCACGGGGCACCCGAGGCTGTGGGGAGACAACCCATGGGGACGTCAGCGAGGCCGTGGGGACCCTGGCGGTGGGCGCGAGGGCGATGGGGGGTGCCGAGCGAGAGCCTGGGGTGCGTGGGAGCCCCCGGGACCCCTGGGGCCAGCAGCGGCCCCAGCCCCAGGGGCAGAACCCGCAGGAGCTCACCTGGGGGCAGGAAGATGCGGGGTCGGGGCTGGGAGGTGTTGGCCCGGCAGAGCCGCTCCGTGTCAGCGTCCTTGATGTCCTGCGCCCAGAGCCTGGGGACAGAGGGGGGGTCAGGGCAGTGGGGTGCCGCGGGGTGCAGGGGGATGGAGACGGGGTGCAGCACTTACTGGGGGTGTGCCGGGGTGTGCAGGGCGGCCCTGCGGCAGGCGCCCCGGCTCCACGCGCAGAAGGGGTCCCGCGCCAGCACGCACTCCCCGCAGCTGCGGTACAGGCTGCAGTTGGCAAAGGGCACCTGAGCCACCGCCGTGTAGGTGGCTGCGTAGACCAGGCCCTGCGGGAAGGGGCACGGCGGTGTCAGTGGCACGGCCCTGGCCCCAGAGCCGTGCAGCGGGGTTGGCTCCTGCACACCCAGCCCACGAGCAGGACCGGCCCCACACGGGCTGAGCCCATAGCTTCCCCCCCTCGCCCCAGCCCCGGCGCGCCCGTGGTCCTGCCTGGTTCTGGTCAAGCAGCAGCTGGAGAACGGGCTGGCCTGCAGGGAAGAGGCGGATCTCCTCGATGATGTGCACCCCGTGGTTCAGGCACACGGCCTTGTGCAACCGGCCGTCGTCTGCAAACACAAGGGCCGTGGTGAGTGGGGCTGGGGACGCACGGCTCGCTGGCACCCACCCATCAGCGGCCCGTGGCTGCACCCACCCGTGCCCAGGAAGAGGACGTCGTAGGTGCCATGGAGGCCCTGCACACGGTGGACACCGATCTGCTGGTAGCGTACGCGGCTCTGCAGCAGCAGCGGCTGGCTGCGCACGGGGCTGTCCATCAGGAAGTGGTCCTTGATGAAGTTCAGCACCCGGTCCGGCATCTGGAGGGACGAGTTGATCTTCAGGTGCCGTGTGTGGCTGGTGATGCACTGGGGAGAGAGGAGGGAGCTTGGCCGGGGCACAGGGTAGCGGGTGGGCAAGCGGCCATGCCGTGGTGGCCACCAGGACCGGGAGAGCGCGAGGGGCTGCCCCGCATCCTGCACCCAAGCATGTGCCGAGGAGGCACATACCGTGCCCGGTCGGGGCTCCGGCACGGGGCCGGTGTCCGTGTACCACTGCTGCGTCTCGCGGTTCACCTCCTTGTAGAGCCCACCGAAGGCTTCCTGCACTTTGCGCATGGGGAAGGCGCACACGGCCGAGCTGCCCAGGCCGCCCTTGTTCCTGGAAGGGGAGAGGCAAAGCCCGTGGCAGGATCAGGCACGACGGCTCTGCCGACCCCCCCGTGCCGCCCTAGGAACCCGAGCGTGGCCAGCGCCAACACGCACCTCCCCGACCGCCCCGTGGTGCTGCGGGCAGCGGTCCCGGGGCCCCCGACAGTCCCTGCCCGCCGCTCACCACTGCGAGGTGAAGACCCCAAAGAAGAGCGTCTCCCTCCAGCGCAGCTCCCCCGGGGTGAGCACAAAGACGTCCTGCAGCACGTTGAAGGGGAAGCCGTCCTCGGGGTGCGAGCAGAGCAGCTGCGCCTTCAGGAAGGTCGTCCACCGCCGCTGCAGCACGCGCTCCCCGCCCTGGTCCCCCTGCATGGCACAGTGGGTCAGGGCACGATGCCACAGCCGCCCGGCAGCGGGGAGCCCCACGGGGCTGGGCGAGCAGAGCAGGGGTCTGGTGTCCACGCAGCGGCGCCGAGGCCGCGGTGGGGCAGCCCCAGTGTCGGGGAAGCACAAGCAAAGCAGCGTCTGAAGTGCCCAGGGGAAGGGAAACACGACCCAAGAGGAGGACGGGGCTTGTGTCCCCTCTGGGGAGGGAGCAGAGGAGATGGGGAAGGGTCGCTGCCACCAACGGGGCCAGTGGGAGCAGCGGATTTGAGCCACAACCCTGGGCTGGGCACTACGGAGCCATAACTGCCCTGGAGGGATTTCCCGTGGGTGCTGGTCCCCTCCTGGAGTGTCCAGGAACCAGGGGATGGAGATGAGCAAGGTGGTCCCACGTCCCCTCCCCACCCCGGGGGTGAGTGACATCCTGGGCACAGACCCCATGCACACCCCCGCTGCCCTGTGCCCACCTTGCACACGCGCGCGATCCGGGAGACGATGGTGTTCTCAAAGTAGTCAAATTCCTTGCCGGTCTCGCTGAAGAAGAAGTAGACCTTGTCATCGTCGCCCTCAGGGTTGCCAGCGGGCAGGCTCTCCCGCAGGTAGGCTGAGCCCACGAAGACCGGGTCTGGGGACACAGGCACCCTCAGCATCGCCCCGGCGCCGGGGCCAGCCCCATCCCCACGCCTCCCCCGTCGCTGGGGATGGAGACCCCGACCCGCTGTGCCGTCCCCAGCTCTCACCCTGCAGCCAGTTGAGGGAGTTCTCCGTCTTGAGGGCGATGCGGCTCTCCTGGCTGCGGTAGATGGTCGGCTCGTTGCCCTGGAAGTTGCTGACGGTCCCAGCATAGAGCTCGCCGTCTGCCAAAAAGATGTTCCCGCTGGGACCCGGCACGTGCCGTGCGGCGCAGCCCTGCTCCCGCGGCGGCGTCCGTGCTGGCCCAGCCCCGGTGCAGCCCGGCTGAGCAGCCGGGCACTGCAGAGAGGGTGAGGGTCCCGGGGCGGCGTGCCTTACCGACCATGACGGCTGTGGACCGGTACTCGGGGTCAAAGGGGCAGCGACCCTTCCCGTCCTCCAGCAGCACCTTCCCCGACGTGTCCCGCTCCAGGCTGAAGTGCTGCACGTTCTGCAACAGGACTGCGCTGTGAGCCGGCAGCACTGCCAGCACCCGCCCCAGCGCCCGGGACCCCCGTTGCAGGACCCCGACAGCAGAGGGGGGCGACCTCACCCACAGCGGGACCCGCGTCCCCCAGCCCCGCTCCCCGTGCTCACGATGTAGGCGCAGGCCGGGCTGAAGGCACAGGTCCCACAGGTGTAGAGGTGGGTGCTGTTCAGCTGCAGCAGCATCTTGATGTAGTTGTGACAGTCCCTCTGCAGGGGCGAGAGGACCCGGCTCACCCCTCCTGCCCGCACGCAGCCCGGCACGGGGCACTGCCCGCTCCCACCGCAGCCCCCAGACGCCCACCAGCAGTGGGGCTCACCTGGGGGTCCTTGCCCTTGAACACGCACTGCCTCTTCTTCTCCTCATCTGCGCTCCACAGCAGCTGCAGAGCGTGGACAGTCACTGGGACCCCCGTCACCGGCTGGTCCCCACACACCACCCCGCTTGGGCTGGCAGAGCTCGCCCCCAGCACCAATGTCCTCCCCACCTCAATGGCACTGGCTGGAGCTGAGCACCCCCAGCCCGGGATGGCCAGGGCAGCTGCCTCCGCACTGTCCCGACTGCCTCCCGAACGCAGAGCGGCTTGCACAGACCCCAACCACTGCCAGGGAGGGGACCCCTGCACCGGAGCTGGCTCGGTGCCCCCCATCCCGCCCTGAGGACTCGTGGTCCTGCGCGGGGCTCAGCCCCCGTCCGTGGGCTCACCCTGCGAGCTGGTGCCCCAGGCCCGAAGCGGCTGGTGTTGACGGCGACGAGCAGCTCGCGCGCCCCCAGGTAGAGGGTGCCGCCGTCCGGGCTCAGCAGCAGGGCCGTATAGTTGGACACGCCGGGCACCTCGAACCGCTGCACGACCCGCTCGGTGGAGTCTGGGGAGGGAGAGCGACGGGCATCAGCCTCACGCAGCCCGTGCGGGGCAGCACCCGGCCCCCCAGGGCCCCCGTGCCACAGCTCGCTCCTGGCACCTCTGCTCAGCACCTCTGCCCCGGCCTTGCACGGAGCTGCCACGGCCAGATCCGTCTCTCCTCACGCGGTCAGACGCGCACGGCAGCGCACCGCAGTGAACCGTTCATGGCCGCGATAGCGCCCAAGGGCAGCATCCGCACTGCTGCAAGCACGAGCTGCTGCCCTGTGGCGGCCCCGAGGACAGCCCCAGGGCACGCCGCAGCAGCCCTGCCGGCACTGGGCAGCGCAGCCAGGTCTGCGCTCACCTGGCCGCACGCAGCCCCCGGGGCTCGGCCCTGCGGTGCGGGTGGCTCAGCCCTGCGGGGACCCCGAGCTCGCGGCAGGCAGGGACAGGTGCCGGGACCGGCTGCCCTTGCCAGACACCGGGGCAGAGGCTGCCGGCTGAGTCATGGAGCACCGGTGCGCCCGTCCCGCGTGGGTGGCCTGGCCCCGGAAGCCTTTCCTCTCCTGCAGCCGCTCTGAATCAGACAGGCCTGGCTGTGTCAGCGGGACACGTCGGGCTGACTCATGCTGCCAACTCCCTCACCCCTGACCCCCCACGCCCCAGGGACGCCTCGACCTTCCCCGACACCCTGCCTGCTTCCCGATCCCTGCCAGGACGGCCCTGGGGCTCCTGCAAGCCCCTGCTCGGTGCAAGCCACCACGAGGGCTCGAGGCGCTGCGGTGCCGGCAGTGCTGCCAGACCCTGCTCCTCTCCCCCTCCCCTGCTGCTCCGCGAGCCCCGGCTGCTGCCGGACGGGGCGGCATCTTCCCTGTCCCCGGGGGCTCAGCTGGCCCCTGGCCCAGCACCCGCCCCGGCTCTCCTGCAGCAGCGCAGACCGAGGGATGCCGAACTCCCCCAGGGCATCCTCCCGCAAGGGGTCCCGCGCCCCAGCGCCAGGGTGATGCTGCCCATGATGAGTATGGCTCAGTGCAGGCAGCGGAGGGGCAGCGGGGGGCCCCTGCGTCCCGCAGAGCTGTCCTGGCCCGGGGAGCTGCGGGGCCCGTGCCGGCTGCCAGGGGACCTGTTAGGACAAGACCTGCTTCTTCCAGACAAACCTGCTGGAGGCACATCCAGCGCTTCCAGGGGAGCAGCTCTCCAGCTCCTCCCTCCCGCCAACCGCAAGCCCCATGCGGCCACGCTCCCCAGCTCCATGGGAGCCACCGCCGGGCACACGCTGCTGCTGGCAGAGCTCCCGGCCCGCGCCCCCCACCCAGCTCCCCCTGGCAGCGCTGGGGGTCCAGGTCAGGGACCCCGGGTACTGCCCGTGAGCTGCAACCTCTGCAGCCAAAGCAGCCTCTGCAGGTGGGCAGAGCTCGGCCAGAACCGGTCTGTGCAGGCAGGGCCGGGCAGCGCAGCTCGACGCGGTGTGGCACAGCATGGCACGACGCCGAGCTGGGCTGTCCCGCTGGCTCCTGGGGCTCCCATCCAGCTCAGCGGGTCCCAGATCTGCTGGTGCCACCACAACTGTGGCCAGCGGTCACGGGAGCACGTGGCGGGGCCATGTCCACGCCGAAGAACCGCAGCATGCTGAGCCAGGGAGCGCTCCCAGCTGCCTGCACCTCGCTGCCAGGGCCGGCCCGGCCCAAACCACTGCACCCTCCCAGGCTGCCCAGCCAGCAGCCAGCACGGGACGGGCTCCGCTGGCCGGCAACAGCTGGATTTAGCCACCGTCTGGCAGCGCAGCCAGCCCAGACACACGTGGGCAGCCCCCACCACGCCACAGCCCCAGCACCGGACTATCAAGCCCAAGCTGCCTGTGGAGCATGCCCTGCTGCTCACCCACCCCACGCCAGATGCTGGGGGTGTGTGCGTGTCTCTGCAGGGTGAGAGCAGTCTGCAGGCCAGGTCCCCCCCACTTGTGAGGGGCTCTGCCTGGCCAAGCAGCCTCCTGGCTGTCCCTTCCCGGCCCCTGTCCCAGTGCAGCCCGAGCCCTGCCGGGACCACGCTGCTGATGGGGACTGCAGTGGGTCCCGGGGCAGCCTGAGGCCGGGCACGGCATAGCAAGGGGCTGTGCAGAGCCCCAGGGACACAGCTGAGCGGGGAGACAGCCCGCAGGCACTTGGCTGCCCAAACGAGGATGAAACTGCACGGCAGAGCTGGCAGAGCCCCCATGGCTGGCTCACCCCATCCCGTGCTCACACAGGATGTGGCTGCCGCGGCTGCCACTGCTGCCCTGCGTGCGGGGACACGAGCACCCCTGGGTGCCCCAGACCGCTCACACCCTCGGTGTGGGTCCTGACGTGGGGAGGCATGCCTCTTTGCTCCCCAACTGCCCTGTGTGCAGCCCCGGGGCTGTGCCCTGTCCGAGCAGCACGGCCCCAGCCCCTGCACCCCACTGCCGGGGGGGACCCTGCTGCCCCGCATCCCCCCGCGTCCCCGGGGAGCGCGGCCGCCCCAGCCCCACGGCAGGACACGAGCCCCGGCTTGCCAGGCTGGCTGGGAGGGTGTTGTGCAGCCTCAGCACCGCCGGTTGTCACAAGGCGTTTCCACGCGGGGCGGCGGGGCCACCCTGTCCCGCGGCGTGGGGTGCCCGCGGGGGGGCCGGGTGGGGCCCCGGGAGCTGGGCGGGATGCTCAGCCGCCCCGGGGGGGGCCGACCCGCCGGAGCCCCCCCGAGCCCCGCGGGGCTGACACTCACGGCGGGCAGGCGGACACTCACCGTAGGGCAGGCGGACACTCACCGTAGGGCAGGCGGACACTCACCGTAGGGCAGGCTGACCCGCGGGACGGGCTCCTGCGCCGCCGAGAGCAGCAGCGCCGCCAGCACCGAGTGCGCCAGGACGGGCAGCGCCGGCCGCGCCGCCATCCCGAGCCGAGCCGAGCCGGGCCGGGCCGGGCCAGGCCGGGCCGGGCCGGGCCTCCGCCGCCTCCCGCGAAGCCGCCCGGGCGCTGCAGACCTGCGGGGAGAGAGGGGCTCAGCGGCTCGGCTCGGCTCGGCCCCGCCGCCCGCCCGGCGCCGCCCCCGCCCGCCCCGGCCCCGGGGCTTCCCGCCCGCCCGCTCGGGCACCGGGGCGGGGCAAGGCGCGGAGCCCAGCCCAGCCGTACCGAGCCGTGCCGCACCGAGCCGTGCCGGTGCCCCGGGCGGGGCGGCAGCTCGGAAGAGGCGGCGGCCGGTTCCCCGTCGGGACCGCCCCCGCCACGCCCCGGCGGGACCCCCTGCCGGGACACCGCGGCCCCGAGGGGCACCCGGTGCTGCGAGCTTCTCCGCAGCGCCCTGCCCGGGGCACCGGCCGTCCCTGCCCCTGCGGCCCGGTCCAGCGAGCAGCAGCCGGTCAGGGTGCAGAGGGGACGGCGCTTTGTCCCATGCACCAGCAGCAGCCGCGGGCCCTGGCAGCCGGGGGCTCCTGCGCACCCACACTTCTCTCCTCGCAGCAGGGAGAACGGGCTGGCCTGGGATCCCGGGGATGTCTGTCCCGGGGATGTCTGTCCGGGGGATGTCTGTCCGGGGGATGTCTGTCCCGGGGATGTCTGTCCGGGGGATGTCTGTCCGGGGGATGTCTGTCCCGGGGATGTCTGTCCCGGGGATGTCTGTCCCAGGGATGTCTGTCCCGGGGATGTCTGTCCCGGGGATGTCTGTCCGGGGGATGTCTGTCCCGGGGATGTCTGTCCCAGGGATGTCTGTCCCGGGGATGTCTGTCCGGGGGACAGCTCGGCCCCGAGGCTGCTGCCAGAGCCTGTGGCTGTGCGGGGAGCGCTGCTGCTCCCACTCCCCTCAGCTCAAGCTTTGCTCCATCTCCGCTCTCTGCAGAGGGTTTCCCCGGCCGCCCTGCGTGCAGCGGGCCGTGGTGGTCTCTGGTGGCGGCCATGGCCCCTGCCCCAGCACAGCCCAGCGCTCCCTGCCCTCCCTCGGGCAACGATGGGCTCCCACGGGGCACAGCACAGCCAGGCAGCGGGATGCCCGTGCCAGCCCACGGGGCAAAGCTTGCCGGCAGCAGTGTCCACACAGGGCAGTGTGCAGTGGCATGGGACACGGTCCTTGTCTGCCCCAACGGCCCATCCCCAGGGATCTGGGATGAGCATGGTCCCGGCAGGGCCACAGTGTGGGCAGGGTGGTGTGGGCATCCGTCGAGCAGGCAGTGCTGGGCAGGACCCTCCACCTGGGCCCATGGTGGGCTCTTGCACCCTGACCAGGGTGTGGGAAGGGCTCGTGGCCCCCCTGCAGAAGCACATGAAGACCCCAGAGAACAGCCCGCTCGTCCAGCAGTCTCCATGGCAACTCGTTATTAATGACAGCTGCTTATTTTGCCATGGCAACGGGGGGAAAGGGTCTCTCCTCACAGCAGGCAGCTCTCCTGGGGTGGGGGCTGCCCCACCACTGCCCTTCCCACGCAGGGTAGAGCTCCACACCACCCTGCTCAGCCAGCCCTGGCACCCCGAGCCATCGTCACCCCACCGGCTGGGCCCCCCGAGAGCCCCCCGCCTGGGAGAAGCACTCCCCGCATTCCTGGGATGGCTGTGCCCACACTCCCGCGCTCTGCCTGCTCGGCACTGCCGGATGGTGCCCGCTCCCTGGGCCGTACCTGGCACCCAGGGTCTGGGGCTGCCGGTGGTGCCCCTTCCTCCCTCCTCGGCTCGGCTCCCTTCCTGCTCCCGCTGCACTCGCTGGCGGCCGATGTCCCTCCCTGGGCTGGGAACAGCCCCACCAGCTCTACCTCACCTGCTTATCAGAAAGCACCCTTTGCCCAGGGAACTACCCAGATATGAGCCAGGCACACCACCCTGCGTGGGGTGGGAGCAGACACTCACTCCCACAGCCGTGGTCCCCACGGCACCCGGGGGTCCCTGGGGGGGCTCTGGGGACCCGGCCATTGCCTGCTCGTGACCGTGGGAGCGCCGTGCCAACACCCTGGTGTGATGGCATGCAGCGATGGGAACCCCCCGCGGGGAGACCAGCTGCTCTCAAGGCAGGCAGGGAGGGCAGGCAGGGAGGGCAGGCAGGGAGGGCAGGCTGCCCTGGCCCAGGCTGGGCAGTGAGCAGGCAGCGGAGCGAGGCCAGAGCCTGCGCCTTTAAGTGCGGGCCGCGAGGCGCTCCCCACCGCTGCTGGCAGCCAGGCCTGTTTACGACAAACTCCCATTTATCTCCTCCGCCTGCCCACGCAGCCTGCCAGCGCGGGGCAGCGCCGGGGGCACCCTGCAGCACCCTGCCCTGCTCGCGCACCCGCGCAGGCGCAGCTCCCGGATGGGCCGGCATGTGCGTGCCCTGCGCGGCTCTGCAGGTACCTGCACGCATGAGTGTGGCGGCCGCGCCGTCGTCCCAGCCTGCCCTCTGCCCGCAACAGCGGTTGGCGATGGGGAAACTGCTGGGGGTGCCAGGCCCGGGCAGCACCAAAACCTGTGGCCTGGGGTCACCAGGCAGGCGGGGCGGTGGTTTCTGCACCGAATTCCCACGCCAGCGCCCTCCACCCTGTCCCCGCGGGCGGCGGGTGCCTGGGAAGTCAGCTGTGGAGCTGGCTGCTGCTGCCTGCGAGGAGCAGGACCGGGGCTGCATGTGCCCCGCTGCTGCTGCTGCCGCCGCTGCCTGCGTTCTCACGCCTTGCTTCTGCAGCCTGCCCCAGCAAAGGCAGCAGCGCAGGCAGCAGCGCAGGCAGCAGCGCAGGCACGTCCCCTACTCAGAGACCTGCACCCGGCTTGCACACAGCCTACGCGTCCGGGCCCTTCCTCCCGACCCACATCTCCTGGGGCTCACACGCACGCCCCCGGCTCGGCTCTCTCCTGGAGACTGCCAGACAACACCAGGCGGTCCCCCCGAGCCCTCCTCCCACCCGCAACCTCCACTCGGCCACGCACACGCGCAGAGCGTGAGCGCGCTTGCACGCACACCTGCAGCCGCGCAGGCTCCAGGGCCATGCTGATTCACGCACAGATGCTCCCAGACCCAGCTGCTCAGCGCCAGCAGCTCGGAGAACGCCGCGCGTCCCGCTGGAGCCGGGCTCCTCTGACGGCAGCGTGGCAGGGAGGAGAGCGGCGCAGGCATGCCGGCTCTGCTTCGCTGCACCCCAGCAGCCGGTGGCCCCAGGGGAGAGGCCCTGCTCAGGATGAGGGGAAGGAGCAGGGGCTGGGGTGGCCTCTAGCCCACGGTGCAGGAGGGCAAAGCCGGTGCTGGCCCCGGTGCGAGGCCTGCAGGACATGGCCAGCCGGGCAGGGCACCACCAGGCCCCGGAGCATCCTCCCCGTCCCGTGGGCGCTGGCTGTGCCACCCTGCCCGAGCCAAGGGCCTCCACAGGGCCGCAGCCCTGCTCTCTGCCCCTCCAGCAGCCACACAAAGCGTGGCTGCCCCGTGCCCCCCAGCCAGCTCCGACCCACCACCAGGACGTCCCTGCCGGGGTGCCGGTGCCTGTCCGACCCTGGGCCCAGCTCGGCAGGCACCGCACAAAACGCACCCGTCCCATCACGACGACGCCCCACGCTCCTGCACGACATCGGGCTCCGCTCCGAGGACTACGGGGTATCGCCACGGTCCAGCTCCCCCCCTCAGTGCCAGCGCCTGCCTGTACCCACACACACGCTGCCTGCACCCACGCGCTGCCTGCCCAGGAGGCTGCAGGACATGCGGGGTGCTGCCCTGGGCTGCTGCTGCTTGTCAGGCACCCCCGGCACTGGGCAAAACAGAGACAGCGGCACCCCGGGGTGCACGGACGTGGTGGGCTCTGAGCTCGGGCACTTCTGCACCCCGGGTTGCAGAAACTGGGGGGTCCTGGCTCAGGGATGGGTGACCCCTTCCCAGCCATTCCTGGCCCCACAGAGCCCAAACCAGTGCTGGTCTCCTTGGCCCCGCTCAGCCCCGGCACAGTGGCACCCTCGCTGCGGTGCTGCCTGGGGGAGGAGGGGGTGCCAGACCCCAAAAGCAGCCACAGCAGCAGCTGAGGCAGACACGGGGGACAGCCAGGAGACCCCACAACTCTCTGTGTGTCCATCAGCCCAAGGGCTGCTTTGGCACCTAACACCATCGTCAGGCGCAGTGGCCGCACGCCTGGAACACGCATGTGTGCAGCCTGCGAGTGCCCGGGGCACATCCACACACGTGGGACATGCCACGCACACGCGTGCCCCATACCCGAGTGTGCACACTCACTTCCTTACCAGCAACCCATAACACACGTGCCCCTCAGCCAAGCACAGTGCGTAACGCACACCCGTCACATGTAAACACACGCAGGGAGGCTACGGGCTGTACACACCCTGGACGGCAAACACACACCTGGAAACACCCCCGCGGGGAACAGCCCCGTGCTGCCAGGCGGGCTGCCAGCCACGAACGCGCCTGCACCCTGCAAGTGCACACACACACCCCCCCCACACACACACACACGCACCCCCCACCCCCCCCGGGCCCTCCGCCACCCCAAGCCCCGCGCACCCCCTGCACAGACCATCCACCCCCCCCCCGCACCCGTCCCTTGGGGAGCCCCGTGCACGTGCACAGACAGACCCTCGCACAGCCCCTGTGCACGCACACACGCTGCACACCCTTGCACACCCCACCCGCACAAGACTCCTCGCAGGAACCGTGCACACACACATGCCCCCCCCCCCGCACGCAGCCGCCCGTGCACACCCCCTTGCACACAAACACGCACACGCACACCCCCCCCGTGCCCGGTTCCCCCCCCACCCCGCCCGCCTGCTGCTCACCGGCTCGGCAGCGGGTGCGGCGGGACCCGCCGGCAGCGGGGGCGGCTCCGGGGTCCCCGCCCGCGGCGGGGCGCGGGGCGGCTCCGGGCGGCTCCGGTGCTCCGCCCGCCTCTCGCAACAAAGGGCCGCCCCGCCCGGCCGCTCCGGCTCCGCCACCGGCACCCGCACCGCTCCCGCGTCCCGCCCGCCGGCTCCGCCCGCTGGGGGTCGGGGGGCCGGAGCCCGGGGGGGGGGCGGTTGCTCCTGGCTCGGGGGCGTCGGTGCCAGTTCTGGGGTGCGGGAGCTGGGGGGGGGGCGGCCCTGGCTCAGCGTCGGGGGAGGGAGAGTCCCGGCGTGGGGCCGGCAGGGCTCTCCCCCACTCGGGGCTGCCCGGGCTGGTGCTGCCCGTCCACGGGAGGACGCTGGTGCCCCCGAGCGAGACCGGCCGCGTGCTGCCTGCCACCCTCAGCGCCCTGGGGCCGGCAGGGAACGTGGGTTCGGGGGGGCAGCAGCGTGTGCCCTGCTGGGGACCCTTCCCGGGTGAAAGTCCGCGGGGGGGGCGGGGGGGCAGCCCCCGGAGCAGAGGTGTCGGTGCTGCACAGCAGCTGCGGGGACACCCCGTGCGTGTGCACATGGCTCCAGGCGTCGCTGTGAGGTCCTCGTGGCGACACCCGGCCCCAGGCGTTTTGGGGTAACTCATGGCTCCAGGCATCTTGCGGTGACGGCTCCCTGTGTTTTGGGGTAGCCCACGGCTCCGGGTGTCCCCACGGTGACACGCTCGGAGCTGGAGGCTGCTGGCCGGGTGTCAGCAGTGCGCAGCGCTGCCTGGGTCTGCAGAGAGCCCGGGCGGGTGCACCGCTCTCCTGGGGTGTGGGGGGAGCCAGGCCCCAGGAGCCGATGGCCGTGGCGGGGGCTGGCCCATGCTCCAGCCCGGGTGGGAGGCAGCCGTGCCCTGCGCACAAGAGGGGTGAGCGGAGCAGGGGGCTGTGCCATGAGGGGGTGATGGGGGAGCCGGGCAGGACACACAGCTGTGCTCCAGTGTGGGGGTCCAGCAGGAAGAGCCCCCCCAGCCCTGGAGCAGAGCTGCCAGCACAGCTGTAGCAGCAGTGCCAGCCCTCCCCGGGGTCAGTGTCAGGCACCGACCTGCCGGTGCTGGGCCGGGCAGGGGTCCCAGGAAGGGGTCCCAGGGCCAGCTGTGGCCCCTAACCCCCCTTCCAGAGTGTCCGTCCAGCCTGGCTGTGTGGCGTGCCGTTTCCATCCCTCCTTCCGGCCCTGAGCGCTGCCATCTGCCTGCCTGGGCCAGCGAGCCCCTCGGCAGCCCGGCTGCTCTGCCTGACGTCGCACCGTGTCCCCAGAGCAGCCGTGTCACCTCGCCCCATGCAGCACAGGCAGCACTTGGCTGTGCCGCTGGCACGTGCAGAGGCTCTGCCGCAGGCAGCTGCCTGCTCTGTGCACCCCTGGGCCCGGGGGCGGCATGAGGAGGGGGCGCAGTGTGGTGTTGCTGGTGGTGGCTGTGTCCCTGCCCCACGGTCTGCGTCACCCCTGGCCCACGCCGCTGCCCTGCAGCCCTTGGGGGAGGCAGATTGCTGCCGAAGCCCCCAAGCCCCCACCCCCCAGCCTGCCGCTCAGAGCAGTGCCAGTGAGGGGGGCCCGTGTTTGGGGGCAGCACCGCTTGCACAAGGAAACACTGTGCGTTGCCCCGCCGGGCACGCACTCCCTTCAGCCCCCTGGGCGCCCCCCCACCCCTGGCCAGACACGAGGCTGCCTGCAGGCAGCGGTGCACGTGTGGACAGACATCCCCCTCCAGGTCCTTACTCTTCCTCTGGCTGGGCTCTCGGTGCCCCCAACCCACTGGAGACGGAGCCCACCCAGGACACGTTGCTCCCAGAGCTCGGACCCAGCCCTCCGCAGCCAGCCCTGCCAGCCCCCGGGGACCCTCCCGGGGCCAGCCGCACTCGGGGGAAGCTGGTTTGGCAGCAGCCTGGGGCGTGTGGATTGGGCTCCGGCCAGGGATGGACTCCTTTGTCTGAAGGCAGCCCTTTCCTGGGACGGTGCCACATGGCTGCTCTCGTCAGCGCCAGCGGAGCCTGCGCTCCACGGGGGGACGGCTGCCGCGCTGGCGTGACCTCGTCCCTGCAAGAGCCGCGGTCACTGGGTGGCTCTGACCGCGGGGCCAGGGCGAGGGCAGCTGGGGAGGCAAGCGCTGTGGCTGGACGCAGCTGGGCAGCCCCCCGGGCCTTGTGCTGGGGTGTGGGGGGGCAACACCGCCCACTGTCCCACCGCAGGGCAGCCCCAGCAGCTGCTGGCGGGACAGGGTGTCACGGGGAGGGCAGTGGGAGCAGGGATGCCCGAGACCCCAGCATTGCCCTGAAGCAGGGGTGCCAGCCCCCCCGTGGCCAGCAGTCGTGTCCCCCCCCCCCATCTTTTGCTCTGGTTAATGTTAAAGCCAGGCAGACGTCAGTGCGCCCGGCCCTGCCTCCCCCCAGCCCCTCTGCCTGCGGCGGCAGCTCCAGCAGGACTGTTTTTCCTCCCGGAGCGGGATCTGCCTGTCCCCTGTGGCTAAAAAAAGCCTTTGGCTTGGCCCGTGCAAAGGGACAGCAAACCTCCCGGGCTGAGCAGCCTCCTAGCCGCCCCGGCACACCGCCTGCCTCCCCCGCGCGTCCTCGGGGTACCCCTGAGGTGCACGTTCTTGGGGTGCCCCAGGGACAGGCGAGGCGAAGGTCTCCCCAGGGAAATGGCAGCAGCCGCCCGTCCCGCTGGGTCCAGCTGCCCCGAGTCACGCGCTGGCGACACGTTGGATCACTCGCTTCTATGTAGGGAAAGCCTGAACCGGCTCCAAGCCCCGGGCCCAACGGGCACCGTGTCCCCGACCCAGATGTGCCCGGGGAAGGAGGGGGGAGCCACATCCCTTTGCTCGGAACGGGGACCACCGCAAACCCTCCTGCTCCTCGCGCCCCACACCGAGCAGAGCCGTGCGCGTGTGTGCGATGCACGCAGCAGTGGCAGACACCATGCCTTGCACGCCCGCCCTTGCCATCTCGTCCCAAGGACCCCGGTGAAAGCTGATCCCGGGGCTCGCCGGTCACCTTGTGCTTTGGCACCGCTTGCACCCAGCAAGTGGCATCTCCCCCCCCACCCCCCCCTCCCGGCGGGGGGGGGGGCGGTACTCTCTTGCCTCGTGGGACACCCCAGGAGGGCATCCCCCCCACCCGTGGGTGTTTTGCAGATGGGGTGCGCTGTGTGATGGGGGGAATGGGCCGGCCCCCCCCCCCCCGTGGGACCCCGCGCGGGCCCCGCAGGGGCCCGCGCGGGGCCCCACGGGGGGGGGGGGGGGGCCGGCCACGCACCGCCCCGGGGCGGAGCGAACCGCGTCCCCGCTCCGCCGCCGCCGCCCCCGTCGTGTCCTCCCCGTCGCGCCCCGCCATGGCCGCCCGCTACCTCCGCGCCGCCCCGGCGTTGAGCCGCCTGGTCCGCTGCCCCCTCCCCGCCACGTCCGTGGGGCAGCGCCGACACTGTGAGTGTGTGTGTGTGTGGGGGGTGATCTTGGGGTTTGGGGCGGGGGGGGGGGGGAGGAAGCCCCCGTGTCCTTGGGGCTGCTCCACCCTGAGTGGGGTTTGCACCAGTTCCGGCACACGGAGGGGTTTGCACGCTGGGCCGGGGCGGATTTTTTGGGGTTTTTTTTTTTGGGGGGGAGGTGTTCAACTAGATCCGTACCTCCCTCCCCCCTCTTGCAGCTGGTCCCGTGCGGGTTTGCTACCGGTCACGGACCCACGCGGGGTTTTTCACGCGGGTCTGGTACTGGAGGGGTTTGCTACCAGTCTCGGTCCCACGTGGGGTTTTGCAGCCAGGTCGGGCCCCCAGAAGGGTTTGCTCCTGGGCCCGGTTCCACGTGGGGTTTTGCACCTCAGCTCGTACCCGCTTTGACCCTGGAGGAGTTTGTTCCTGGTCCAGGTCCCACACGGGGTTTTGCTGCCCGATCCGCAGCCGGGATTGGCTCCCAGAGGCGTTTGTTCCTGGTTCTGGTCCACGCGGCGTTTTGCAGCCTAGCTTGCACCCAGGTCCCGCCCCGAGAGGGGCTTCCACCCGGTCCTGGCCCCACGCGGAGTTTTGTAGTCCAACCTGCAGCCCGGCTTGTCCCCCCGAACGGTTTGCTCCTGGTCCCGGTCCCAGCCCCGCACGGGGTTCTGTACCCCGACCTGCAGCCAGGCTGGGTGTCTGGAGGGGTTTACTCCCTGTCCAGGTCCCCATGCAGAGATTTGCACCCCAGCTTGCACCCGAGAGGGCTTTGCTCCCGGTCCCGTGCAGGGTTTTGCACTCCAGCTTGTGCCTGGGTCTGGCCCCGAGGGGTTTGCACCCGGTCCTGGTCCTGGGCTCACGTGGGGCTTTGCAGCCCCAGCTGCACCCGGGTCCTGCCCAGGGAGGGGGGGTGCGCCCGGGCCCAGTCCTGCTCCCACCTGGGGTTCTGCACCCTGACCCGCACCCAGCCCTGAGCAGGGGGGGCACCCCACACCCTGCCAATGGGGGCTCGCGGTCCCTGCGGGACACATCCTGGTCCCACACCGTGGTGCAGAGCTGTGGGGCCGGTGCCAGTGGGGCTGGGCCTGCGCCCCTAACACCCCGCTGCCGCTCCCCAGATGCCAACAAGCGGATCAAGGTGGCCAACCCGGTGGTGGAGATGGACGGAGACGAGATGACGCGGATCATCTGGTCCTTCATCAAGGAGAAGGTAAGGGGGTCCTGTCTGGGGAACAGGCGGGGGTCGCGCAAGTGGAGCTGGCGGGTGCTGTACAGGGGCACGGGTGGCGGTTGTACAGGGGACGGGCAGTCCCTGTGCGCTGCCCTCCCCGTCCCTCCGTCCTCCGTCTGTCCGTCCATCTGCAGGAAGCAGGTGGTGAGATCAGCACAGCTTCCGGCAGGACCTGGAAGTGAGGAGGTGCTGGGAAGGGGGGGGACAGTCCCAGGCGGGGGGGGACCATCCTGGGCAGGGGGCACCGTCCCAGGCGGGCAGCCGCGGCTGGGCTGGGGCGGGGGCTGAGGCTGGCCATGCCGCAGTGCCGATGCTGCTCCCTCGGCACCCCACGCCGTTCCCCCCTGACACTCTCCCCCACCCCAGCTCATCCTGCCCAATGTGGACGTCCAGCTGAAGTATTTTGACCTGGGCCTGCCGCACCGGGACAAGACGGATGACCAGGTCACCATCGACTCGGCACTGGCCACCCAGAAGTACAGCGTGGCCGTGAAGTGTGCCACCATCACGCCGGACGAAGCCAGGGTGGAAGGTGGGCAGGGGCTGAGGGGGGGTGGTGCCGGCAGCCCCATGGGGAGCTGAGCCCCCCACGTGTCCCAGCCCCTCTGGGCCAGCCAGCGCCTCCCCCCGCCGCCTCAGGTTTCTATGGGTCGGGGGCTGCGCCACTGCCTGGGCTGGGGGCCCGGTGCTCAGTACTGTGCCCCCCCCCCCGGGTGCTGCGGGGACCCGAGGGCACGGGGCTGGGGACACACCGGCCTCTGCCCAGTGCCGGTCACGAGCCCGTGCTGGCCGTCCCTCTCCTTGGCTGGCCGGCAGCAGGGCTCTGGCAGCAGCCCACGGCATGGAGGAGCGGGGGGGGGGGCTGGCAGGGGCCACGGTGACGGCTGGGGCTGTGCCTGGGGGGCGGGGGGTGCCTCGGGGCCTCACCTCTGCGCGCCCCAGAGTTCAAGCTGAAGAAGATGTGGAAGAGCCCCAACGGCACCATCCGAAACATCCTGGGGGGGACGGTCTTCCGGGAGCCCATCATCTGCAAGAACATCCCCCGCCTGGTGCCCGGCTGGACCAAGCCCATCACCATCGGCAGGCATGCCCATGGCGACCAGGTGAGCCCCGCGCGGTGCTGCCTGCGGCACGGGGCGGCTGGCAGCTCCTCCGGACCTTGCCCGACGCTCCGCCCTGCCCTTTGCAGTACAAAGCCACCGACTTCGTGGTGGGCAAGTCCGGGACGTTCAAGATGGTCTTCACGCCGAAGGATGGCAGCGGGGCCAAGGAGTGGGAGGTGTACAACTTCCCCGGCGGCGGCGTGGGCATGGGCATGTACAACACGGATGAGGTAACGGGGTGGGCTGGGGGCAGCAGGAGGGGGTCCCATGGTGGGTCCAGCCAGGCCGGCGGGATGGGGGTCCCACGGGGGTCCGTGCGCTTTCCTTGCAGTCCATCTCGGGCTTCGCTCACAGCTGCTTCCAGTACGCCATCCAGAAGAAGTGGCCTCTCTACATGAGCACCAAGAACACCATCCTCAAGGCCTACGACGGGCGCTTCAAAGACATCTTCCAGGAGATCTTTGATAAGTACGGGCTTGGAGGAGCTCGGGCTCCTGGGGGGGGTGGCTGCCTTCCTGGGGAGGGAGGGAGGGGGCTGTCGCCCGGGGTTGCTGTGGGACCCTGCCTGGGTGGGCACGGCCAGGCACGGCTGATGCCCGCCCTGGGCTCGCAGGCACTACAAGACAGAGTTTGACAAGCTGAAGATCTGGTACGAGCACCGGCTCATCGACGACATGGTCGCCCAGGTGCTGAAGTCCTCCGGCGGCTTCGTCTGGGCGTGCAAGAACTACGATGGGGACGTCCAGTCAGACATCCTGGCCCAAGGTGGGGTGGTGGGAGAGGGCGGTGTGGGGCAGGTTGGGGTGGTGGGAGGTGGTGTGGGGCAGTGGGAGGTGGTGTAGGGTGCGTTGGGGCGGTGTGGGGTGCGTTGGGGCGGTGTGGGGTGGGCTGCACGCGGTCACCCTCCCAGGGCTGCCCTGACCCCCGTCCCGCCGCAGGCTTTGGCTCCCTGGGGCTGATGACCTCTGTCCTGGTGTGTCCGGATGGGAAGACCATCGAGGCCGAGGCGGCCCACGGCACCGTCACCCGCCACTACCGGGAGCACCAGAAGGTGGGTGCGCTCTGTGCGCGGTGAGCTGCCTGCACCGGGTTGCCCGTGGCGTGCTGCCCGCGCCGGGCGGCTGAGCGCTCTCGCCTTGCAGGGGCGACCCACCAGCACGAACCCCATCGCCAGCATCTTCGCCTGGACGCGGGGCCTGGAGCACCGCGGCAAGCTGGACAGTAACCCGGACCTGATCAAGTGAGCAGGCTGGGGCAGGGGCACCCTGGGGTGGGGGATGCTGCCAGCAGCCGCCCCCGGCGCCGACCACCCCGCTCCCAGCCACGGTGGGGTCTGCGGCACAGAGGTGCCGGCTTTGCTGGAGCCGCGCGTGATGCCGCCGTCCCCAGGTTTGCTCAGACGCTGGAGAAGGTCTGCGTCGAAACGGTGGAGAGCGGGACGATGACGAAGGACCTCGCCGGCTGCATCCACGGCCTCGCCAAGTACGTGTGTGGCTGACGGGGCAGAGCGGTGTGGGGCAGCTGCCTGCCACGAAGGCAGGCTGGCGGCATGGGGGGGCGGCCGCTGGCCTCCGGACGGTCCCTGGGGACTCAGGGCGCCTGTTTACAGCCGGCGGGGTCAGACCGTGCCTGCGGCTGGGCAGGGGCCACGTCCCACGCCCAGGGCTGCGCTGCCGGCCCCGGCTCTGCCCCCCCGGCTGGGCTGGCTGCTGCCTGTGGTGGGGGGCGGGCAGGGACCCCCCAGGCGCGGGACCCCCCCCCAGCCCCTCTCTGTACCCCTGCAGCGTGAAGCTGAACGAGCACTTTGTGAACACCACTGACTTCCTGGACGCCATCAAGAACAACCTGGACAAGGCTCTGGGCAAGCAGTAGGGGGGTGGGGGGGGCCACCCGGCCCCCACCCCACTGTCACCTGGATGGACAGGGGCCCAGCGCCGCCTCCAACTCACCAACACGGCTCAGGAACAGTTGAATAATTTTTATAAGCAGTTTTCTTACGAGTGTTTTTAAAGCCTTTCTAGCAGGGATGCGTAGGACCGGGGGGGCCCCGGGGGGAGCCCGTCCTGCACTGACTCACGTACCCCCCCACCTCGCAGCGCCAGCAGCCATTAAACCCCTCACCGGCCCACGGCGCGTGGTGGTAGCTCGTCTGTCGCGGCACGGGGCGGGTGTTGGCCGCAGGAGGCAGCCAGCAGCTAAAGAATACGCATTTATTAGAATTATCACTAAACAGCTCTTCAAAGTGAGGAGATAAAAAATAACCAAAACACAGTAGGGTTTTGCACGAGGGGCGGCTGAACGCCCGGCGTATGCGAGGGGGGGACGCCAGGGAGCCGTTTGGCTACTGGCAGCTGCTGTGCCACCGGTATGAGACCCCCCACCCGCCTCGTCCCGCGGGGCAGAGCCTGGTGCCGCAGCGAAGACCCCCTCAGCTCGGCCTTGCCAGCCCGTCCTCACCCGGCCCGGGGTGGGGGAATGCACATCGCAGCTTTTTGGTTACAGGACTGAGGTAGTGGGGGGGGGGGGGGCTCTGGGGAGGGAGGGGGTCCGGGCTGCTGAACGCTGTGGCCATCTCCATCCTGCCCCAAGGCTGGAGGAAGTTACTGCCCGGGGGGGGGGGAAGCAGAAGGCGATGGCAAGGCTGGGGGCACAAGGCTGGGGGCACAAGGCTGGGGGCACAAGGCTGGGGGCACGCTGCCTCGCTGGACGCCAGGAGCCCAGAGGGCTGAGTGGTGCCACCCCCCAGAGCCAGCCTGGGGTTTTCGGGGATGGGGCAGAGGGTGCCCTGCCCCAGGGAGCGTGGTGGGGCTGGTGCCTGCAGCGTGTGCGGGGAGGTTAGCTCGGGGGTCCCGGACCTTGTGCCAGCACCCCGGCTGTGGCCACCCAGGAGGTACCGGTGCCTGCGCAGCCCGTGGGGGGGGAGCGATGCTCTCGGTGCTGCCTGGCTCCCTGCCCCCCAGGAGGGAAGGGGGGGAAGCCAGGATGGTGGTCCCAGCCCCAGCCCCCTTCTCCCCCCTCCCCAGCACCAGGGAGCGCAGGAGGCAAACCTGCACCCCAAGGGCTGCGCTGCCCCAGGAAAAGCCTTTTCCTGAGCCCCGGAGCAGCTCAGGGGGCGAGGAGGGGGTGCAGGCAGCGTGGAGAGGGCTGCGGTTCGTTAGCAGGGCCCCGCTGGTGGTGGGACCCCGCTCTGGTCCTTGCCCCCCCCTCCCCCCGAGCACCACGGCAGCCCCCCCACCCCCCGCGCACAGACCACACACGTTACACAGGTTTACAAAGCACATTGGTTGAAGGAAACTGAACTCAGTGAAAAGATAAATCCAACCACGCGGCACGTCTGAAAAAAATAAATTACTTTCAAAATACCATCATTTGCTCAAGTTGAACAGGGTTTGCCTTCCTTTAAATACACCGCTCGCTACAGCTGCTCCATACTCAGAGCCGCTGCTTCCTCTGAGCTTTGCCATTAGTTTGTAAGAAAATATTCTGTTTTGTATGTGCCCTGTGGCCTCGCGCAGGTTGCCACAGCTTTGCCCGTGCCAGCACGCAGCCGGTGCCAGAGCAAGCAGGACGGCTCTTGCCTGCCCGGGAGACGGGGAAGAGCAAGAAACGCAAACCCACCGCTTCGCACGGGCAGAGGGGCTTCCGCCCCACGGGGCACTCGAGGGGGAGCAGGGGCCGGCCGGGCTGCAGCCCCAGCACAGCCGTGGGGAGGGTCCAGGAGGTAGAATAATTAGTAATGCTCATCATCTTCTGGGACGTGCCTTCCCCTGCCCACAGCTTCAATTACGCTTGACGCTGGCAAGGGTAAAGAGAGGCAGGGTCCTGGCTCGCCCCCGCGCCGTGGGGCAGGCAGGCAGGCAGGCAGGAGCAGAGCGAGGTGAGGTCAGTGCCGGGCAGGAGAGCTGCAGGCAGCCGGCGCGCAGCTCAGCGCTCCCTCTCTGGGGGGGTGGGAGGGAGGGAAGGAAGGACCCCAGCGATGGCGAGAGCTCTGCAAGGGTCTGACAGCAGCTTGGAGCCGAGCCCTCGCGGCACCAGCTCGGCGTGCCCGTGGCAGGCAGCAACCACTGCCCTGTGCCGCCTCCAGCCTCCGCTCCTGCGCCTTTGCCCTGGCAAAGGTTTGTGGATATCCCTGTTTTCTCCTTCACCGAGCCCAGCCGGAGCCCCCCCCCCCTCCAGGGGCGGTGGTGCAGGTCTGGCTGGGTGCCGCAGCCCGCCGGCTGCAGCTCCTCTTACCACGCAAAGTCCGCGCAGGCCCCCGGCAGCCTCCTCCAGCCTCGGCTACAACATGTTGTAGTACGCCATCTCCTTCATGGCCTGCTCGGTCAGGGCGTGCTCATCCGGAGGGTTGCCCACCCCCCCGTAGCCGTAAGAGTTCTCCTCCTCAAAGTCGTCCATCTCCTGCTGCCCGTCCAGCTCGGCGTGCTCAGCCCCGGCCAGGTCCATCATGGGATCTAGGATTCAGCACACGGACACCCGACGTTGGACCTGCCTTCCGCAGTGCTGAAGGTCCACAGCCAACAGCACCCCTCCCGCCCGGGCACCTTGGGTTTAGAGCCCAGAGCTCCCCCAGGAGCCATAGCTCTGCTCGAGCTGGGCAACTCCCAGCCCAGAGGGTCCCCAGCCACGTGCCGTGGCAAGGATCGGTCACCGGCAGAGCGCTGCCGGAGCGGAACGCTGGCGTGTGTGTGCTCGCCCCTGACCGGCAAGGGATGTGCCACACGCGGGGGTCTGCAGCACCCGTCCCACCGTGGGGGCCGGGGAGGCGAGGAGAGGACGGCAGCACAGGAAAGGCATCCTCCCAGCGCCACCCCCGGCTCGCACCCCCCGCCTGCGCCGCGGTGCTGGGCACCGGCTGAGGCTGGGCTGGGAGGCGGGGAGGAAGAGGGCAGGAATGGGGGATCCTGCTGGGTCTCCCCAGGATGCACTCGAGGTGGGCATCAGGCTGCTGGGGAAGTCGAGGGGGATGAAACAGCCAGAGCTCACATCCGGCTCCGTCCATAAGAAGCAGGGGTGGTCCTGCCGCAAGACCGCTGATGGAGCATCCGCCCTCAGGTGACAGGACCGGAGCTCACTGAAAGGCGCTCGCCGGAGCTGCTGCAGCGGCACAGCCCAGCTCCTGAAGCCATCGGCCGAGAGCCGGGTGCTCCCAGGACTGGCCGCAGTGGGGAAGAGCACAGCACCCAGTCCGCGATGCCACAGCCCGCACCCACCTTGGCTGTCCAGGCTGATGTCCATCACCCCATGCTTGACCTTCATGTGCCGGCTCAGGTTGCCCTTCAGGTTGAACTTGCTGGAGCAGTAGGGACACTTGAAGGGCTTGCTCCCCGCGTGCAGGTGCATGTGGCCCAGCAGGTTGTACATGCGGTTGAAGGACTTCCCGCAGACCTACGGCGGCGTTCCCAGCGTCAGCGAGGGCTCTCCCGCTGCCAGCCCCGGTAAGGGGGTCAGCAGCACACGCTCACCCGCGACAGCCAGTGCTGCCGCAGGGACGCGGGCTTTTCAGAGCGAACCTCACCCCTGGGGTCCCCGATTGCTCCCACCAACTTCCAAGAGCAGTGGGGCTGCTTCCTTCCTCCCTGCGGTGGGAGGCCCCAGCGATGCTGTGCTGGTACTGCTGGGAGCTCCAGCACATCTAGCGCTGGTCAGAGCGCCGTACTAATTGTCCTTCTCCGTTAGCGGTGCCCACGCCCTGCCCGCAGCAGCGGCTCCCCGCTGCACAGCTCTGAGCGGACGCATCAGGACGAGCTGTTTGCCCGAGCGAACAGAGGGAGGCATCACAAAACTGCTTTCCTGCGACTGAGGACTCAACCCAGCCTGGCTGGGTTTCTCCAGGAGCACCGTGCACCAGGGCCCGTGCTAACCCACCCTGGATTCGCTACCCGCCGCCGGACCCCCGCCGGTACCTTGCATTTGAATGGCTTCACCGGTGAGTGCACAATCATGTGGGTCTTGAGCGTCTGCTTCTGCACAAAGGTCTTGAAGCAGATGTGGCACTGGTAGGGACGGACGCTGGTGTGGATCAGCATGTGCCGCTTCATGTTGGCCTGCAGCGTGAACTCCCGCCCGCACACCTCGCACTTGAACTCCTTCACGCCCTGCAAGGGGTTCGGAGAGCTGTGGGCACGGGGCAGAGCCGAACCCTGGGCAGAGCAGCAGCGCTGCGGGGGTGGCTGGGGGGGTCTCTGGGGGCACGCGAGCAGAGCCGGCACGGTGCAGAGCAGGGACCTGCGCTCCCCAAGGGGGGCAGGACAGCGTCCTCATGCTAAGCTGAACTTTGGGGACTGTCAGCAGGTTGGACCACAGGAACTGGGAGGGAGATTTATCCTCATCAGCTCATCTGCACCGTCCCCAGAGCATCTCCTGCTCCCCCCTCCCTGCCCCTTCTGCAAGCACAGAGCGGGCACTACCGGGAGCCTGGGGCCGTCCCCGCACTGCCCCGGGGTGTAATTCCCGCTGCAGCGGGCAGGATCCTGCTTCCCGCCTCACCCCAGATACCAGCATCTCACCCGTGCTGGAAACGCATTGGCAGCACTTGGAAAACCCAGTATTAGGCTGGTGCCCCTGGAGCGAGAGCAGCTCCGCAAAGCGGTGCCCACGGGAAGGAGCTGGCTGGGGAGCGCGGCTGCCGTACAGCAGCCGACCAGGCACGGGGCGCGTTCGAGAGCCCTGCCTAAGCCTGGCAGCGTGCAGGTGGGCTGCGGGGAGCGTGGCTGGACGGGCGCTTTACAGCCCTGCTCTCTGGCTCAGGCCAACTGCTCGCCCCTGGAAGAGCCCCTGGAAAAGCACAACCCCCCTCGCTCACAGCCCACCGGGAAGGGCTGCGGCAGTGCGTGGCCAGGGTCCCCCGGGTCACCGTGCCGCAGCACCCGCAGTAGGTCTGAACCCCCCTTCCCCAAGGATGGAGACCCCCAGGAAGAAAGGAGGCTGGGCGGCCCCAGGGCCCCTGCCCATAGCGATGCCCTTTCACTGCTAATCAGTGACCCCTAACGAACGCCAGCCACGGGCACCTCTGCCCACCCGTCTCCCAGGGCTGACCAGGACTGCGGGGCACGGGGACACCCCTCTCCCCCAGCACCCACATCCAGAGTCGGCACATCTCCTCTGGGCACGGCAAGGAGAGCACCCCCCGGGTGCCTGACGCCCCTACCTTGTGCGTGAGGGAGTGCTGCTTGAGGTGGTGGATCTGGCTGAACTCCATCCCGCACTCGGTGCAGACAAAGGGACGGACGTTCTGGTGCTTCAGCATGTGGTTCTGCAGCTGGCTGCGGTAGTGGAAGGACTTGCTGCACTCCAGGCACTGGTACAGCGTGGGGCCCTGGTGCGTGGAGAGGTGCCGCTTCAGCTGGGTGAGCGTGGAGAAGTCCAGCCCGCACTCCACGCAGACGTGGCAGCGGCCGCTCTCGTGCTTCACCTCGTGCGCCTTCAGCTCGCTGGGGTAGGCGAAGCCCCGGCCGCAGAAGCGGCAGCTGTAGGGCTTGATGTCGGTGTGCAGCAGCATGTGCCGCTTCAGGTGGCTGGTCTGGGTGAAAGCCTTGCTGCACACCTCGCACTTGTGGGGCCGCGTGCCCTGGTGGGTCAGCAGGTGGGTCTGCAGGTGGCTGGGCTGCTTGAAGAGCTTGTTGCAGTGCGGGCAGGAGTGGGGCTTGATGCCGTTGTGGCCCAGGATGTGGGTCACCAGGTTGTACTTGGACGTGTAGGACTTCTCGCACATGCGGCACTGCCAGCGCTTCTGGCGGTCCCCTGCCTCCACCAGGTACGAGTCGTCGATCTGCACATTGATGTCCAGCCGGTCCAGCTGCGCCTTCTTGTTGCGCTCGCTGGTGGCACCCGTCGCCTCCGCCTCCAGCTCCCCCGGCTCCTGCCAGGTGAAGCCCTGCTCGCTCTTCACCTGCTCGGGGGACGCCGGCACGGGGGTCTCCACCTCGCCGGGGGACGGGGCGCCCGCCTCGAAGGCGCACTCGGTCCGCAGGGCCCCTGCGGTGCCGCCCTCGGCCGGGTCGGTGCCCCCGAGGCGGCTCTCAGTGCCCTCCAGCTCCTGGCGCGCGTGCCGGCGCAGGTGCCGCAGGCGCCGGGGCTTCCTGCCGAAGGCGCCGAGGTCGATCATCTTCATGGCGCTGCTCTGCACCGTCTGCTCCTGGCCGGCGTCCTGGAGGGGCGGCGGGTGGCTGCGCTGCTGCTCGCCCTCCTCGTCCCCGGGGACGGACACTTCGTAGAGCACCTCGTCCTCTGCCTCCGCCTTCTCGCACTTGACCTTGGGCACCAGCCTCACGGGAGGCCGCTTCCTCCTCCGGGCGTGCTTCTCCAGGGAGGACTCTGCCTCCAAGGCGTCATCCTCCTGCCCGTCCCCTGGCGCCTGCCCCTCGCCCTCCAGCTGGCACTCGCCCTCCGGCTCCCCGGGCTCCACCGCGGCGGCATCCGGCAGCTCCCCTCCCGGTCCCGGGAAGAAGCTGGCGGGGCTGACGGTGGCCCCGAGCAGCTCATTCTCAGACACCAAGCCCAAAACCGCAGCCTGTGCCAGGGACAGCACCACCACCGCGTCCGTCTGGGTCCCGCACTCGGTGAAGCGATCCATCTCTTGCCACCTGCCTACGCTGTCATGGCTGGGGAGGGAAAGAGACGCCCGTTAGCCCTCCCGGCACCCCTGCCGCCGTGCAACCGGCGGGGACGCCGCTCCGCGAGGGGTTTGTTCCAGCCATCACCCCTTTCCCCATCACCGTCCCCAGCAAACCCCAGACCGACGCAGGTGTTGCCAGGCACCATGCGTCCCAGGACACAGGGGTGGCACGGTTCTGGGGGTCTTGGCTGCAGGAGGGGACTGGAGAGCCAGGCTGTGGAGGGGAAGCTTGACTCCGTGTCCGCCTTTCTGGCCGGGCTATCAAACCCCAAGGCTGAGGTCTGGCTCCTCACATGCCCCAGAGCTCCCCGCAGCGACTCCTGGGGACCGGCGCCTGTGCAGCTTGGGGACCGGCCAAGAAAGCCGAACGTGCCGCTCTGCTCTGGGCTCCTTGCAGGGGTGAGGAGCGGCCGCAAAGGGCACAGGGAGCCCGAGGAACCAGAGCCCAATCCCTCCTCACTGGGAACATCAAACCGCCAGGCTGGCAAGCCTGAGTGAAGCACATGGCAGAGGCTCCGCTCGGTGCTGGTGCCTTTGCACGCTCACCGGTGGGGTCCGAGCATGGCCGCAGCACGGGGTCGGGGAGCGCTGGCTGCGCTGGTCCCTGTGAGCCCCCTCGGCGCTCTGCCCTGCCCCACGACAGCCGGGCTCCAGCTTCGCCTTCCCTGCCCATCCCTCTGCAGCCCCTCTCATCGCCACGGCGAGCGCCTCTTCTGCCCTTCGCTTTTATTAACGCCTTGCAGCAGCGCTGTTTTGTCCCAGTGATAAGCACGCCAGGTTCCAGCAGGATTTCTCCAGGTTTTAAGTGGTTTGTTTCCATTTTTCCTGCCTCCCTACCAACCCGCACAGCCTCCTTACAGAGTTACGAAGCCACTTGTAAGAAGAGGGCTACAGAATTCGCTAAAAATCCCTGTAAAAGCCACAATTCTCCAGGGCCCCAGTGCAAACACAACAGAGCAGCAGCCAATCCCCCTCCCAGGCTGGAAAGGTTTAAGAGTCCTCTCCCTCCCCCCCCACCTCCCCGAGGTGCCCCCCCCCCAAGCGTTTGTGCCCACGTCAGCTCCAGGGCGGCGGGCACCACGCGTTACACAGGGAAGAGGACACGGACGGGGACAGAGCAGGACTGACCCAACACCAACGGCACCCTGGGGCACACAGCGAACGGACCACAACTGGTTTACCCCCCCTCAGACTCTTGGGACCCAGAGACACGTCCTGGGAGGGCCTGCAACGGGATCCTGCAGGATTCCAGTCTTGACCTTGTGCTATTTACCTATCCCACCTATTTTCAGGAAGAAAGTCAGATAACTGCTCATGGAGGACATGCAAGAGGAGCTGCTCCAGCGCTGCTGTTTGCTGCATCCGTGCCGGTGACGGCCGGGGGAAAGGCGACGGCGGAGCTCACATGGAGCAGTGCACGGTGCCAGCCAGTTTGGGAAACACAGACTTGGAAGGTCAGGGAGACACCAACCAGCTTCGACTACAAGGACAAGTGGCCTTTGGCGGAGAAGTGAGGAGCGGTAAGCAAGCACGGGGAGGGCACCAGGAGATCACGGCGACGCCACGGTATCGCCACCGGGTATACGCGGGAGCACAGCAAACTCACAGGGCCGCAGTTTTGGCGGCAAAAGCCTAAAGGCAAAGCAGAAAACCCCACATTCATCTCATGCCTACAGGTGGTCGCTGCCGGGCCACCGGTGCTGGCTCTGTGGCAGCGCCAGGAGTGGAGCACCCGGGGATGGCAGCTCCGCTCCTGAGCCTGGGACAAGCCCAGAGCTCCCCGTGCTCTGGTGGTCTCTGGGGAGCCACCAGCCCGGAGAGCACAGCACGGGGCGCGTTCCCACCGAAATAGTGTGACTGGCGTGGGAATGGCCGCAGGGAGGGACGAGGCCCTTCTGAAGAGCCGGCGTTCCTCACCAGGCGCACGGAGCCCGCACCCGCCCCACCAGCGCCAGCCCTTTCTGGAGAGCTGAGAGGCAGCTGGCCAGCAATTCCTCGAATTGCTGCCATAAACAACCCGGGAATCTGGGATAGCAAAGCGCGGAGGAGCTGCTGCACCGAGGAGAGCAGGGCAGACAGCACCGCGCCTCGGGGATGCTGTTTCGCCACCCGTCCCCAGATCCCTCCGGTTGGCAGCCGCAGGTTCCTTGGTGATTCAGGCTGGGAAACAGGGAGGGGAGACCATCAGACAAAGCAAAACAGAGCGAAACGAGAAGCCGGGGAGATGTAAAGGCGCAGGCAGGTCTGCCAGCGGAGCAGCTCGCCCGTAGGCTGGGGGAAGACACACGGGCTGCCAAAACACTCCCTTCAGCTGGAGGGTAGTTTATACATTTTGGTTTAGGATTAAAACAACACTTTGAGAACATGCTTACACTCGGTTCGCTCATGCCCAGGGGCCCGACAGCCCCGTATCCGCCCCAGAGAGGATGGGGCAGGGTCCTGGAGAGATGCTGCAGCTTCCCGCAGAGCCCAGAGCGGCGGTGCCCACCGCCCCGGCCGAGCCAGCCCAGGACCCCCCCATCGATGGGATACGGCACGGGGCCCCCCACAGCCCTGGGCAACCGGCGAGGACGGGCAGGGAGGCGCTTGGAGAGCGGCCGACAGATGAAAGCGAGGAGGCCGCCGCTTCCTCCTGCAGTGAAGAATGTTCTCCTAAATATAATTATTTCTGCAGCTACAACAAAGAGAAATCCTATGGGGGAGGTAAAACAGGAATAAACTCTAAACCAGATTATGCCGCAGTCCCAGGAGCACCTGCACGGTGCGAGAGGCAATCCCGGGCCAAACAACCGCTCTCCTCTCCGAGGGAGAAGCCCCGCTTCATCAGGTTATCGTGCCCGCGGCTCCCACCATGGCACCCAGCGGCCCCCACGCCGCGTCCCACCAGCCGGGCCAGCGAGGGGCTGCAGGGACGAGGAGCGCCGGCCCGAGCACTTCGGCCTCCCCACGGCAAACACACCACCGCAGGCAGCTGCCTGCTCTTGCCAGTTCCTGCACAGCGCTGGTGAGCGCGGCCCGCGCGGCCTCTCACGCCGGCTCTGCGCCCACCACAGCGCGCACATCCCTTGGGAAGGGAAAAAATCCCGCGTGGAAACGGGAAGGGCCGGAGAAGGGGGACAGACACCGACTGCGCGGGGTCTGCTGGCACCGGGGGTACCGGGTCCTTCACCGCAAGTGTGCCCCCGCTGTGCGCAGCACGGGCTGCTCAGCCCCGCTGACAGGATCGGGCCCTGCCTGGCTGCCGGTCAGAAATGAGGGGGGGGGGGGACGCGGGGGGTGGCTTCAGCCCCTCGCACCTCCAGCCCCCGGCACGGAGCTGGGGAGAAACCCCGCGGAACCGGGCAGGGAGGAGGAAGAGGATGGGGGGAAGGAGGAGGGGAAAGGAGGAAGAGGATGGGGGGAAGGAGGGGGAGTGCGGAGGCAGCTAAACAAAGCGAGGAGCGGGGGAGGGCGGCGGCAGGAGGGGGAGGAGGGGGGGAGGAAGGATGGGGAGGAAGACGAGGAGGGAGCAGCCGGGAAGGCGCTGCCGGTGCGCACAGCCCGGCCCCTGGGCCGTCCCTCGCCGGCCGGGACCCCCCCGCACCGGGACCCCCCCGGGGACCCCGGGCTGACCGACCCCGCGGCCCATCGCCCATCGCCCGGGCAGCCGCGGAGCAAGGGCGGGTTGTTGTTGTTGTCATCATCATCATCCTCCTCCTCCTCCCCCCCCCGGGGGGAGCCCTGCCGGAGCAAGGCCGGGGGCGATGCCCGGTGCCCCCCGCTCCTCACGGAGCATCCATCCCTGCGGGGAGCCAGGGCAACGTGCCCCCACACCGCCATCCCTGCCGGCTTGCGAGGGCCCCCCTCATTTCCCCAACCCGCCTGTGGCCCCTGAGCCCCCCCTGCCCTGACCCCCCCCCCCCCCCATCCTGAGCCGGGTCCCCAGCAGACGCCAGCCGGGGCCTTGGGTGACAGGCAGAGCAAAGCCAGGGCTCCGGGGTGGCCAGCGGCGAGCAGCAGTTTCCCAGGAGGAGGAAGGAGCATGCGAGGGGAGCCGCTGCCCTCGGGGAGCCGCTCACGTAATTCTTGCTGGAACTGGGGAAGCCGCAATCCAGAGCCCGCTCCCCAGGGTCTCAGCCCAGACAGCGAAGCTGGGGTCCCTCTGCTCTGCCCTGGCAAGAGGAGCTGGAAGAGGCTGGGAAGCAAGGAAGACCTTCTGATTTGGTCTTGGGTTTTGTTTTCCTCTTTGGTTCGGGGCAGAGTTTCTATTTCCACGTACACTGGATGTCTCTTCCAGCCCGGTTAAGATCCTGCTTTTCCCAAGGATTTCTCCACAGCCACTTATCACACAGGACGATAAACACCCACACGCCTCCTCCTGCAGCGGCGTGTTGTTACCCCAGCTCCCGCTGCAATGGGGGGCACCGCCGGATCCCGCTCCCCGCTGCAGGTGCCGGTAAGCGCCGTGCAAGGGCAACACAACCTGGGCAGCCCCGCAGCCAGCTGGCAGCCCCAGGACGGGAGAGAGAAGGGACACAAGATGGGACCCAGCTGTTCTCCCCACATCTGCAGCACTGCGGAGGGGTGAGCCGGACCCCCCAGCACAGCTCTGCATCTCTGCCTCCGAGCCCGAGCACCACAAGACAAGGAAGCTGAAAGAATGACACGCTCGCACACACTCCCGAGGCCAGCACTGATCTGTTTTGAGAACAGCAACCCTAAACCAGAGGTTTTTAGAAGACAGTAAATGCTGGATTCCTACTTCAGGGCACTCGGAGAAAGGGGACGAGCTCCGCTCCTCTGGGCCCTCAGTACGAAAACGAAAGCCTTGTGTTACACAAAAGACTCTTTGCACTTTTCTCCATCGACTACGCAAGCCCTGGTACATGAGAAATGGAGCTTTGCTGTTCGAGAGAGCGAGGCCGCACCAGCTCGCAGGGCTGCAGCTGCACAAACACCACAGGGAGAGAAGTGGGGAACGGGACAGACGCTTTTGTTTCACTTCTCGCTCTCACTTCCCTGTTCAGCCTTCTCGGGTCTTGCAGAGCGGGCTGGAAACGCTGTTTCCCAACACACTGGCAAGTAAGGTCAGGTCACGTATTTAAACTCCCCCGGGAAACACCCTGACAGCCCCCGGGATGCAGAACACCGCCTAAACTTCTGCTCTTTAGGGAGCCACTTCCAATCTTGCTCAAGAAGCCAAAGCAGCGGCCTCGGGGGGGCTCAGGTCCAGCGCCGCAGCTGAGCACAGACCTGCCACAACCAGTCCCACATGAAGCAACCGCTCCGAGTGAAGCAAGGTGACGCGAGCCCGGGGCCGGAGCACGCAGAGCGCCCAGACGCTGGGCAGAGGCTCACGCAGCGCCTGCACCAAAACCCAGGCAGAGATCTCCTCCTCCTGAGAGGTCCCAGAGGGATCCCTGGGCAGGAGCCGTCCACACCCCTGGCACAGCAGCGCCGGGCTGCTGGGGGACCACGGGCTGGGGTCCGCCGCTGCTTCCCCCCCCCCCCCGTGCGGCCGGGGCAGCGCGGCAGAGGGAACTGGCTCTGCAGCACCCGCTCAGCCCCGACCCACCTCAGCTGCACGAGAAGGGGCAGGGGATGGAAAATAAGCACAAACACATTGTTCCTCCTGGTGCTGACAAAATACCACCAGCTGAGGTGTGACAAAGACTCATCCCTCAAGGCTGGGGACTCGAGAGACGCAGCACCGGGCACACCGGGAAGACCACGAGCAGCAGAGCACGGACAGGAGAGGATTCTGCCAGTCCATCCTGGCAAAGCAACGGTCCCAGCGCCGCTCCAGTGCCCGAGTGCCAGGCAGGGTCTCCAGGAGCTGTAAGGATGCTCTAACAATCAAACTCCATCCCTCTGCGGAAGAGACTCTTACAAGCTTTACGAAGGGCCACACTGCCACGATAATGCCCCCAATAAATAAGTAAGCTCTGGCCAGCGAGCGGAGGTGCCCGTTCCTCTGCTCGCCGGGGACGTGCAGGCTGAGGGGAAGGTGGGCTGCGGGCACGCAGCCGAGAGCCAAGCTGGCAGGCTGGGGGCAAGAGGAGGAGCTGGGCAAATCCCACTCTCCGCATCCTCCACCCCATGAAGAACAAAGGATGCCAGGCTGAAGCCCAAACTGAACTCCCCCTCACTTCCCACCCCAGTCCTGCAAACATCTCCCCTTCTCCTGCCTCCGTGCCCACCATCCCACACGCTCCTTCACTGGTCTCCCCCATCTGCACTCGAGCTTCTTGTGCAATCCAAGATCTGCCTTTCTTTTCCATACCCACAAATTGAACTTTTCAGTAGCTATTAATCATTCCGCAGTTTGATTCGGTGCAGAGCTCTGCGCCGTGCTGGCTGGCAGCGTCCTGCTCCCGTCGGACGGGCGGGAGGCACGCGTGCAGGAGTCGTGCTGTGACTTCTCGTAGTGACCCCATTATTTCTCCCTCCCATCATTCGGCTCTGCACCAGGCGTGAGCCGCTCGCCTCCTAAGCCCTTTCTCATCCCATCTCTCCTTGGTTGCCAACAAACAACTGCACCAGCAATGACGAATTTCATCACCCCGGTTTTCAAATTCACAACTTTTCAGGGAAAAAAATTCTATGCAAAATCTGCTACTACACCGATTTCCTCAAATCTCTTCTCAGAGCACACCCGTGCCTTGCCGACACCCAGCAGCGCTGGAGCCGCTCCAGCAAGGCACTTTGTGCTCCTCAGCTCACCCCGTCCTGCCCTTCGGCTGTCCCGTCTCTCGGGGCAAAGTCCGTATCTATTTCGTTATCTCCGATGCTGAGAGCCACTTTTGAGGAAGAGTTGCAAGCACTACTGTAAAAAGGCCCGTGCACAGGAGCGCTGTGGGCCGGCGTCCCAGCTCTGCCGCGGGTACTGATATTTGAAATATTCCTGGTTTTGCAGCATCACACCATTTCTGCAGCTTCCTGCCCCCGGTCCGAGGGGACGGGCCCTTCTGCCAGGGGCCGTGTCTGGGGAGGGGGTCTGCTCCTCCGCCACCCTCACACCTCTCCACGCTGACTTCCCAACCCCCTTTTCCAACTGCTGGTTTGGGTGCTCAGCTCACCCCTCTCCCACCTCCCAGATCAGAAAAAACAGAAAATAAATTAAACACGTCTTAGTAATGATCTCAGTAGCAACGGAAGAGCAACTCCTCTTCCTCCCCAGCTCGAGTCTCCAGATCCTTCCCATGGCTGCACCTGGCAGGTTTTCGCTCAAACTCAGCCGTCCCTGCCCACGTACCGTAGCTGGGAACCGAACGCTCCTCTGGGCTTAAATCAAAACCTTCAGTGGGGGGTTAGGTGCTCTCCAGCTCGTTTGCCGACGGAGACGCTCGCCCGCCCACCCCTTTCCCGCGCGTGGCGTTACACAGACGCGCTTGCCGGCGTCCCCTCCGAAAGCCGCGCGTGCCGTGCTCCCGGCGCCCCTCAGCCGCGTCTCCCCGGCCGCCGCTCTCCCTTCTCCGAGGCTCGTGGGAAGGACGTGCCCGGGGCCGGTGGCTGCGGCTCTCGCCCCTGCTCCTCTGGGGGTTGTGAAATTCGGTTTTCTTTCAGCATTTCTCCTCCCACTCCTGGGAGGTTTTTGTCTCGGTGCAATCTCTCTTCTCCTCCTGCCTTTCTCCAGACAGCTGGGAAGAGTCAGGCTCTGCCCCGGCACATCCCTGCAGCTCCTGCCCGCCCCGGCACCGGCCACCTCCTCAGAGCCACCACCAGCTCCTCACTCACCTCCCAGGCTGTAGGCACTTAAAATAAGGGTTTTTTACAGAGCTCTCACTTCCTTATGTAATTTTACTTCTCTCTACCTCTCTTGCTTCGTCTTTAACCGCCCAAACACCTAACCCTCACCTGGGGCCTCTTACACCACAGAGGTCCCCTCCTGCGGCAGCATTTTGCCCAGCAGCCTCTTCAGCCCCCAGCGTGTTTCCTGCCAGATTCCAGATTTTCCAGCCGCTGCACCAGACTAAGAGCCATCCATCTCCGGACACTTTTCCCTTCCCTGGTTTAACTCCCTCGGTTTCACCCAGCCGCTCCACCGCCTTGCCCCACCGCCCCACCAGCGCCCGGTGCAGCTGAGCCACAGACACCAACAGAACCGCTCTGACAACGGGACTCCTGGTCATCCAGAATTCAGTAGCCTAAAACCCAGTGCCTGGTTCATGAGCCCCCCCCATGCACACATACGAGGTTTGCCTGCAACATCCCAGCTCTGATGGGGGGAACCAGGACCACGTGGTCCCAGAGCTGCCACCCTGGCTGAAGCCCCATGGAAGGTGTTCTGCAACTGAGCACCTCCGCTGAGGTACAAATTATCGCAGAGAGCCTTGCTTAGGCTCCTTTTCCTCATCAAACACCCTTCTCTTGGCTACTCTGGGCATCAGCCCGAGGGCTACAAACACCAAACCTCACCCAGCCCTCCCTGCAGGAAAGGGAGCCGAGGGCACCCACCACCCAAGGGGTTTGAGATTTACCTTTCGCAGCCTCCCCGGGGAGCAGCGACCCCACTCAGCCAGGCACACAGGAACCCCCCTCACTGCCGGCTGCCGCCCCGTGTTATCTCTGCCCCATCAGCAGGTAAGTGCAGGCACCTGAGCGGGTGCCAGGGCTCCCCAGCCGGTACCAGCAGCAGCTTGTCTCCTCTCACCACCCCCACACCTGCATTCGGTGCGACCGGCCGATGACCAACCCATCAGCGAGCCGGGAGGACCTTTAGGACTTGTTCCCTGCTGGAAGAAAATCCGCGGTGCACCCCGAGCAATGCAGCCAGGCTGCCCGGGGGGGGAAGAGCACCTCCCTCAAAGCTCCTCTGCCCCAAACCTGCTCAGGGGAAAGAAAGTCCCCGGGGCTGCGGGACCCCAACCCGTGTCCCTGCGCTGGCCGTCTGAGGGGCGCACGCAGCCCCCACGCCTTAACTCCGGTGGGCTCCCACCCCACGGCAGGCGCCGTCAGCTGCCAGACCCTTTTGCTGGAGCCTTTGCGGGACCCCCATAGCGGGACCCCCATAGCGGGACCCCCATTGCAGGACCCCCATTGTGGGATCCCCATTGTGGGATCCCCATTGCGGGACCCCCATTGCGGGACCCTCTGCGGAGCCCCCCTGCCGCAGGTGCCCCTGGGGGGGTCGCAGCTGCCCCGCAGCGCTCGGTGTGTGGGGCGGACACGGCAGGGTGAAGTTGGGCACGTGGGGGTGATCTTGTAGGGGGAAGAGGAGTTAAAACTTTTCAACAATTTTTAATGGAAAATGGCTGATCGACAGATCTGTATTTGTGAGAATACCTTTGATTTTATTTTTTCTTCCTTTCTTAAAAGAAGCTTTCATTTAAATTTAATAAAGGAAAAATCAGCCTTTCATCTTTTTTGTGGTTTTCACATAAAGCCACTCAAAGCACCCACAAAAATTCCGAACAAAAAAATATTTTTGTCCTGAAAATCACAACAACTAAAATTATTCATAAAACCAATCTGGAGCATTTGTCCTGTACCAGGCCTGATGATTTACGAGTTCATCTCGGTTTCACTAAACGCTGAGCTGGGGCTGAGCGAGGGAAGGATGGGGGGGGGGTGTCTCCCGTGCCCTGCCGGGGCCACGAAACCTCTCCCACACGGGACGCCGCGTCCGACGCCGCGGGAAGGGCACGCTGCAGCCGGGCTGGAACACCGGGGACGGCCGAGCCCAAACGCCGCTCTCGCTGCACAAGCCCCATCCCCGGGGCCGGTCGAGGCCAGGAGCTGCGGGACCGGGGGGGCACACACCTGACCCCAGCCCCGCGCCGGCAGCAGCAGCGCCGGCAGCGCGTGCCGCAGGGCTGCAGGCACGGAGCGGCCGCCGGCCACCGGTACCCAGCCCGCCCGGCTCAGCCTGCGGCAGAACCGAAACCACCGCTTCCCGCCGCACCGCTGGCACCCGGCGCAGATGAACCGGGCTGTAACGAGCCAAAGCTCTGAGAAATGGGGAAGGGGACGTGCGGTGCCGGGCGCTGCTACCACATAAACCCTGCATTTTGAAAGAAATCAAAACAATTTCTACATCTCCACATTAGATACTATCTAACTCCGTTTTTTAAGGAAAACTTGTGTTAATGACTTCTCTAGAAAAACAGCAAGACCTCCTTATTGCAAGTTGATTAGGAAGCAGAGCTGCAGCCTTCAGCCTCGGACGTGCTTTCTGACAAGGAGAGATGTAAATGAAATCATGTGTATCATGTGAAGGAATTGTCATCTTCGGGGGCTTTGGGTTAAAAAAAAAAAAGGACAGAACCTGCAGTTTGCAGCATGATACAGATAACCTTTCTTAGTAAGATTAGGTGGAAAATGATGACTTCAGGCCCTGTGACAGACAACGTCTCGGGAAAGGAGCGGCACCCGCTTTGTCAGAGCACGTTAAATCGATCCCTTGACGTTTCTTTTAGTGATTCTTACCCCAACCGTTACGTTCATCGGTGAGAAGTAACTATTTATGTTTGTAGCCACCAGGTTGTTGGCAAACTCTGGAAGGGAAAAAGAAACGTGTTTCAAGGAACTGGAGATCACCATTTCTGCAGAATTAGTGTGCACGGAGCACGAAGCCGCCCGGCCCCCGTCGCCAGCCCAGGGATGCGGGAGCAGCCGGCGCCTTCCCAGAACCAGCACGACCCTCTCTCCGGGCTTTGCAGCGGCACCCGCGGTGTCGCGGGAGGAGGGGTCCTGCTTTGCGGCACCCCGCTCACGAGCGAAGCTTCACCGTCACCGCGGGGCGGGTGTTCAAGCAAGTGTTTTCTTCTCCCAGCCCCGGCCCCACGGCTCTGCCCGGCAGCCCCCGCTCCGGCTGCCTGCGTCCGCAATAAATTACACCGGGATTGATCCCGACCCGGCGCTCGGTTTCTGCTGGGGAACCTTCGCTCCACGGGGCGGGAATCGGCCACCGCTCTGCTCAGCGAGGGGGGTGGCGGCGCTGGGAAGCCACCGTCCTGCCGCCGGCGAGGCAGGGGGACGCTCGGCCGCCCCTGCGCACCGAGCACCGGCCAGGGCAGGCACACGTGGCGGCCGGGCTGGCACCGGCGCAGGCGGCACCAGCCGAGCTCTGGCGCTGCCCTCCCCGCCGGCACGGCGTGCTCGGCGCCGCGGCGCCCGTCCTCCCCTGCGAGCAGGTCGCTGCTCTGCCCTCCCGGCCTCCCCGTCACGCACGACGTTTTTATCGTTGAGATGCAGCAGCTGCATCTGGAAGTGGAATATAAATATGGAGGCCGGGACAAGGCAAGGGCTCTCCCTCCCAGGTCGGATCCTCTCCCACCTCCCGCCAGCCCTCCGGAAGATCCACGTGCCTGGCTAGGTACGGGCGCAGCGTGGCGTCCTGTTTCTGAGGAAAGCCTCCCTGCGGCGGGCAAGAAACGTTTCAGCCGATGGAAACTCGGGGTGAGCGGGGTCAGCCTGCGAGCAGCAGCGGGTGCCGCAGCCGCTCACCGCAGAGAGACGGAGCCGCGATCCCAAATGCTGCCACGGCTGCCCAGCAGACAGGCACCCACGCCGACCCGGGACATCCCGCTCCCGCTTGCCTTTCTGCCGAGAACCCGCTTTCCTCCTCCACCCGAGACCGAGCCTCCATCCCTCCATCATCGCTCCCCGCCCCCAGCATCCTCCGCTCCTCCATCCCTCCGTCGCTCCCTCATTCTTCCCGTTTCCCTGGCAACGCCCATCTCGCGCTGGAGATCTGTCCCCTCTCTCCCTCTTATCTTTCTCCTTTCTCTTTCATCTATCTCCTAATCTCCCTCTCTATTCCAAACCTCTGTCCTTTGCTTCCTTTCTTTCTCTCTCCCTTTTCATCTCCTCCAATGTCTTCTCTATCTCGGGGTTACAATTATTTGAATCTCACTTTAAAAAAAATAATCTACTTCATTAACCGCCGTGCCACTGGCTCCACTCCCACTCCTGCAGCCCACCCGCACGGCCCCGGACCCCTGCCCACGCCTGAGCCCCAGCGTGCCCCGCTGCCAGAGGACGATAAAGTTACCGTGCTTTGGCAAGGCCCTTCCAACCTTGCTCCAAAGCCCTTCGAACAAAGGGGAAGCAGAATTCTCCCCCCGCACCACGAGACGTTCGGGCTCGCGTGACCAGGTCCCCGTCCCGAGCTGCCCGCAGGGCTCCCCTGCCCGCGTTCCGCCGTCGGGGCTGCGGTGCGAGGAGTCCTCGCTTTGCTGTATTTTCCGTGCATACGCTATTCACCCAGAACCGCTGTTTTAGCAGGAGAGGAGCAGCCCCGGGCACACGCCCGCGCTCTCTGCCTCGCTTTCCGCAGCGGGAGCCGGTCCTGAGCCCCGTCCTCCGGCCCCTCTCTAACAGCCAGTGGGTCCAGTCCAACGCCTGTCCGTGTGTCTTGGATCAGCCCTCAACTTTACTTCAAAGCAACCAGGGGAGACTAAGATTAATGGGGAAAAGACGCTTTCTGCAAATCAGAGTCCTAACTGCATCAGTTTGGCCACGGGGGTGGTGGCAGGACGAGGGCTGCCCGGGGAGGACGCGCTCCTCCGGGGTCTGGGGGACACAGGAAGGAGCAGGGGAGGGCTGGGGCTGACTTGGCAGCACGGGGCCACTTCCAGGGGACCCCGTTTTGCGGTGCACAGCACAGCGGGGAGCCCGTCGGAGCAGGTTTGTTACCACGAGCGCTTCGCACAGACCGACCCTGCCAAAGCAAACGCCGGAGCCAGCTCTTCACTTCCGCCAAGGGCTGGCGAAACCTTTGCTCCATGAGCAGCCAAAGCCGCACCAAAACCTGCTGACGGTTAGTGCCCCGACCAGCACTCGGGGAGGGGGATGCTCGCCGCCCCCCAGAGCCGCCTTCCTCGAGGAACTCCTGTCGCTTTGCATCTCAGCACACCACCACCTCTTCCTGAGCAGAGCAAACTGATCAGGCTTTAAGCCTGACTTATCAGCCCTTCTGCCGAGGCAGCTCTTCTCGAAGCAAGATGTCGGAGCTGCTAGGAGCTGCTGACGGCACCAAACTGCGCCGCGGGGACCAGCCCCGTCCTACTGAGCGAGGACGTGTCCCTTAGACCCGGCTGGAATCGCTGGGGTCTTACGGACGGGTACGAGACCCTTCCTGCTCTTCTGCCGTGAAAGGGCCCGAACCTGCGGGAACCCCGGCGCCCCGCAGCCCCGCGTCCATCAGACCTGAGCGCGGTGACTCTCCGTGGCCAACGGCCACCCCTGCCCCGGGCACCCGGCACAGCGCTCCGGCAGAGACCTGGGGTCGGCAAGCACCACGCTCCCCCTCCAACATGGCGCGACACGGCCCCTCCATCCCCATCCACCTCCTCCCAACGCCGCGCAGGGACGCGCGCCGCAGCAGAGAGCTCTCGGGATCTTACTTTCAGAGCTCGTTGTCACGTCATGTCTTAAACGCTCCCGTTCACTAGCGCGGGAGCACCAGCAACAGAAATAGCGATGGAATACAAGTAACTGGCGCCCGAAGGCGCGGGGCAAGCCGTGGCCGGGGGCAAGCCCTGCCGGAGCCGAGGGAGAGGGGCTGCTCCTGCCCAGACCCCTGTCTGCGGCACGAGCACCCGCGCCGCAGGTGAAGCAGCGCCGGCCCCGCAGACCTGCCCGTGCCGCACAGGGCTCCGGGCGATTGTCAGCGCTCTGGGACCGACGGTGTTCGTGGTGTGGCGAGGGGCCGGGAGAAATCCCACCCTGGCCAGCCCCGCCGCCGTCCCAGCCTCGCTTCAAAGGCTCCGCACCGCAACCCCGCGCTCCCTTGGAAAACAATTTTTGCTTTTAAGTGAAATAAACAGGGAAAGAAAGACTTTCAAGTTCCTCCTTGCTGCAACGACTTCTCTTCGACATAGTCCCTTTCCTCTCCGAAAATAGAAGAGCTATTCAAAAAAGATGCGAGGAGAAAAAAGGAACTGAATAGAGGAAAGAGGAAAGAAAAAATGGAGCCCCAAGGGGGTGGAGAAAAACAGAATGAAAAGACAGCAAAAGTAAAGAAAAGGGATGAAAAATAAAGGAGGGGGAAGAGAGAGACAGACAGAGAAGCTTTGAAAAGAAAGAATGCTCCCAGCCTGAATACAGTGTGCATGAAAAAAAGAGCGCTTGAAAAGAAACAGCCAGATGAAATGACCTCTCATTCACAGCCTGTGCCAATCACCACCACAATGTAAATCCTTTCTTCTTTTCTGCATTCTCTCTCTTTCCAGCGGGGGCAGAGGGAAGAGGGAGAAAGGGGAGTTAATTCTCAGCATAGCAGAAAATAAATCTGCTCTTTGCTAACTCCCTGAAAGAGACGCCGAGCTACTTTTAAAAATACCTCTCCCAGTAATCACACATGCAGATATGTAAAACCAGTAAATGGAATTCTGCGCTGAGCGGCTCTGGGAAGGACTGTCCTCACGCAGAAGGTCCCCCACACAAAAAGCCACCTCGCTGTCCCTAGGAAAAACCACGGAGCGAATACCCGGAGAAAACAAAACTGCAGAAACAAGCGCGGCCATGAAAAGCAACCGGCGGCAGAGATTTAGGTCAAACCCCAAACCTCGGGAAGGAGGATGAGGGATGGCTGTGACGGACACAAAACCGGGGGCCTGACGCCGGGCCAGGCGTTGCGGGTGCCGGCGGGGGGGGCGAAGGGCGGGCGGGTGCCCAGTGCAGCCCCCCTCACCCTGCAGCCCCCAGACCCCTCAGCAGACGAAAGCAACGGCAGACACCCTGCTAGGAGAGGCCACGGGGCTTTTACCGGGGGTCTGCAGACCCCAGCGCCGGCCCATTCTGTTCCGCGTCTTCAGCAGAGGGGGGGCTAACAGACCCTCTCGTGTGAAGACGAACCAAAAAGCGCAGGAAGGAGGGAGGCATTGTGACGTGGGACAAAGGGAGAGTGAAAACGCAGCGAGAACAAAATACTAAAGATGGAGCCCGGCAGGACAGCAGGGTCCCCCAGGGACAGAGGGAAACCGAGGACGAGGCGACAGGCGCCCCGGGTCCCTGCGGCAGCAGGGCTGGGCTGGGCCCGAACGGCAGCGCAGACCCGGGGGGCCGAGAGGCCGGAGCGGGCAGAAGTCGCCCTCCCCGCGCGTGAGCCCGCGGCTTCGCTCCTGCTCGGCGTCCCCCGGTGCCGGGGGTTAATGATAAACTGCGAGCACCTCAAAGCAGAGCAATAAAAGGGCCTTCAGGTCAGAGGAACCGATGCGCGAGCAGGAGCTCAAGCACCCTTGTACGTGTAACCCGGCGGGCTGGTGGTAAAAGGGAAAACCCACCACGACGGTATAAATGTGAGCTGTGTGCCGCCCCAAAGGGACAGGAGGGCAGACCCCCGCGGCGGGAAGACAGTCTCACTTCTGACATGGTTGCTGCCCTTATCTTTGGAAACTATTTTAATCTGTTTTTTATATTCCCCACACATGGAGCTTGCCCACACGCAGACAGTGCTGCCCGCAGGATGGCAGCTGTTGGGCCTGGCTGCCCCCGTACCCCCTCCCCCGTACCCCCTGGCTGCTCCCGTACCCCCCCCCGGCTGCCCCCGTACCCCCTGGATGCTCCCATACCCCTCCCCGGCTGCCCCCGTACCCCCCCACCCCGTACCCTCTGGCTGCTCCCGTACCCCCCCGGCTGCCCCTGTACCCCCCCCCGTACCCCCTGGCTGCTCCCGTACCCCCCTCCGGCTGCCCCTGTAACCCCCCCCCCCGTACCCCCCCGGCTGCCCCCATACCCCCTGGCTGCCCCCGTACCCCTCCCCGGCTGCCCCCGTACCCCCCCCCCCCGTACCCCCTGGCTGCTCCCGTACCCCCCCCCCCGGCTCCGTCCTGCGCCGGGCTGTGAGAATGGGGAAATGGGGACTCAGGGAGTGCCCGGGCCCATTCGCGGAGCCAGGAATTTCCAATCAGAGAGTTAAAGGCCGGGAGGAAGGTGAACGCTCTGGACCGCACATGATTTTGCTGACAGGTTCAATCTCCCCTCGTGCTGAACAGCGGCTGGGGAACGCTCCCCCCGAGCCCCCGCGCCGTTACCCCTTCTCACTGCTGAGCGGGGAAGGGGGACGAGAGCGACGACGGCCCCGGGGCGAGCACGGGCAGGAGACGCGGCACAGCCGCCAGCGCGGTCACGCAAAACTCTCCTCTGCTTCTCGAACAGCCGCTCCCGGTGCTGGAGACAAGGGGGGTCCCGGAGCCTCCTCCCCTGCCCGCTGCCGCAGGGACGCTGCACCCACCACGGCCGGGCATCGGCCGAGCTCTGCCGCCACCGCCGCACCGCCGCGCGGCACAAGGACCGGCACCGGACGGGGCAGCAGCGCCGGCGGCTGCACCACGCGCCCAGGGTGCCGGGGCTGCTCCGTACCGCGTCTCCCACCGCATCCACCATCACCTCTGCTGGGCCAGGGAGTATGATAATCATAGCCAAGAGGGTCTAATTTGAGCGTGTTAATTAATACTCGACTGGATAATCTGTCACGTGTAGAACCTGCCAGAGCTTCTGAAGCCCGGCGTTGTCGGTAAGTGGAGCCAGGTCCTGCTGCCGGCACGGGGCTGCTCCGAGGAGAGGGTGAGGAGCTGCCGGGTGAGGGGACGGGGACGCCTCACTCTGTGCCTCCTCCGTGAACTTCAGGTTTTCAGGCTGTTCGGCTTTGGAGGAAGCTGCTACCAACCGCACCGGCCCCTGCGAGCCGGCAGCCCCGGGATGTCCCTGGGCACACCACCACTGGCCGCGCCGCGCTCTCAGGGAAGGAAAACATCCCCGGTAAACCTTTGCAAGGCGAAGTACGGCCAAAACAGCGCGGAGGAACACAGGCGCTCCCAGCTCAATGTCCCAAGGAATTACCTCCAACGCACGAAACCTCCCCTGCAGAGCTCAGAGGTGACACCAGCCGCGGGGGCAGAAACGTTAAATAACAAACGCGTGGAGTGCAAAGTGAAAGGAGGGAGAATCGGGGCTTTCCCGCAGCGGGTGGGCAGAGGTACGGGCAGGGGCTGGGCAGGGCAGCCCCCGGCCCCCCTCCCACCCACGCCAGGCACCAGGCAGCAGGCACGGCCCTCCGGGAATGTCCCACTTCTCATTTCTCTGGTAACAACACTATGGGACGTGTTGCACCACGTTAGGAGCAAACCCGACTGCTCAGCTGCAAACGCCACGTTACTTTCAGATCCGCAGGGAGAAAAGTGTTTCAGATCCTTCTCCGAGGAGCTGAGCAGCCAGGAAGATGAGTGTTCGGTGGTTCGGGGGCAGACGGAGCGGGAGGTACCAGGCGGAGGGTCCCGGCCGGTGGCAGTTTATGACATCTCAGCTCAGGACTGACCCGAGGAAGCGATCGTGCTAAGTCAGATATGGAAAACGCGGAATCCCCCGGCAGCGCTGGCCAGGCGGGGTGAATGACGGCCGCAGGCATCGGGGGGATCTGCCGACGGGGCACAGGCAGCGTGGTCGGATTTGTGGACACGGGGATGGCCACGCAGCCCGGGGGCCATGGGCTGCTCTGCCCAGCTCCAGGGCATTCCCTGCTCTGCCCCATATTGCTGCCCTCCTCCAGGGAGAGGTCCTGGCGTGGGCAGCCAGGGCACAGGCAGCGAGGGTGCGGGCAGCGAGGGTGCGGGCAGCCTGCCCTGCTCTGGGGCGGTGGGAGCGGGTGCCTCGTCTCGCCCAGGCTTTAGGGACGAACCAAAGCCGGCCGTGCCCGCTCCCCTCCCGTGGTCCTGTCGCTCTCTGCCAGCCACGGAGACCCACGGCCGTTGCACGGGCTGCGGGCTCCGCTCCTGCCTGTCCCCAGGTGCCTCTCCAGACCCTCCACTCCTCCTCTGAATTGCTCCACAAGGTGCAGACCCTGGGGGGGGCGGGGGGAAGAGGGGACTCAGCCGAATAAAGGGCACCCCCAGAGTGCCCCCCTGAGCCCCGCCGGCCCCAGCACCCACCCCGGCAGCTGTGGCTCCAGGCACCCTCGCCGCAGAGGGTCCCCGGTGACGCCCGAACCAGAGACAGGGCAAGGGGGGGAACAGGCACAGCCAGCCGTGGGACTCGGGCCGAGATCCTCGCCCAGCTCCATCCCAGCGCCAGGACGGCCACCACACGGTGACAGGCAACAGCCACGGCACGGCTGCCCGCCGGCCGCCAGCGCCGAGGGCTTCGGTAGCCAAAACCTCGTCCTGGCAAACAGGGCCATGGCAGCCGACGGCGCTGCCCCGCTCCGTCCCACCGGTACCCAGCAGCACGAGGACTCCACTCGCGTCCCGGCCGGAGCGAGGGGGATTCCGCCTCTAATGGTGTCTGTGTGCGCTGGGGGTTCAGTCGGGACCGCGGCCGATGCGCCACGGTGCTTCTGTTCCCGCAGAGCTCAGCAAAGAGGTTTCCACGCACGGGTGTGCGCACACCGGCCCTGTCCACAACCGCCCTCCGTACGCCCTGCCGGGGGCCAGGGACGGCCGTGTGTCCCGAATCCCCCAGCCCCGAGCAGCGGCGCCGCGGGAACACACGGAGTCTGGTTCAAAATACCAAACTTTGTCATTAAAGGAAAAAATCCTCTGGCACAGAGCCTGACCTGGCGCAGGTGAGAAGCCTGAAACAGCGACAGGTGAGATCCAAGCCGGTGAAGTCGGAGGGACCGGCGGGGAAAAGGCCCCTTCGAGCCAGGCGGCACTGCGCCTGCCCAGCGAAGGGTGACGAACGGCCGGCAGCTACAGGACGGGCGCTTCAGAAGATAAAGGCTGCGTATGTAATTTCCGACTATTTGAGAGTCTAGGAGAGAGCAAAGTTTGGGGATTTTTTTTTTTTTTTTTTTTTAAGCTGAGCTACTTCTTATTCCACTCCAGACGTGTCAGTGAGAACCCACCGGGGTGATCTCCGCAGAAGGGCTCCACATCTGCCGCCCCCACGGTCCCGGTGACTTCAGGGCAGCAGAAATTTAGATTTTGAAATCCGAGTGCTGAAACGCATCGGACAGGAGCAGCGCGAGCGGAGGGAAGAGCGATCCCCCGCGACAGCTCCGCTCTCCCCGAGCTCCCGGAGACGCGTCCGGCAGTCGGGTGTGCGGCTGCTGGGTGCAGCGCGCTGCACGTTCTCACGAGGACGGTGCGCGCAGCCCACGCGATTGGATTTCCGTGCTTGCCACCGGCCGCCTGCGAGCCACCAAAGCATTGGCCTTTCTGCAGGTGTCTCGTAAAGCCAGGGAGGACCACGGCTGCTCGAAGGTGGGGGGAGGCGAAGGCTCTCGCGGGTCTGGGGGGACGTTGCATTAACCGCGTGTGTCCGTAGGGCTGGCATGGCCAAGTTAGAAAGAAATTTCCGCTTACTGCGCTGATGTTTTTGTGTGTTACCGTGTCGTGAGAGTTCACCCAGCACTCCTAACTCCGAGTGGAGGCCGAAATTTTACACAAGAGCTGCGTATTTATTTATTGGTTTTTAAAAACGGAGTTCAAAGGAGAGTTTGGCACCGCCGTGCGCAGCGTGTCACACCGGCCGGACCGTCGGGCACGGACAGAGGCCTCAGCCCGGAGCTGCCCGCGCGATGCCCAGGGCCCGGCAGCCCCTGGAACCTGAGCGGATGCCGGGCAAACCTGGGCAGGGAGCTGCCACGGGCACGGGGGGATGAGACACCCACCCGGCGTGATGCGCTCGGAAAGAGCTTTTCGTCGAGTACAATGGAAAATGCCGTGGACAAACTGCTGGCCATGACTGAGGGGGGCGGGGACGTTTCTACTTTTTACTCGTCTTAATAAATATTTTATAATGTATCTACAAAGCTGCTTTTGTCTCTAGTTCTGCCTTTGCTTTGGCAGCACCAAGGGCCGGCTCGCACTCGGGTCTGCTCAAACCACCCCAGTCCCCATTTTCATCACAATCTGCATAATTGCTGTGTTTTGCACTCTTTCTTCTTACAGCAAGAAAGCCCTATAAATATACAGAATATTCAGCTGTTGAAATAATTTGCTTATATGCGTCCCTTGTTGATAATCATAAAATGAAACCAAACCACTGAGGCCCCCATAAATCAAGGCTTGCTCTCTGCAGACGAGTTCTGCAATTACCCTGACGGGCTTCACCAGCGCGTGCTGAACGGCCAAGGCATAAACCGGGGAAGGACGAGAAGAAATTCAGCAAAGGGGCTTGGCACCACCAACCGAAAACGCTCTTTCGGTTCTCTCTACACTTCTGGTTTCCAGAAAGTCGTTTTTCTCCAGAGGGCACCTGCGCCAACCAAGCCAGGTGCCAGGTCTGCAGCGAGCCGCGGGGACCGGCGGGGGTGAGCCGCGTGCACGGCGAGCGTGAAACGGCCGTGGAGAAAATGCACCCGCACCTCTGGAGCAAAGTTGAGGGGCGACGGAAGGAGGGCGGGTGCATCGGTGCCTGAAAACGGTAACTCTCGGATGGCTCAAAAAAAAAAAAAAAAAAGATTGCAGTTGGCGCGGAGCATGGAGAAATTAAAGTTCAAATTTTGCGGTGCCCCTGTTTCGGATGGCTGAGGGGTCAGTACTCGAGAGCGGAGAGCCCTCTGCGAGGAAGGGGAGACTCACAGTCCCCGTGGACGTGCATCCCGGCCGGGACACAGCCGGCTCCCCGAACACCCGTCCTTACGACAGCAACTAACGCTTCCCGAGAGCGGCCGCCGGCCAGGCCGGTCCTGGACATCCCTGACCCGCTCAGCACCCCCGGCAGGGTGCGGGTGGGCGCCGGGACGAGCGCGGCTGGGCTGCCCGTGGCCAGGCACCCGCCTGCCTCCTCTGCCGGCCCCGCTCCGGGGGGCGAGTGACGGCCGAAGTGTCCGCTCAGGCTGCCCCGAGCGCTAAACCAGAGCCGCGGTCAGCGCCGGGGGAGCAGCAGCAGAGCCGGGGCGAGGCGTGATGCTGGCGTGCCGGCCAGGTGTGCCGGGAGGGAGAAACTCAGCCGGGGCAGAGAGACCGCGCGGAAGCGGCGGCAGGTCGGGGGGCTGCACCCATCACCTCCGCTTTGGGAGAGAGCGGCGTGTTCAGCGCGGAGCACGGGGAGCGTCTCCCCAAGGGAAAGCAGCCCAACACCGTCCTCCAGCCCGCGCCTTTATTGCTGAGCCCACGGGCACCGAGACCCCCCCGGCCCGGAGTTTAACAACCAGGGAGCACTTACAGAATTAAAAATTCGAAAGAAAAAGCAGGGACAGGAGAGAGAGCTCGTTAAAAGCTGGATAACGCGGACGAGCGATGAGACGTCAGAGAAAGGGCAGAGAGGGGAGAAGTGACCCAGCACCACAGAGCACGGACACGAGACAACGCTGCTACCGAGAAACAGGAAGGATAAATTTAGAGGCAGGCGGCGAGTGCTCTTCCTCCTGCAGCTCTGCCCGTCCTTCCTCCCCCCTCCTCTCCCTCGCCGGGTCACCCATGACCACGGGCAGGACACGGGCTCCAGCCCGGTCTGGCTTCTGCCCGCCACAGCCGCACGGTGCCACCGGCCAGTCCCGGCCGTGCCCGGGCCACAAACCCAGCTCTGCCGCGGTGCCGGCGGTGGGAAACGGCAGCACCTGGTAGGGAAGGATGGATAGCAAGCAGGAAGCCCTAAAGTTTTCATTTCTGCATCAACCGTTTGCGGCCTCAGCCTGCAATCCCCACGAAATTCCCCTTTCTGCCACGGCGGCTCCCACGCTGCCCAAAGTGCATCTGGGTGTACAACGCCGATGCAGAAATACGGTTTCACATACACAAGACGTGGAAGTAAAACAATGAACACGTCCACGTGCTGCTTCCTAGATAAAATACATTCTTCCCCAAACTGACGTGCTGAGATAAAGCCTTTAAAGGACTGACTGATATTTCCTTCTTAGTCAAAACCTCTTTGTGTCTGCCATTCGCTGGCTGCGCTGGAGATACTCCTGGTTTTGCATGCGAGAGGGAAGCGTGCTGTTTGTCAGGGCACAGGGGCCCGCAGAATGTGCTGAAGAGCAAGGGGGAACAGATGAAGAACAGAGTTGTGATGTTAACTAAATTCACTCATTTCGATCGCTCTGCGCCACAGCATCCATTCCAGACACGCTTGCACTGGAAGTCGCTTTTCCGGGTGCCGTACCGAAGCCGCCGTCCCCTGCGCCCGGCTGGGAACGGATCCGCCAGGCACCGCGGCAGCGCCCGCACCACCGACGTGCCCGGCCCCTGGGCGCTTCTGAGGTGCAGACACAGCACCCACGACCCCCACCTCACGACCTGCAGCAGTGGGGACCGCTGAGCGGTGCCGTTTTGAGGCCATTTTCGGGCAGAGCTGTGCCGTGTGTTTGGCATCAGTAACCCGTTCCCGGTCCCTTTCCAGCCCCCTGCAACGAGGGTGGGTCTCGGTGCTGCCCCCACCTCCAGCCCCGGGCAGGCACCCCCAGCCTTCCCCACCTGCCTGCACCCTCCAGCCTCGGCTGGGGGGTCCTCAACCCGCCGGAGCCACCTCCGAGCGCCGAAAGCCCAGCTTCGTGCCAGCGCCCACGGCTCCTCTTCGGCAGCTCCGACCTGAGGCAGGGCTCCTGTTCAGGCAGCGCAGACGGGACCTGCTCCGGTCATTGCCCCCGCTCCGCCATCCACCCACCCGCGACCCCTCCCAGACCCGTAAGGATTCCTGTTATTAAATGTCCTCCACCAAAATTTGGCTGCTTGCACGTCTGTCCTCACCAGCATTTTCCACAGCTCGTGCGCTGACCGAGCTGCGACGCTGTGTCGCACCCCCAGTACACCAGAAGGATTTTCATCACCGTGGCCCCAAACTGCCGCCACCTCCAGGGTGGGTTTGTCAGGACAGAACGGTGGAACCCTTCATAGAGTCACGGAACCGCAGAGTCACTTGGGTTGGAAAAGACCCTTAAGATTAACCGTTACCCCAGCACTGCCCAGCCCACCACTAAGCCCAAGCACCACATCTCCACGCCTTTCAAACTCCCCAGGGACGGGCACTCCACCACCTCCCTGGGCAGCCTGTCCCAGGGCTTGACAACCCTTTCCGTGAAGAAATTTTTCCCAACATCCAACACAAACCTCCCCTGGCACAACTTGAGGCCGTTTCCTCTTGTCCTATCGCTCGTTACTTGGGAGAAGAGACCGACCCCCACCTCACGACACCCTCCTTTCCGGTGGTTGTAGAGAGCCATCGGGTCTCCCCTCAGCCTCCTCTTCTCCAGACTGAACACCCCAGCTCCATCAGCCTTGTGCTCCAGCCCCCTCACCACTCCGGTGCCCTCCTTCAGACACGCTCCAGCACGGTTCCCCATCGCTCGGGCTGTGACCACCTCCACGCCAGCCTCTGCCTGAGAACTTCGTGGTATTGCCAGCGGCACCGTCCCTCCTGCTCTATCCAGGGAGCAGCACCCCAACCATCAGCACTTCCAGCCGTAGCTGCGTCCCAGAGCTCTTCACCTGAGCTGCTGGCAGCAACGCTCAGGTCCGATTTGTGGTTAATTCAGTTAATTTTTAACGTGGTAAGGTGAAGAACAATTACAAATTTTCCTCCTTTGTAGGTTACTGCTCAGCTCCCCACGCGAAATGCCACCATCACCGCACTCCACACCACGCCGCCCTTTCCCTCCTCTGAGCCACTCCTGGAAAGCAAGTGCGGCTTTTCAGGGTAAAACACGATTTCACTGATTTCCCACTCATCCCTCCCCATGTGATGTGCATTGCTGAGCCACGCAAGGGCCGGTGCGAAACCCCGGCACTTCTGCTCCTCACCGCACTGCGCCGGCAGCCGTCCGCCCCTCACCGAGCGGCTCCCCCCCCGGCCGCGGCTCCAGGACCTCCCCAAGCCCTCGCCAGCCTGAGCAACGATGCCCCGATCCTCCTTCATCCACCCCCCCCAACAAATCACAAGATCCCGCGCGTTGAGGGGGACCGCGCTCCGTGTCGGCCGGATCCTGCCGGCTCGGCACTGCCCTGGTGACCCGGGCGCGGGTCTGAACGTACACCGGTCCCTCAACTCGCCACCCCCGAGCGCAAGACCCCCGGGCTCCCGATTCCCCATCTCACTCCCACAGACCTGCACAAACCCAGCGTAACATTTTGGGCCCCCAGCCTTGAGGAGGGCATTGCCTGTTTCAAAGGAAAAAGAACGCGTCTTGGGTTTTTTAAATCCATTTGTGCAACTTCGATGCCCCTCAAACCTCCTGGACAGACCCCAGGGCCGCAGGATGCGCTGCGTTCCAATTCAGCATCCTGCCGCTGCACGGCCTCTGGTGCTCCCCCGTCTCCAAATTATCTTTTTTATCTCAGGAGCAAGTGCTGCGGAGTTTCACAGGGACTTTCTCTAAGTTTTCCCTTGCCCTACAGAAAAGAGCAATCCAGACACTGCCTGTCTCCCTCGTTTTCTCTGCTGTGAAATCAGAGGTGGCCAAGGAAGGAAGGAAGGAAGGAAGGAGGGAAGGGTGGGAGATGAGGCTTTTCTTCCCACTTGAGAAGGTTCGCAGCTCCCCCCCGCCGGTCACTTCTCACTAAAAAACCTACGACAGAGAACACTACAAATGTTCAGAGAAACGGGAGGACGGTGATGGCACAAGGGCCTCGTGGAAGCTACGTGCTTTACAAAGAGATTTTTACGCAGGATGCTTACATGTTGTTTCTATTTATTTTTGTCAGAAATACTTTACTGTCACTCAAGTGATGGACAGGCACTTGAGAGTCGACTTCGCGCGTGTCACTCCACTGCAGCACGCTTTGACAGAAATGGGTTTTTTAGGGAGAGCCGTGCCTGGACACGGGCGGGCAGAGCTGGGTCCCTCTCCCAGCACAAATGCCACCGCGACACGCTGCCGTTCGCGAGGACCGAAGGAGGAGGAGAGCTGCGCACGGGGCTGGAGGAGGGAAACGTGGGACAGCGGACAAAGGGAAAATGCTCATCACCGGATCGCGGCCCTCTGTCCCCAAGGTCAAGCCCTGCGGGAAGGGCTCAGGGATCTCAGCGGGGACCGAGACTCGTCCCGAGGGCTCCTGGCCACGGGCAGGCACAAAGGACAGGACGGTGGCGCTCCCAGCACGTCTCAGCCGTCTGGCAACACTCTGCCAGTCAAACCCGCGCCGCCTCCACGGCAAGCCAAGGTGTCTGGGACATTTCACGCGCTGCCCTCGGTGCCGGTGCAGCCCGCCGGGCAGGGTGGGCTCTGCAGGCAGGGGAGTCGTGCTCCTGCCTGCCAGCGCTCGCCGTTTCACAGGAGGAGCCGTAACCGGTCGAGGGAACCCAAAACCCGCGGTGGGCAGCGGGGGGAAAGGGCATCAACGGCGAGAAAACCAGCAGGAAACCCCCCGGTCCCGGCCTGTTGGGACGGCGCTCGCAGCTCTGCCCTCGCCTCTGCTCCAGCAGAACACCAAGGATGTGACCCGCTCTGCTGATATTAAGGACACCGTGAGCAGGCAGATGCTGACTTGGGGCCTGCTTCTTAACAAAGCACGAACGTAAGATAAATGTAAGGAGTGTAGGCAACGCTCTCACTCACAGGATTTATGCCGGCACGTTCCTTGCGGTGCAAAACCACCGTTTTGCCTATTCCTTAAGATTTCCAGCTGTACAGGAGAGCAGGAGGACACTTGCGCTCCTCCCTCTCTACACTGTTTCCTAAACTCGTTTATAAATGAAAAATCTTCTTTGCATTGCGGTCCAATAAACCCAACTAAACCCAGTTTCTCCGAGATTAAACCAAACCCTGCCAATGTCAAAAGGCACGAGAGGACACACGCCACTCGGGCACCGTGGGAGATGCTCCGGCTCCCTCCACCACGGGCATCCACCTCTGATCCTCCCTGACACCTCCCAAGTTTTGGCTGGAGATGTTTCTCGGTGCGTAGCAGAGCTCAAGTTATTGTGATCTAATTTACCACTTTAGAGGGATTTAACGTGATCGCTATTCACAGAGGGCATTAATGGGAGCCTACGCGCAGAAGAGGAGCCCGGCCGGGTCGTGATCTGGGCCCTGCCCGCGGCGGCTCTCGGTGAGGAGGATGCGCGTGGCTCCCACGGCTGCTCCCACGCGTGGGGAAGCTGTCGCCCAGGGGTGGGAGCGGGGGACGCCGGTCACGGGAGGCGTTTGCTGCCACAGCTCCCAGCTGGCGTTCAGGAGTCGGTGACCCCGGGGCCTCCAAAGGGGATGCCGAGACGAGTGCCCCTATTGCCACTTCCCAGGAGTCTCCCTGGGAGAGCCGTGGGTCTGGGGTCTCCCTCCGACCCCAGGTGCATTTGTTAAAATTCTGCGGCCGGCTCAGACTACCTGCACAAATCAGACCGAAACCGTGTTTGCTGGAACCGCTGAATATTCGGCTTCGTGAGGCTGGTTCCGGTCAGCGACACAAGAAGCCACCGAGCCGAGGTCGGGAGCGCGGTGCCGGAGCCTGGTGGAGTTCGTGGCGCTGCCGGGTCCGGAGCCGGGGGGAGGTCAGGCTCCGGGATGCCGCCTTCCACCCCCATCGCTCCCCCTCCTCTGCCCACACAGGCTGCTTACAAAGAAACTACTAATGATTGACTAATTAATTAACTATAACTAATTTAACCACCGCATCCCGTTGATTAACGGGGAGCTACCGAAGGGTTGCACAGACAGGGAGTCCCGGCGAGCCGCTGTCCCCAGCACGGAGCCGAAGACAAAGCGGCCCCCGGCAGCGGCGCGGTGCCCCCAGCCCCCCCCCGGTGCCATCGGGGGTCCCGACACCAGGAAACCCGGGGGCACCTCCGTGACGGGAAGCGGGACCCTCCCGGTGCGGGACGGGGCAGCCCGGGCCCCGCAGAGTGTCCCCCCCCCCCCGGTTCCGGGGCACGTTCCCCCCCGTTGCCGTAAATACGGGCAGCACACCCCGGGCCGCCGCCGGGCCGGTCCCCAGCGCCTGGGAACTGTCCCCAAACTCGGGGCGCGGCTCGCGCGGGGTCCCCCCGGCTTTGGCCCCGGCAGCGCCGTGAACCTGCCGGGCCGGCGGCCCCCCCCCCCCCCCCCGGCCGGCCGGAGGAGGTCGGCGGGCAGCGGCAGCCCCTCGCCGCGGGGCACCCCTGGGTGCTGCTGGGCGACCGCCCCGACCCCCCCCCCCCCCCGCCCCGCCCAGTGCCCCCCCCGGGCACCCCACCCACGCGCGAGGGCCCCCCCCCCCCCCCCGCTGAGCCGCGCTCGGTGCGGCGGAGCCCGGCCCGGGGCTGATGCTGCCTCGGGGGCCGCCGCGCCCGCTCCCTCCCTCCCTCCCTCAACCGGTAACGACCCCGCGGCCGGGCCGGGCCGGGCCACCCGCCCCGTAACTTTGTCGTCCCCGCGACCGCGGAGAAAGTTTGCGAGAGGCGACGGGGAAACTTGGCGGCGGGGGGCGGGGGGGGGGGGGGGGGGCGGCGGACCCACGTGCGGAGCGGGCACCGCCGTCCCGTGTCCCCCCCCCCCCCCCCCCCCCCGTCCCTCCCGCCTCCCTCCCGCCGCCATCGCTCCCGTCTCCGTCGCGGGGGGAAGGTGGAAGTGAAAGAGAAGACGGCGACATACCGGTGTCCCCGGCAGCGGACCGGCGGCGGCGGGGGGTGTGTGTGTGGGGGTGTCTGTGTGTGTGTGTGTGTGTGTGTGTGTGTCCCCGGAGGAGGGGTGCGGGGGGAGCCCGGCGGCGGGGACTCACCGTGCGCTCCCGCGGCGGCTCCGCAGGGCGCGGGGCGGCGGCGGCGGCGGCGGCTCCGGGCCCGGCGCTGGGTGCGCAGGAAGGAAGAAGGAGGGAATGAGGCAGGGCTGACGTGAAGGGATGCAAAACAGCTCCTCCTAACTCGGCCGCCGGCGGCCGCCCTTTATCTCCCCGCCGTGCCCCCGCGTCCCCCCCACCAAGTTTCCCGAGCACCGCAAATCTCATTTCCCCCCCCCCCCCGCCTCCGCCTCCCCATCCCGTTCATCCCCCGGAGCCGGGTCCGCCCTCGGTACCGGTTGCGGGGAACAAAGCTGCGGGGCGCGGCTCGTGTGATGGTAACGGGGATGGGGGCGTCCGATGGGGACCCCCAGCACACTGCGCGGGGACGGTGCGGGAGCGGGGTCGGGCTGGCCGCGACCGGTGGTCGCGGCCAGCCCGACCCCGCTCCCGCACCGTCCCCGCGCAGCATCTCCTCCACCACGGTGGCCACCCAGGCCCCCTGACCCCAGGGGTTATTTTATCCCGGGGATGAATAGCCCTTGTTTTTTTGGGGGGCTTATCACCCCATGGAGGGATGCTCAGGATCGGGGGGGAGGTTACGTGCTGCTGGGAGGAGCCGTGTCCGTAGGGATGGGTGATGGGACCCCGTTTTCCCGGTTGGTATCGCTCTCCTCCACAGTGAGGGGTATCACCCCCCTCCAGGGTGAGGGGTATCACCCCTCCTGGGGTGAAGATCATCTGCACCCCAGAAACCTTGCTGATGGCAAGGCCCTCCTCTCCCCAAAACAGAAAGGGATGAGTGGAATTTGGGATGTTCCAGAAATTTGAGGGTCTTGTAGTATGTGGGGGGTGCTGTTTATCCCCCCACACCCCCAGGGAGGCCACAGGCAGCGATGGAGGGAGAGGGCAAGGTCTGCCATGGTGTGGGGGGGGCAGGACGGGGCCGCGGTGGCAGGAGGTGGCAGGTCCCCGAAAGGGGGGACATGGCGAGGTAAGGGGAGCGGTCGGCCACTGCGGAGTGTCCTACAGCTGGGGACAGGGACGGAGCTCTGGGCCCCGTCGCGAGGAGGATACGGGGGGTCTCCTCTCTGTGGAGGGAGCAACGGAAGAAGGCGCCCGCGAAGGCAGCCGGGATTCGGCTGGTGCATCGGGAGGCGATGCTCATCTCCATGGAAGCAGGTGGAGCTGGACAGAGTAACCGCAGCAAAGAGTTTGTCTAAAAACGCAGTCCTTTGTCTGGCAGGCGCACTTCTCCTTTTCAGTGGGGTTTGGGGTTTTTTTTTGTGTGTTCCTGGGTGAAAACTGATCTCACCAGTCCGTCCGAGCCGCCGGCGCTGATGGCTCCCTACGCCCACCACGCGCGTTGGGGGGTGGCCAGCAGCCCCCGCCACGTTACGGCCGGCGCAGGTCAGGGCGCTCCCAGAGCCCGTCCCCGTCGGCCGAACGTTCACCTCAGCTGACGTTTCTCGCCTCACGTTCGCTCTCCTGCCTCGCCCTCCGCTGAGGACGAGTTTGCCTGCGCAAATATTTGCAAATCTTAAAGGATCATAAACGGGGCTGAAGGAGATTCGCCCTTTGCAGCTCCCGCGGACGCCCCGGCCGTTGGCGGCACCCGGGCACCAGGCGCACGCGGTGGGACCGGGCCTGGCCATGGCCGGAGCCAGCCGGGGCCGCAGGGGTGGGGAGCAGCCCCCGGCCCACCCGCTGCCGGGGAGCAGCCTGGGCCAATCGGGACGGGGAGACACGAGGCTGCAGCCACCTCAGCCAATCAGAATGCGGAGACATGAGGCTGCAGCCGCCTCAGCCAATCAGAATGCGGAGACATGAGGCTGCAGCTGCCTCAGCCAATCAGCATGCGGAGACATGAGGCTGCAGCCGCCTCAGCCAATCAGCACGCCAGGCCAGGAGTGCCCACAGCCTGTTGCAGTGGAGGAACACCAGGTGTCTGCAGAGGTCTCAGCCAATCAGGGGTGGTAGAAGTGAAGCTCAGCCAATCGGTGTCGCCCAGCGGAGGCCGCTGCCTCCCGCCCCTCCTGGAGGACAGCGGGTGTGAGGGCGGGGGGTGTGAGGACACCCGAGGGGTGTCCCTGTGGGGACAGCCTGCCCCGCGCCGGGGGTGCCCGTCCCTGCCGGGCGGCACTCACATCCTGCAGCAGCCCCCACGGTGGCTCCGGCGGTGGAGCCCGCGGCGCTCCACAGCCCCGCTCATGGCAGTACTTCTGTGCAGCACACCGGGTCCCCGTCTCGCCGCCCCCGACGCCCCTTGCTCCTCGTGACTCAGTCGTGCCGTGGCCCTTAGATCGTGCCCTGCCCGTGCGATCCCTGTACCCGAACCTGGGACCGCGTGCCCTTTGCCGCTTGCTTTGCCGTAAATACCGCTCGTCCCCACGAGCATCCCTGGCGGCTCGGCCCCGCAGAACGGTGACTCCCGCCGCAGGAGAGCCACCGGAGCAGCCGTGGCCCCGAGCAGCCCCTCACCCCGGGTAGCGCGGCCGGTCCCGGGGGCAGCTGAGTGTCCTCATGTAAAGCCCTCGGTGGTCCGGCCCGGCCTGGGTGGCGGCAGCTCCTGCCAGGGACGGGACAGGGGCTGGTGGGGCAGTGGGCAGCGGGCAGCAGGACAGCAGGCAGCGGGACAGCGGGACAGCGGGACAGAAGGACAGAAGGACAGCAGGCAGCATCCCCGCCGGGCCAGCCCAGGGTCCTCTCCGCCGCCCGCACCACCGGTGACCTCTGACCCCACCCCCGAGCCCCGCAGGCAGGGGCGTTGCCGCTTTAAGAGAGGGCGTGGTCTGACGCCGAGCCCCGCCCCGCCGAGCGGCCCCGCCCCCTGCCGCTCTCCGGCTCGCTCCGCCGCGGCGTGGCCCCGCGCGGCTCCCGTCGCTCTGTGGCTGGAGCGCCCCCTGGCGGCGCGGGCGGGGAGCGGGCGGTGGTCCCGGTGCGGTCCCGGTGGCAGCGGCAGCAGCAGTCCGGCTCTGGACCTGCCCGAGCCCTGACCCGTGCGGGCCGCGAGGAACGGCTGTCCCCTTCCCGCTCTGCGCCGGTGGCCATCGCTGTCCCGGAGAGGGCCGGGGCAGGCCCCGGTCCAGCAGCCCGGCCCCGGGGAGCCCCCGGCTGCCCCCGGCCTTTGCAGTGGGGGAGCGGCTACGCCTCCGCCCGGGCACCGCCGGGGAGGGGGCTCTGAGCGTCCCCCCTAAGCCCGGTCCACCGGTGTCCCCGGGCCGGTCCCCGAGCCCCGGCATCGCGTGTTGGGCCGAGGCCGGGCCCCGGCTCCTCCGGGGGCGCAGGGTCCCCGCGGGGCCGCCCGGGCTCAGCTCTACCGGGGGCCGGGCCGGAGCGCCGCCCCGCTGCCCGCCGCCGCGTTTCCGGGCGGGGCGAGGGGCTTCCTGCGGGGAGGCTGCGGCCGCCGCCGCGACCCCGGTTCTGCTGCCGGCCCGACCCGTCCAGCCGCCGGGATGATCAACGCCATCCTGGTGTTCAACAACCACGGCAAGCCGCGGCTCGTCCGCTTCTACCAGCACCTGGTGCGGGGGCGCGGGGCCGGGGCTGCCTGCGGGGCTGGCGGCAGCGGGTACTTGAGCCCGGTGCGGGGCTGGGGGGGGCCGGGTTGCGGGGCGATCGCTGTGGGGCTGGGGGCCCCGCCTGCCGCAGCCCTGCGCCCTGGCCCGGTCCCCTCGCGGTGCCCCGAGGCCCGGTCACCGGGGCTGCCCCCCGCGGCGGGGCTGGCGGGGAGCTGGGACCCGCCTCTCGCCCGGAGCTGCCAGCTCACGGCGTCCCACGGGAGAGCGGGGGACGTGGGCCCTCCTGGCCCTGCACCCACGGGTGCTCGCCCTCGTGTCCCTGCAGGCGGAGGAGGTCCAGCAGCAGATTATCCGCGAGACTTTCCACCTGGTGCTGAAGCGGGACGACCACATCTGCAACTTCCTGGAGTGCGGCAGGTGACCCCCTGCCCCTGCTGCGGGGCGTCCTGCCGGGCCCGGGCCGCGTGTGTCCCCCGAAGCCCTTCACCTCTCCTCCTGTCTCCGCAGCCTGTTTGGCGGCTCGGACTACAAGCTGATCTACCGCCACTATGCCACGCTGTACTTCGTCTTCTGCGTGGACTCCTCGGAGAGCGAGCTGGGCATCCTGGACCTCATCCAGGTGGGTGTCTGCCCAGCCCCGCGGCCGGCGGGTGCCTTCCTCCCCAGGCACAGTCCCCACCGGGCGGCCTGGCCCAAAACCCTCCGGGTGCAGTCCGTGTCTGTGGCGTCCCTGTGCCGGCGGCTGAGCAGCTGTTCAGGGGCTGCGATGGGCAGGGGAAGCTGCACGCGTTGGCTGATGCACAGCTCCTCCACATGGAAGCAGCGGGGGACGTCAATCCGACTGAATTTCTTTAAGAAATGGAATCATAGAATCATTTAGGTTGGAAAAGACCCTTAAGATCATCGAGTCCAACCGTTAATCACAGAATACCGGGTTGGAAGGGCCCTCAAGGATCATCTGGTCCAACCTTTCTTGGCAAAAGCACGGTCTGGACAAGATGGCCCAGCACCCCGTCCAGCCGAATTGTAAAAGTGCCCAGAGTTGGGGAATCCACCACTTCCGTGGGGAGGTTATTCCGATGGCTGATTGTTCTCATTGTGAAAAATTTTTTCACTTGTGTCCAATCGGAACCTCCCCGGGGGTAACTTGGTACCTATTACCCCTTGTCTTTTCCGTGTCACCCTGTGAAAAGGGAGTCTCCATCTTCTCTGTAGCCACCCTTTAAGAACTGGAACACAGTGATGAGGCCTCCCCTCAGCCTCCTTTTCTCCAGACTGAACAACCCCAGTTCCCTCAGCCGCTCCTTGTCAGACTTGTTCTTCACACCCTTCACCGCTTCGGTGCCCGTCTCTGGGCACGCTCCAGCACCTCGCTGTCTTTCAGGTAGCGAGGGGCCCAAAACTACAAGTGAGCTTTTAAAATTGCGTTCCAACACTGTGAACTTGTGAAGGGACCTTTGCTAAATCCAGCTGATGGCATGCGTGAGGGTGTCGGCACGGGAGGTGGCAGGAGCCACCCGCCCTGCTCGGTTCGCCCGCTCTCTGATCACACAGCTCCCGTAACTCGGCCCCTTGCAGGCTGTTCTGGTGGGCTGCAGCGCGGCCCCGGGCACGGTGACCAGCACTCGTCCCAGCGCTGCGGCGGATCAGGACATCGGCTCCTGGGGTTTCCCCCAGAACGGCCGAGTCCTGCGTATTCAGCGCCCTCGGCCTTGTGCCTTGGGCTGGGGTCGCATCCCCGCAACGAGAGGTTCCGGGTGTGCGGCCAGCACCGGCAGCGCCTGAAGGCAACAGCGAGGGGGTTCGGACCGCTGCCCCTCCACCCTGCCTGGGTCGGACCCGCTGTGCCGCCCCTTCGCAACCAGCCCGGCCAGGGCCAGGCTCTGCTGCCAGCCGCGGGCCCCTTGCTGAGCCAAGCTCTCACCCCAGCAGGTCTGGGCTTCTCCGTACGGTTTCCGTGGCGTAGCGAGGACTGGCACCGGTGCCTGCGTGGCGATCCCCCGGCGCCACGCTGCCTCCGCCTGCTGCTGCGGTGCAGGGGGTCCCGGGCAGCCCCCAGGGCTGGGGCTGCCTGTGTTTGCCCTGGGAACAGGCGTTTTGCTGCCATCGAAGGGAGATGGGAACTGCAGAGAGGGCTTTGTCCCTGCTCAGGTGACAGCCTGGGGCCCCGCGAGTGCTCTCAGATTCTGGTCGGGGCTGTGGCTTTTTTGCCTGCAGGCCCTGGGGCTGTGTGTGGGAAGCGTCTTGCGGTGGTCTTCTGTACTGACCTTCCTTTTCTGCCTCCTCAGGTGTTTGTGGAGACGCTGGACAAGTGCTTTGAGAATGTCTGCGAGCTGGACCTCATCTTCCACATGGACAAGGTGGGTCCTAGGCTCCGTGTGCTCCTCCAGGAGTCTTGTTAACATTTTAGTCGAGGTGCAGGAAAACAAAGGGAAGGAACAATGGGAGTGTTTGGAATACAAAGTGTTTGCCAAACTTTCGTTTGAGCCACAGCCTTTAATGCTTCCTCTTTATCTGGACGGAGTTTCTGGGTGGAAACCTATCCTCTTTGATCCTCTCGTAGATGGGGCTGAAGATAGCCAGGACTGTGCTTAGAGAAAGGAGAGGCTTAGCTGACGTGTGCTGGGCTTGTGTTGCCGTTGATAAGGGTTGTCGTGCTTTGTTGAAGACAAAACATGCCAACAAAAAAGAGGAATTGAAAAAAATCAATAAGGCTGTAAAATGCTCCCTTTCTGTTGGTGATTCCAGCTGATGAACTCTGGCAGGGAAACGGAGTTAGCAGATCTCAGAAGGCAATCTGGATCTGCTGAATGTACTAGTGACTGGTGAAGTAGGAATTTGATTTCATAATTTGCCCGGCTGTAAACTTTCAGAAATGTTACAACATTGATTATCTCGTCAGCAAAAGTGTTCTTATCAAAGCAAGCTGTGGTGGGCTGACCCTGGCTGGAGGCCAGGTGCCCCCCAAAGCCGCTCTGTCACCCCCCTCCTCAGCTGGGCAGGGAAGAGAAAATATAATGAAAGGCACGTGGGTTGAGATAAAGACGGGGAGAGATCACCCAGCAATTACTGCCATGGGCAAAACAGACTCGACTTGCGGAAATTAGTTTAATTTATTGCCAATCAAATCAGAGTAGGGTAATGAGAAATAAAACCAAATCCAATGTGAGTCCTTCCCACAGGCTGCAGTTCTTCACAAACTGCTCCAGCGTGGGGTCCCCCATGGGGTCACAAGTCCTGCCAGCAAACCTGCCCTGGCGTGGGCTCCCCTCTCCACAGGGCCACCGGTCCGGCCAGGAGCCTGCTCCAGCGTGGGCTTCCCACGGGCGACAGCCTCCATCGGGCATGCACCTGCTCTGGCGTGGGGTCCTCCACGGGCTGCGGGGGGATCTCTGCTCCCCACCATCCGCCATGGGCTGCAGGAGGACAGCCTGCCTCACCATGGTCTTCACCACGGGCTGCGGGGGGATCTCTGCTCCGGTGCCTGGAGCACCTCCTGCCCCTCCATCTGCACTGACCTTGGTGTCTGCAGAGTTGTTCCTCTCACATCTTCTCACTCCTCTCCCTGGCTGCAAAATGCTGCTAGGTTTTTGGGGTTTTGTTCGGTTTTTTTTCCTTCTTAACTCTGTTACCCCAGAGGCACTGCCACTGTCGCTGATGGGCTCGGCTGGTGTTGGCTCTGTCGGATATGGGGGAAGCTTCTGGCAGCTCCTCCTGTAGCCCCCCTGCTACCAAAACCTTGCCACACAAACCCAATATGCAAGCAAAAGGAGAGGAAGGAGGAGGTCAGAAGGAAGGAGGAGTACCTGCGGGAGAAGTGATGGCAGCCACCCAGATCACGTCTGGCCACATCTGAGGGAGGATGCGCTCTCAGTTATTTTGTGGCGTGACCAAGACCCGGCAGCTTTACACTCAGTCCGCAGCCCACAGGCAGAAGAGATTACCTTGTTGCTTGTCTGTTTTGCCAGCAGTAGCATGGATTGCCCTTCCTCTGAACTCTCCTGTCAAGCGAAGGGTTCAAAGGAGCCGGGAAGGTTTCTGATAGGGGAGGCCCTGCGCTCGGTCGCCCCGAGGCTCTCCCACCAGTCAGGCTTGTGTACTTCCTGTGCTCCCTCTGCTTCCCAGCCTTGACTTCAGTCCTTGGCCGCTATCACTTGGTGCTCTTGTCTCTCTTTCTATATTTGGCACGTATTTATTTCTCAGATGTGTTCGTGTTGAGTGCCCGTGCTTGGTTGTGGATGGGCGGCGTCAGGGGTGCTGGGGATACGCAGGAGCGTCCTGCTGGCGCCCGGGTCTTGCCCCTTGGATGTCTGTGGCGGGGATGCTGCCGCAAGCGCTCCCGTGGAGCCCTGCCTCCAGGACTTTGGTTAGTCAAGAGCTGTGCAGGGCACGGTGCTACCCTACGCTCTGCCAGATGGATTGCAGAGTTCAGGAGCTCCCAACCGCAACAGGAGAAATGGGGCCAATGTCAACAGGAAAGCACTGATTTGTCAAGCAGAGACTTTGGCTGTGAACATCCCTAACCCAGCGGGTTCTGGCTGGGATTTGGGTGCAGCCTTGTCTGGGTCCAGTGATTTTCTGTTTACTGCCGTAAGATACACCTTACACTCTGTGCAGCACAGGGACTGTGAAATGAGAGCTGCTGCGGGTTTCGGGTCCCTGCTCTTGCAGCGCACAGCTGGATGGGGCCGTTGGGTCTGTGGCTCTCGGGCACCGGTGCCACCAGTGCTTTTAGGCTGTCAGCTCTGGAAACAGCGACCTCAGAGCTGCAGGGATCCCTCTGTTGCAAGGGGAGGCTGGGGCCACGACACCGTGGGGAGGCTCAGAGGAGGCTCTTGCCCAGCCCCTGCTTGTGCTTCATACCTTGGAAGAGAACGTGAGTTTTGCTCAGCAGCTGTGAGGTCCTGGAGAGGACACGGTTTGTTCAGGAAACGCTGTGTTTCAGTTTGGAAAACAAAGCTTGCTTGGGATTTCTGCCCTGTTGGTTTTGGTCCAACTTGGGCTGAAGCCAGATCTTGAAGGAACAACATTTCCTGCAGCTCAGATGCTCTCCTGTTGCAGGGAGCTGCTAGCACCATCCAGTGCGGTGTGTGCCGGCTTGGGCTGAGCCGAGCCTATGCTGTGGGATTGCGATCCCTGTGCTGCGGCTGTCCCGGGAATGTGCTGTATCGCCCGTGGCTCACCCTGCGCGGTGCTGATCCCACACACCGTGCTGCTCCTGGTGCTGCTGGAGCAGGACGGGGCCTGCGGGGAGCCCTGCGGGGCATCGGGCTCACCGCTTGCACGAAGCTGGGTTGGCCCCTTCTAGCACATTCGCTAGCTTGCTTTATTTTTCACAGCATTGCCCTGGCAGTATTTGCCACACAGTGTTTACAAGTGCAACCTCATGAAGCCATAAAACGATATAACAACTTAACTATCTTCCAGTAATAGCCCATTTCATGGAAGTAACCAGAGACCCATAAATTCGTTATCTGTGCTGGGTGGTTGTTGGGAGCTGCTGACTTAGCAGCCTGTGCCATGCCGGGTGCTGGAGCCGAAGGTGTGTTGCTGCTGCCCAGTGCGGCCCGGCAGCCGCCCTGGAGTGGTTGGTGTTTTCGTGGGCTGCAAACCACGACGGGCCCCTTCTCCTGCAGTGGCCGTGGGGCATCGCCGGCCCTCTGTCCCCGGCGGGGGCTGGCGGGAGGGAGCAGCTCGCTGCCTTAGCCTGCTCTGTTTCAGCCTTGGACCGGGCAGACCCTGGGGAAAGGAGCGGACTCTCTTAGCAGTCTTGTGCTTTTTCTGCGCGTGTCTTGCAGTCTTGTCTTTCCTAAGAGAAAGCAAACAAGTTGGGTTCTGGCCTGGCTTTCTGGGTATTAGCAGCTGGTTTAGGGAGGAAGTGTCCTGCCTGGTGGCCCCGGGAGCCCTGGGGTCTCTGCTCCCTGGGGCTCCTCTCCAGCACCCTTTCTAGGCAGGGAGCTGTTCCCGCGTGTGCCCGGGCCCGGCAGGGATCAGACCTCAGACAAGGTGTTGGAGACGGCACAGCTGGGGTGTGCCAGTGGGCCGGGTCGGACCTGGCCTGGCCGGGGGCTGCCCTTTGCCCACTGGTCCCGTGGGCGACGTTTGCTCTGGCCTCTCTGGTTGGTGTCTTCTAGAGCAGAAGTGCAAGCAGTAGATGGGGCTGCCGGGCTCCCCCTGTGCTGGGGGCCGTGGTTGCCCTCTTGCTCTCTGGGCTGCCGGGGCTGTGCGGGCTGAGGGGAGGACTGGGATGGATTTGTGTCCCTCGGGGAAATGCCAGCCCCCGACGCTCCTGCACCAGCCTGCAGGCACTGTGCCCACTGCTGCTCCTGGGCTGTGAGCTGGGCTGGGAGTGCAGCCTTCCCTTCCCTTCCCTCCCTTCCCTTCCTTCCCTCGCAGGTTCACCACATCTTGCAGGAGGTGGTGATTGGTGGCATGGTGCTGGAGACCAACATGAACGAGATCGTGGCGCAGGTGGAGGCCCAGAGCAAGCTGGAGAAGGCGGAGGTGAGTGGTGATGCCACAGCTCTCCCCCACGCGAGGCCGATGAACTCCAGGCTGCGGGGCGGGGGGGGGCAGCCTGTGGGTGCATATGGGGCATCCCCAGTGTTCCCAGTGTCCCCAGTCTCTGCCTGCCGGAGCCCTCGGGGACGGCTGGGGTGTCCCTCCCCAGCTGTTCTCCGTGCTGTTCGGGAGTGTAGGGAGCAGCCCGAGCACGGCAGTGGCTGTTCCCATCACAGTTAATAACCTGAGGGAGGGAAAAGTTTATTGCCCCTGTTTGCGCTGAGCGTGCGGCTGCGCTCCGGTCGCAGGGCAGCACTGTGCCGCCGCTCCCCATCCCGTGCTGGTACTAGGATCGGGGTCCATCAGCGGGGAGGAAGGCGGCCGTGGGGGCTGCTCCCCGAGTGCATGGGGGGATGCGGGTGGGCCCTGGGCCTGGGGGAGGCAGGGCAGCGTGGGCAGGGCTCGGTTCGGGAATGCTCCTGCAGCAAAGCTGGGAGTGGCCTCGGGCCCCTGGCAGGGGTCTGCGGGGCCGAGGGGGTCACCGGTCCCTGCCCTCAGCAGGGAGGGCTCTCGGCTGCTCCTTCCCGCGCGGTCTCGGCCGTGAAGAACATCAACCTGCCAGAGATCCCTCGCAACATCAACATCGGAGACATCAACATCAAAGTGCCCAACCTGTCACAGTTCATGTGACCGTCCCGTGGCAGGGAGGGCTGCCCACGCACACGGGCCGTGGCCCGGGCTGGCTGGGGAGAGGAGCTGGGCGCCGTCGGGCTCCCCCTGCCCCTTCTGGGTCTCTGCCCGTGCGGCACACGGTGGGCCCGGTGTGCTGCCGGGGGTGCCTGGGCTGGCAGAGGCTGGGGAGCGGTGATGGGGCTCAGCGAGGATGGGGGAGTGCTGTCCGCCCATCCGTCACCTTGCACCTGGCCTCGGTTCTGCTCTCCCACCAACAAGGGTGGCCTTTCTCCCCCTGCCTCCCCGCCCCCCGTGGACGTGCACCCTCTCCCCTCGCTGTGGGGGAAGAGCCGGGTCCTGCCTCCCCCAGCGCTTCTTGGGATTCCCAGTTGTAAAGAATCACCTGTAGCTGACGGCTCCCGCGGGAGCTGTACCTTGTTGTCTCCTCCATCCTCCCGGGCTGGGCTGTCCCATGCCTGGCGTCCCCTGCGTCCTGCTCGCTGGGTCTGGGGCTGCTCCTCGGGGCTGCTGCGAGCTCTGGAGCTGGGGCCGGCGGGGGTGGTACCCGCTGGACCCGGGGAGTCGCAGTGAGGGGGGAAGGAGCTGCCTCTGCCCAGGCTGGCGGCTGGGTCGGGGCCAGGCTGGGCCCTCCTGGAGCACGTCCCCGTGTCCTAATAAACCCCCGTGTCAGCCTGTGTCCGTGTCTGCTGTGGGTGCTGCGGGTCTGGCCCCAGGGAAGCACCGGGAGGGGGCTGGGGGCCTCCGTGCAGCTCTTGTGGGGCAGCTGCAGCCCCGGGGAGCTCTTGGCTGCTGCGTGGGGGTGGGAAATGGGGCCCTGGACCCTACCTGGGAGGGCTGGGGCTGTTGCAGCGTGGGCTCCGGGCAGGGTCCCTGGCTGCACCCTGCCCTGCTCTCTGGAGCGGGAAGGGGGGGATGTGATGGCCCCGCTTGGGCTGTGACAGCGGCGTCCCCTGCTCTGGGCCTTTGGAGGGAGGGTCACCAGCCTGCCGCCGCCCCCCCGCCAGCTCCCCTGCCTTCCCTCTGCCACAGAGCATCCCTGGTCCACGCTCGGGGCAGCCGCGAGCCCCGTGCAGCTCCGTGGGGCGCGTGGCGGCTGTGGGGCTGAGGAAGCGTGTCCCTGGGGCTGGGGTAGCGTGTCCCCAGGCCTGGGGGAGCACGGCTGGGCCTGGGGGTCACGGTGAGTGTGGCTGCAGGGGACGGGCCAGGCAGCGGGGTCCCTGAGCAGCCGGGTGCCCCGTGCCCCCAGCTCTGCCATGGCTCCCTCTGGCCACCAGCCTCCGGGCTGGCGCGGGGCCCCTTCCTCTGCTTCCCCTCCGGCAGCCGGGCCAGCTGCGCTCCCTCGGCTCTGCCTCCACTTCCCCTGGCAGGGAAACCGTGACTCTGCCTGGAAGGAATTTTCCTGCTGTCTCCCCTCCCTGCAGCTTAACCCTTCCCCAGCTGGCCGTGGGCCACTGCCAAAGGCTCATGGAGGTCAAGGAGCAGGTAACCTACTTCCTCTTCTTTGCCAGCCCTCCTCCTCCTCCTCGTCCTCCCATCAGCTGCCAGAGCAGCGCAGTGGAGGGAGCAGGTGAGCAGTGCTCCCGCCTGTGTCCTGGGGCTGGGACACGGGGTCTGGCAGGCACTGGGATGGTCGGAGGGGAAAGCTCCGGCTTGCTCCATGGTGCGGTGCCCACGTTCCGCTCTGCTCCAGACCTGGGACACGGGGGTGCCTGGGGGGGTCGGGCTGGGGCAGTCGGCCCTGGCTGCGACAGGCCATGCCTGCGTCCAGCCCCACGCCGTGGCACAGCAGTCCCCGGTGCAGAACGTGTCTGGCCACACGTGCTTCATCTGTGGCAAGGAGATGTTTGTGCACAGCCGCCTCTGGTAACGGCTCCGGCCTCACAGCCCCTTCCCGCATCCTGCCGGAGCCTCGGCCCCGTGGGTCTGCGGGAGGCTGAGGACCGCGCTGGGGCAGGGCGAGTCCCTCGGCTGCTCCCTTTCCCCTCGCCCCTGTGAGGGTGCTTCATCCCGGGGTGAGCTGGGCCAAACCCCTGGGCCTCCATTTCCCCACCCAGGAGGGCTGCAGCCCCCGCCGGCCACGGGGCTGTACGGGAGCAGCCGAGGGACAGCGGCAGAGGGACAGCAGCGGCCCTGCAAGCCCTCGGGGCTGGCGTGCTGGCTGCCAGGGACCCCGGGGTGCTGCCCAGGGACGGGAGCCCCGAGCGACCCGGCAGAGCAGAGGGAGGAGGCCGTGCTGAATCTGATACCTGGCTCCTGCTGCAGGCAGCAGCGTTCCTGCCCAGGGCAGGGCTGTGAGACACCGGGCGCTGGCAATGAGCCCGTGTGCTCCAAAGGGCTGCGGCCAGGTCACCAGACCCCTCTTGTACCCTGAGGCGAGCTGGGGGGGGACGCAGCGTGTGCAGGGATGTGGCGGGCGGGGGCTGCCCAGGGGGGGCTCAGTGCTCTCCTGTCTGACCTGCCTGCGTGGTCCGGAGATGGGAGATGTGGCTGGGTCTTGTGCCCGGCTCCTGGCCCCACCACCCGGCCCCAGCCAGGCTGTGCTTTGGCACTGATGGGTGCTGGATTTTACTGAGCCCAGCTGGGGTTTGCTTGCCGAAGCATGTACCCCGACTCCAGGCCCCTGTTCCCAGTGGTGGGGCAGAGGGGAGCAGGCGATGGAGCCTGGCCCCGGCCCAGCCCCTCCGCAGGTACCTGCCGTACAGTAGGCAAATGTTTACCCTCGCCCTGCCAAGCATTGGGCAAGCCTGAGTCCCGGCCCCGTGCCCAGGCTGTGCTGGGTCACTCCCTGGCTGGGGAGACCCTGGGGCCCGGCTGCCTCGGGTGCTGCACCCAGCAAACCCGTCTGCGCCCCAACCGCAGCCCACAAGGACCCAGCGCTGCCGGGGCAGGGGGTGCCAGGTGGGGCTGGGGCCTGGGGTGCTGGGCTGGGGGGCTGAGCAGGGGGCTCCTCCCAAGCAGGGACACCATTCCTGGTGTGCCCGGATGCTCTGGGTGCTGCAAGGAGGGGGCACAGCCCGGCTTGGTTGCTGCTGGGCGATGGTTTGTCCCCTTTCCTGCCACCCCACCGGGATGAGCGTGCTGGCCAAGGCTGGCGTGAGGGAGGGGACCCCCAGCAGGACCCAGGGGGGCTCCGGGGTGTCGGGCCTGGGTGGGTGAGGGTGGTTCGTCCCCAGCAGCATGGCACCGCGGTCCCCAGGCCATATGCGGCTGCCCCCGGTGCGCATCCCCGACTGACGCCTCCCGGCTGGGGCGGTGGGGGGTCCCGCAGCCCTGGGGGGTCCTGCTCTGCCCGGGGCTGGAGGCGCCTGCCCCCAGCAGAGACCCCTCGCCCCGTCCCTGCGCCGAGGGAGCGGGAGCCCGACCTGGGGCCGGGACCCCCTGCGCCGGGCTGGGCTCTGCGCCCTGTGCCCCCCGCTGCCCCGGCCCCCACCCCGGGCCGTGCCCCGCCAGCCCCGGGCCGGCCAGCAGCCCAGGGGTTAAGGGGGCGAGGAGGTTCAGGTTACTTCCCTCGGAGCTTTAGAGGAAACTTTCCTCCCGCTGCAGCCGAGCAGTGGAGCCGAGACGCCCGAGAGCCGGGCGCAGGCAGGGCGCAGGCAGGGCGCAGGCAGGGCGCAGTCCTGGGTACCTCGATGGGGACGGGGCGGGCGGGAGCCCCGCTGCCCCTCGCTCCCCGCGGCTGAGCGCAGGAAGGTGAGTGGGGGGCGATGCCGCTGCCCGGACCCCCCGGGGGAGAGGAGCCCGAGCCCGGGGTCCTGGGGGTCCCCACCCTGGGGGAGCGTTGGCTTGGGCCGAGCGGGGAAAGGGGATGTGTGGGTGCATGCAGGGACCGGCATGGGGTGAGGGGTGTGGGGCTGTGGGCTTGCATGTTCGGGGCTGCGGGGCTCGTGTGCACGGGGGTTATAGAGCCCATATGGGGGGGGTCCATGGGGGTGCATGAAGTTACGGAGGGCTGTGGGATGTGCGTCCATGTGAGGTTATGGGGCACGCAGGCTCAAGGGAGCCGTGTGTCCACGTGGGTGACACCCTGCATCTCTGCCCTGGGTGTCTGCGTGTGGGACGTGGGACGTGCGTGTGCGCCGTCTGCAAGGGCTCCATGGAAGGTGGGCTTTGCAGTGGGGGGTGCAGGAGCCTGCGCGCGCCAGGGCTGGGGGGGCAGGGGGCTGCGGGCGGCATGGGGCGGTGCAGGCAGCCTGGGGAGGGGGATCAGGGAGGGGTGCAGGGGCTGGCTGGCGTTAACGAGAGAGAAGTGCGTGAGGGGCCAGCACGGGGCTGAGCCGGGGTGTGCCTGCATGCCGTGCCCGAGGGGGTCTGTGTGGGGAGGGCCAGTGCCAGGCAGGGTGCAGCGTGCCCGTCGGTGTGGGACGGAGGGCGTGTGGGGCGCCAGGCTGTGGCCCTGTCCCGGGGGAGCCATCCCAGCCATGATTTGGCGCTTGCTGTTTCCCAAACCCTGTGCCTTTGGCCAAAGCGAGGGCGGGGACCGGGGCAGACCGTGCCTGTGCTGCAGCCCCATGCGCCCCAGTGGCTGGCCAGGCCGTGGGGACCACCGGGCTCTGCAGGGCAGGGGGTGCCCGGGGACGCTGCAGCATCCTGGGGCTGCTCAGCCAGGCAGAGTGACGCCAGCGGGTGCAGCTGGGCGCTGTCAGGGACAGGGCACAGTTCCCTGAGGACACCTCTTGCCGGGCTTGCCCTGTGCCCCAGAGCCGCGGCTCCCAGCAGAACCTGCCCACATCACCCCGCTGGAGAGGCTGGATCTTGGGAAAAGGAGTTTCTTCCCAGGGCAAGATGCAGCACCTCCCTTCCCCACCCTGCCCTGCACAGGGACTTCGCTCTGTGGCTTTCTGCTGCGCAGGTCTGCTACCCAGCCTGGAAAAGCCTCTGGCAGAGTTCCCGGGGCAGACCCACATGGCCTGGGGGGCACAGGCTGCCCTCCCCTGCCAGAGCAGAGCTCTCACGGAGAAGCGTGTGCCCCTGCCCTGCACGCCAGCGCCCTGAGCCCCAACACGTTTGCTTGGCTCCAGCCAGGCCCCTGGCTGGGGGCTCCGTGCCGTGGGGCGCAGGTGAGGCTGTGCCCATGGGATCTGCTGTCTCCCAGCCGTGTGCCATGCCGGTTGGGACCCCCAGCTTGCCTGGGCTGTGGCTGGCAGGAGGACCGAGCGCATCCGTGGCACTTGCAGGCTGCTGGGTGCCCCGTGGCTAGCGGGCAGCAGGCACACGCCTGCTTGGGCTGGGTTCTCGGGGCCTGGAGTTTGACCTCCAGGTGAGAGCGGGGCGATGCAATCCTGGACTTTGAGAGGGCTGTGGGCAGGGCGGGCTTCTCCCCGGCACGGTCCTGGGCTCCACCTGCGCCGCTGTGGCTCCCCGGGGCTGCACCCCTCGCCCTCCCGCTTTTCCCCTGGTGCCTGGGCAGCTGGCAAGGAGTTCCCCCACCAGGGTGCAGGCGCTGGCCCCCACCCGCCGTGCCCTCAGCCCCAGCAGCAGGTCCCTTGCAGGCAGAGGGGCGGCCGGGACCCCCCGGCAGCGGCGCAGAGCCTGTCAGTCGAGGGCGCGCAGGGCGACACTGAGCCAGAGGCTGGGTTCAGGTGCTTGTGGCAAGGTGGGGATGTGGCCGCCGGCTGTGACCCCCCCAGCTCTGTCCCTCCGTTTGCAGGGCCAGGGAGGGATCCCAGGAGTCCTGGCCCACGGCCCGTGCTCGCTCCCACGCTGCCCATCCCTGGCGGTGCAATCCCGAGCTGCCGGTTTTACCCCCATTGCAGTGGCACCGGGTGTCAGTGCGCCTGCAAGGCCGGGAGGCGGGGGGGTGGAAAGCCCATCCCGGGGGCTGTCACCGCCCCGAGCTTCATGGTTGTTTAATACTTCACTCATTAACTTGGACTAATAAACCTCGTAGGAGCCAGAGGCTAAAAGCCGTGCCAGCTGGGCAGCGCCTCTTTCACAAGCAGCGGTCCTGCAGCCCCGCCATGGCGGCCGGCTTCTTCATCAGCAAGACCGTGGGCATTGTGGCCATCGTGCTGGGCCTGGGTGCCGTGGCCACCATCATCGCGCTTTCGGTGGTGTACGCCCAGGAGAAGAACAAGACAGATCCTGGCACTGCCAACACCACCACCGCCGCCCCCCCCACCACCGCCGCCCCCAACAATCCCTGGAACCGATGGAGGCTGCCGACGACGCTGATGCCGGAGTCCTACGAGGTGACCCTGCAGCCCTTCCTGACGCCCGATGACAACGGCATGTACATCTTCAAGGGCAACAGCAGCGTGGTCTTCGTCTGCGTGGAAGCCACCAACCTCATCCTCATCCACAGCAACAAGCTGAACTACACCCTGCAGGGGTCCTTCCACACCTCGCTGCAGGCGGTGGACGGCTCCAGCGTGCCCCGAATCTCCAATACCTGGCTGGAGACCCCCACCCAGTACCTGGTGGTGCAGCTGGACGGCCAGCTGCAGCAGGGCCAGCGCTACCGGCTCGTCAGCAGCTTCGTGGGGGAGCTGGCCGACGACCTGGCTGGCTTCTACCGCAGCGAATACGTGGATGACTTTGGCGACAAGTAGGTGGAGGGCAGGGGGCCAAGGCGGGGGTGCGGGGCTGGCCAGGGGATGGCGAAGGGCAGGGGCCGGGTTTGGGGCTCCTCTTCCGCTGGGACGGCGGGAGGGGTATGGGGGACCCTCCGTGCCCCCCTGTGTCCGCATGCCGCCCCAGCGAGGAGGGGACCGGGGAGCGGGCAGGGCGTGGGGCGAGCGGAGAGACCGGGGGGTGCCAGCCCTGCAGAGGCCGCCGGGCGCTGACGGGGTTTCCCTGCAGGAAGGTGGTGGCCACCACGCAGATGCAGGCGACCGACGCGCGGAAAGCCTTCCCCTGCTTCGACGAGCCGGCCATGAAAGCCAACTTCACGGTGACGCTGATCTACCCCCTCAACCACACCGCTATTTCCAACATGCCCGCCAAGAGTGAGTGGGGCGGGGGGGACCCCGGGGGGGGCTGGGGGCCTGGCAGGGCTGCGGGCTGACCCCCCTCCCTCCGCTCCCCGCAGACACCTGGCAGCAGGAGATCGACGGGAAGACCTGGAACGTCACCGAGTTCCAGACCACCCCCAAAATGTCCACCTACCTGCTGGCTTTCATCGTCAGCCAGTTCGACAACGTGCAAAACACCTCGGAGGAAGTGCTGGTAGGCTGGGGGTGGGGTGCACCCCCGAACCCCGGGGGTCTGAGCCCGGGCGGTGCCTGAGCCCCGCGTCTCTCCCCTCCAGATCCGCATCTGGGGCCGCCCCAAAGCCATCTCCGAGGGCCAGGGCGACTATGCGCTCCAGGTGACCGGCCCCATCCTCAACTTCTTCGAGAGGCACTACAACACGCCGTACCCGCTGCCCAAGTCCGGTGGGTGCCGCAGGGCTGCCGGGTCCCCGGGAGGAGCCGCCAGCTGCAGGGGGGGTGGGCAGTCCTGCGCCCCAGCAGCGGCGTGCCAACGGGACCCCTTCGTCCCCCAGACCAGGTCGGCCTCCCCGACTTCAACGCGGGCGCAATGGAGAACTGGGGGCTGGTGACCTACCGGGAGAACTCGCTGCTCTTCGACAAAGCCTACTCCTCCATCAGCAACAAGGAGCGGGTGGTGACCGTCATCGCCCACGAGTTGGCCCACCAGGTACCAGCCGGGCCCCCCGCCTGCCCTGCCAGCTGCCTGGGCCTGGCTGACGGGGTGCTGTGCCCCCCCACAGTGGTTCGGGAACCTGGTGACGCTGCAGTGGTGGAACGACCTGTGGCTGAACGAGGGTTTCGCCTCCTACGTGGAGTACCTGGGCGCCGACTCGGCAGAGCCCTCCTGGAACATCGTGAGTGCTGGGGCCAGCGGGCAGGGGGTGCGGGCAGGGGGTGCAGGCAGGGGGTGCAGGCAGGGGGTGCGGGCAGGGGGTACAGGCAGGGGGTGTGGGCGGGGGTGCAGGCAGGGGTGCGGGTGGGGGTGCGGGCAGGGGGTGCGGGCAGGGGTGCGGGTGGGGGTGCAGGCAGGGGGTGCAGGCAGGGGTGCGGGTGGGGGTGCAGGCAGGGGTGCAGGCAGGGGGTGTGGGTGTGGGTGCAGGCAGGGGGTGCAGGCAGGGGGTGCAGGCAGGGGTGCGGGCAGGGGGTGTGGGCGGGGGTGTGGGCGGGGGTGCGGGCAGGGGTGCGGGTGGGGGTGCGGGCAGGGGGTGCGGGCAGGGGGTGCGGGTGGGGGTGCAGGCAGGGGGTGCGGGCACTCTCTCCACCCTGCACCCCTGGGGGCAGCCCCCACTGCCAGGAGGGTGCAAGCGGGGCTGAGGCGGGTGCTGGCGCTCATCCCCGCAGAAAGACCTGATGGTGCTGAATGAGCTGTACACGGTGATGGCGACGGATGCCCTGACCACCTCCCACCCGCTTTCCTTCCGCGAGGACGAGATCAACACCCCGGCCCAGATCAGCGAGGTCTTTGACAGCATCGCCTACAGCAAGGTGGGCACGCGAGCCCTGTGCCCCAGGCACGCAGGGACCGGGCGCAGGGGTCCCGGGGCGGTGGGGTGGGCTGCGGGGTGCCCTGCGCCCTGGGGTCTCTCACCTGCCGTCTCCGCAGGGAGCGTCGGTGCTGCGGATGCTCTCCAACTTCCTCACCGAGAACGTGTTCAAGGACGGGCTGCAGGTGAGGCTCTGCCAGTGCCGGGGGGCACTGAGCCCCGGTGCGGGGTGGGTGGCCCACGGCAGGAGCCTCCCTGGGTGCTCTGCGGGTGTCCTGCACCTAGGACCTGCCGCTGCCCACCCGTCTCTCCTGGTGCTCTCCCACAGTCCTACCTCCACACCTTTGCCTACGGAAACACCGTCTACTTGGACCTCTGGTCTCATTTGCAAGAGGTAGGAGGGGGCTGGTTGCTCCCGGATGCTCCCCCTGCCCCAGCCCCTGCCCCAGCTCTGGCGGGCTGCCGGTGGGACGGGGTCCCGGCCACACAGCCGCCACATGCTGTGTGAGAGGTGCAGTGCCGGCCGAGCCCCGCGCCCCTCCCAGACCCCCCGGCACCGGTGACCGGCGGCGCTGCCCTCCCTGCAGGCTGTTGGGAGGAACAATGTCCAGCTGCCCGACTCCATCAGCAACATCATGGACCGCTGGACGCTGCAGATGGGCTTCCCCGTGGTGACCGTCAACACCCTCACCGGCACCATCAACCAGAGCCACTTCCTGCTGGACCCCACCTCCAAGGTGGAGAGACCCTCCACCTTCAAGTGAGTGGGGCGGGGGGCTGTCAGCGGCATGGGGGCCGGGGACCTGGGGGGCGAGGGATGGTCCCACTGCCTGCCTGTTCCCGGCACAGCTACACCTGGATCATCCCCATCACCTGGATGACAGACAAGAACTCTGTGGAGCAGTACTGGCTGACCAAAGTCTCAGGTACGGCGCACCCTGCCCGGGCTGGGAGCGGGGGTCTCGCTGCCACCTCCTCTGCCTTGGCAGAGATCGAGGTCCCCCAGGGGGGCACCGGTGGTGGGGGCTAGGCCTGCAGACCCTCCTCTCCCCCTCCCAGAAACCAATGACCAGTTCAAGGTGAACAGCCCCAGCTGGCTCCTGCTGAACCTGAACGTCAGCGGGTACTTCCGCGTCAACTACAACCAGGAGAACTGGGAGCAGCTCCTCAGCCAGCTCTCCAACGACCACGAGGTACGTGGGGCTGGCCAGGGCCGGGGTGCGTGTCCCCACCCCACGTACCCCCACACCCCATGCACCCCACTCAGGGCTGCCCTGAGACACCAACTCTGCCCCCTCCCAGGTCATCCCCATGATCAACCGTGCCCAGATCATCGATGACGCCTTTAACCTGGCCAGGTGAGCCGTGCCGGCTGCCCCGGGCGCCTGCCGGGGCGAGGGGGACCAGTGGGGTGGGTGCCCTGGGAGTGGGCAGTGCGGGGCCGGGGAGCTGACGCCCCTCTCACCCCTCGCAGGGCCAAGTATGTCAACGTGACCTTGGCCTTGAGCACGACGCGGTTCCTGAGCAATGAGACGGCGTACATGCCCTGGGAGGCGGCGCTCAACAACCTCAATTACTTCCAGCTGATGTTTGACCGCAGCGAGGTCTTCGGGGTGATGACGGTGAGTGGTGCCACCGCCGCCAACCCTGGCCCCGCAGTGGGTCCCGCCACTCGGCAGAGCCCCGTGCCGGGGGAACGGGGGCGAGGGGCTGGGTCTGCACCCAGAGCTGGGCAGGGGGCTGCTGCCGGTGCCGCCGGGCACTGACCGTCCTCCCGCCCCCCAGAAATACATACAGAAACAGGTGCTGCCCCTCTTCTACTACTACAAGAACATCACCAATGGCTGGGCCAACATCCCTGAGGGCCTGATGGACCAGTGAGTGCCGCAGCCCCAGTGCCGGGCTGGACCCCCAGGGTCTCCCCGACCGCACCGGGATGGTGACCCCAGCATGTGCCGGGGAGAGGCCATAGCCCCGCTTGCGGACTGGCACCGGCCAGTTGGTGCCTGGCTGCTGTGTGCTGGTCCCCAGCCCTGCGCGGCCCCTCTCTCCCCAGGTACAACGAGATCAATGCCATCAGCACAGCCTGCTCCTACGGCATCGCCGAGTGCCAGGACCTGTCCACCACCTACTTCCACCAGTGGCAGCTAAATGTCACCAACAACCCGTGAGTCCCCAGGGTGCCCCGGCGGGTGGCCGGGCTGGGCACGACCAGGGGCTCCCGGCTGAGACGGCTCTTCTCTCCCGCAGGATCCCCCCGAACCTGCGCTCCTCCATCTACTGCAGCATAGTGGCCACGGGCGGGGAGGAGGCCTGGGACTTCATCTGGGAGAGGTTCAAAGAGGCCACCATCGTGTCCGAGGCTGACAAGCTCCGCACGGCCCTTTCCTGCAGCACCCATCCCTGGATCCTCAACCGGTGGGTGCGGGGTCCCGGGCGGGCACTGCGGCTCTGCCCCTGCCGGCCCCTCACCCAGCGGTGTCCCCCCCAGGTACCTGCAGTACACCCTTGACCCCAACAAGATCCGGAAGCAGGATGCCACCGCCACCATCAACAGCATCGCCAGCAACGTGGTGGGACAGCCCTTGGCCTGGGACTTCATCCGCGGCAACTGGAGGATGCTCTTCACCCAGTGAGCACTGTGCGGGGGGCTGTGGGGGCCGGCTGGGGCAGGCAGCATCCCCCGTCTACCTGTGCCCCCCCCAAGGCGGGTGGCACCATCCCTTCCCCCCAGCTGTGCGGGGTCAGAGAAGCCTCGTCCCCAGGTGCTGCTCTGCCCGGGACCCCCAGCTCAGCCGTCCCTCTGCTCTCCCAGGTACGGGGGCGGTTCCTTCTCCTTCTCCCGGCTGATTTTATCGGTGACCCAGCGGTTTTCCACAGAGTTTGAGCTGCAGCAGGTGAGGCTGGACCCTGGCAGGGTCCGCGGGACCGGGCACCAGGGACCCCAGCCCCAGCAGGAGCAGGGCACGGCTCTGTGCTGCCAGCCTTTGCCAGCAAAGGGAGGGGGGGTCATGCCCCTGCCCCTGCTCCTCATCTGCACAGGGGTCCGGGCAGCTTCTGTCCCCGTCCCAGGCTGCCGGGGTGCTGCTGGGGGCTATCGGGGTGCTGCTGGGGGCTGCCGGGGTGCTGTCGGGGTGCCCCACGCCTGCTCCAGCCCCTCTTCTCCCCACAGCTGGAGCAGTTCAAGGAGGACAACCAGGACATCGGCTTCGGGTCGGGGACGCGGGCGCTGGAGCAGGCGCTGGAGAGGACCCGCACCAACATCAACTGGGTGAAGGAGAACCAGGACACGGTGCTCTCCTGGTTCAAGGCCGAGACTGAATCCAGCTAACCGTGCGGCCCCGGCTGCCACGCGCTCTCGTCCTGACGCGGCCATGGCGCCGGCTGGCACGGGTCGGGCTGGCGGGGGCCGAGCCCGAAGCTCCTGCAGCCCACCACCCCGCGGCCGGGCCGGACCCTCACGCGCTCCCCAGCTCTGGTCACTCCATGCCCTCCAGCCCCCAGCCCTAAACGCTCCCTCCCGCAGCCCCCACCCCGGGCCAGCCCGGCCGGGTCCTTCGCTGCTCGTGAGGGGCAGGGGCCGCTGCCCGGGGCAGGGCCTGGTGCCTGTATGATGGGCAGCAAGGCGGGCCGGGGGGGGCTTTGTGCTGGTGGGGGAGCCCCGCTGCCCTCGGCTGCCCTGGGCGGCACTGGGCTCTGCAGGCTGGTGCAATAAATGTAAATAAATTCTTGCACATCAGCTTTCACTAGCGGCCCGGGATGCTGGGGGGCACGGGGCGGCCCTGCGAGGCGGCCTGGGGGGCTGCGGGCAGGAAGTGCCCGGGACCCCGCGGTGGGCAGGGGGCGGGGGCCGGGGGCGCAGAACCCCCGGGGCCGTTAGGAGCCTGGTGCTAAGTGGCTCTGGGGGCTTTGCCGACGCCAGTCCCCCGGCCCCTCCGTCTGACGGCTGCGTGCGAGCCCTCCTGCTGGGCCCCGGCCCCACACCCTGCGCGGTGGCCACCGTGGCCGCTGCCTCCAGGCCCGGGATCCCTCCGCAGGGTCCCCCTCCGGGGCCGGCGCTGCGGGGTCTGGGCAGGAGGCAGCCATGGCTTCCCTGAGCTGCCCTGGAGGGGGGGTGCTGGCAGCTGGCCCCTCGGGGACCGTCCCCCCTGGGCTGCTCAGGTCCCCGAAGGGATGGAGCCGGATGGTTTGAGCACAGGGATGGGTCAGGACCTGACGGGCGGGTGGGAGCTGCCCTTCCAGCGGTCAGTGGGCCTGGGGAAGCCCCCCGGGTGGTGGGTCCCTCCGTCACCCCAGCTCTGGGGACGTCTCCGAGCTGTGGGGTGGGCTGGGAGGGGGCACCGAGCCCCTGGCCCAGAGGCAGAGCCTGGCTGTTTGGGAGGGGGTGCCAGCCTCTGGGGTGCCCCGGGCCAGGGGTGCAGCGAGCGGGGTCTCACAGTAACGAGTCGGGGTGCAGTGGTGCACGGCAGCTTTAATGAGGGACCCTTCCGCGGTGTCGATCCCGCGCGGCTCTGTGGCATGGCCACATCGCCATCCCCCACGCTGCGTCTCCGGCCAGGGGTGCAGGATCAGCTCCACCACCCCCAGTGCCATGCTGGGGTGCAGCTGGGCAGGACGGGGGCTGCACAGGGGGCCGGAGAGACAAGCCTGTCCGGGGCTGGTGGGCTGTCGAGCTGTGCGGAAAGCGCTGAGTCAGGCGAGCGGCCGTGGGGCGGTACTGTGCCCCCCACCCCGCACCCCGTGCCCCCCACCCAGGCTGGCTCTCCACCTCACCCCGTGTCCCCCGGCCCATGCACGCAGGTGGCTTTGCTGGTGCAGCCGTGCCCGCACCCTGAGGACCATCCACCCCCCCGTCCCCTTCCCACCCGTCCTCGGGCTCGCCCCCAGCCCCCCTGCCCGCGGGGGCGGTGGGTGCGGGACCAGGGGCTGGGGAGGGGGCCGTGCGTACCTGGTGGTGCACAGGCAACCGGGAGCCGTGCGCGGGGGTCCCGGGGGTCCCTGTGTCCATCAGTCCGATCCCGGGAGGCTGGGCGGGGGCTGAAGGCTCCAAGCAGCAGGAGGAAGCCATCCCGGTGCCCGTGGCTGTGGCACATCCCTGGGGGGTCTCCAGCGGGGTCACTGCTCCGAGGCTGTATGGCGGTGACAACCAGGACCCCGAGACGGATCCAGGGGTCCTGTGCAGCTCCGGGGGGGTCCCCGCAGCGGGGCCATAGCGGGGTGACCCCCAGGCCCCTGTCCCCGTTCCAGCAACCCCGTGCAGCTCCGGGGGGGTCCCCGCCACGGGAGGTGACCCCCAGCCCACAGTGCCAGGGGGCGAAGCATCCCGCGGGGGCGGCGGGCGCAGGCGGGGCTCCGGGGGCTGGCAGCACCCCAGGCCCTGGGGGCAGAGGGGGCAGTGCCGGGGGGCCGCCCCCCGCCGCCGGGCCAGCGCCTCCTCGCTGAGCCCCAGCAGGGCCGAGAGGTGGGCGATGTAGCGGATGGCGAGGCGCAGGGTCTCGATCTTGGTCAGGCTCTGCCCCGCGGGTGCCAGCGCGGGCGGCAGGTAGTGCCGCAGCCGCAGCAGAGCCTGCGCCAGCCGCCGCATCCGCAGCTTCTCCCGCTCGCTGGCGCTCTGCCGCGGGCCCCCCGGCCCCCCGCACCGCCCCGGCTCGCCCCTACTGCCCTGCTGCCCCCCGGACCCTGGCCGCCGGCCCCGTGGGGGACACGGGGATGTTCTGGGGGGCTTTGCAGAAGGGGTTGGGGAAACAGCATCGGCGAGGGCCCCAGCCCAGTCCTGGAGCAGAGCACGACCCGCCGGGGGCTGGAGGACCTGGGGCAGGAGCAGGGCTGGGGGTCCGGCCATGGCTGGGGTCTGCTCTGTCGCCCGCGTCTGGGGGTGCCCGGGCAGCCCCGGCTTTATGCGGGGCCGGGGTGCGAGGTGACACCTTTGTGACCGCCCGGAGGTGTCAAAACCTACAGAGCCGGGCTGGGGCTGGCCGGGAGCCTGGGAATGCCGGGCCCATTTGCAGAGGTGTCAGTTCTGACTCCTCCGGCCCTTAATTGGCGCCGCCCGAGGCTGGGAAGTGTGCAGGGACCAATTCACACGGCCATGAGAGATGCTAACGCGCCAACCAGCCCTGCCAGAGCCCGCACCATCCCGCACGGTGGCTCTGCCGGGCTGGCTGCGCTGCGGGGGGGCAGTGGGGACTTGACCTTCCCGTGCCGGGACCCTGAGCGGCCAACCCAACACCCAACGGTGTCCCCACACCTCCCCTGCCCTCTGCACAGCTCCCAGCCCAAGGGCCGGGGGTCCCGGGTGTGCTCCCAGCTCCAACCCACCGCCCTGAGGGGCAGGGGGATGCGGGGACGCGGCAGCCAGGCTGGTGCACTTTGGGGGATCTGGTTTGCTCCCTTCCCGGGCGATGTCCCTTCACCCAGCCGTGCTGCCTCCATCTCCCCGACCCTGTGGGATGCAGCCCCGGCTCTCTGAGCTCCTGCCGTTCTCTGGAGAAGCTGGAGGCACAGCCTGCGTGTTCGTGGGGACCCACCGGGCTGTGCCCGTCTGCATGGACCTGAGGCCCCCTGTGCTGCTTGTCCAGCTGCTGCAGACCCCAGACCTGGGGTCGGGGCCCGGAGGCAGCGGGCAGCACCGTGCTGGGGTGCTAAGGAGAGGCTCCGGGGCAGGGGATGCTGCCTGCGCACACGGGCTGGGGGACGCAGCAGAAGCCGGGAGGAGGCAGCCGCTCGCCCAGCTCTGGGGTAGGCAGCGCTCCCAGCTGCAGAGGGCCGTTTGCCGGGATGCTTTTGTGGTGCTCTGCCCCAGGCTGGGCACAGTCTCTGGGCACCATCCCTGCCAGCCGTCCCCGTCCCGGCTGGAGGTACAAGAGTGCACATCCGGGAGCCCTGTGGATGTCTGACCCGCGGGAGGGGCCGCAGCAGGGACGGCGGGTCCGAGGTGGGCAGCAAGGTGTCCTGGGGAGGGCCCCAGCAGTGCCCAGGGGGACCCCCTCAGTGGAGGGCTCTGAGCCAGGCACCGACTGCCTCGGGAGGGCTTTGGCCAGCTTTGAACAGAGGCACCGTCAGGAGGCCCTGCAGCTCTCCCAGTGCCCTCACCACGTCCACCCCACGGCCCTGTGCCCACCCTCCATCAACGCAGGCAGGAGGGATGTGGGGGGGGACTCCATCTCCCCCAAGGAGTGAGGGGGTGCGGGCTGTCCCCAGAGGGGCTCTGACCCCACGACCAGCGCTGTCACAGCCCAGCCGCGCTCCAGCACTTGTCTAAACACAGAGGGAGGTGGGAAGCGGCTGCCCAGCAGGGCCGCAGAACTCATTACCCAGGAGCTCATCAGCTAATGAGACCCAGGAGGGGGCCTGGGAAAGGGGGGGGAGCAGGGCCAGGGCAGCAGCAAGGGGTGCGTGGGGAAGGGGCCGTGCCCCAGACTGTGCTATCGGGTGCACAGCATCCCGCAGAGCACCCTGCTGCACTCCCAGGACCAGACTGCCACCGGACCCTCAGTGCAGCCCCCAGCCGCGGAGATGGGCTCTGGGACGGTGTCAGACGTCTGCGCACTTGGAGACGTACTGCGGGTCCGGGTTGGCACCAGCACCGTCAGACCTTGGATGAGGCAGTGGCACAGCACTTCCTCCAGTGAGAGGGCAGGGGAGATTAACAGCAATTAATCCTGGTGCTTTTGTGCCATGTCTGCAAGGTCAGCAGGAGATAATGCCAGTTTTGATGTCAGCATCCCCACGGTGCCTGGCAGGCGGTGTGGGTACCGAGAGCAGGGCTCGGCCGGGGGCTGGGCCGCAGGCATGACGCCTCGGGATGCACGTGGCTCTGAGCAGCACCGGGGCTGGGTGCCATGGCATGCTTGGTGGCAGGAAGGGACGGTGGCAGGGGAGCACCTGGTCCCCGCAGCCCCTGCACCGCTGGATGCCCGGGGCCCTGCGACACCCGCACAACGGGGCTTTGAAACGCCGGCGATGCCCCTGCCCAGGGTCCCCGCAGGGCCGAGCAGCACGCCCAGCTCCGGTGAGCGCGGTGAGGATGGCAGGCGCGCTCAGCCAGTGGTGAGCGATAAGCAGGATTTATCTCGTCACCTCTGTGTCACGGTACTGCCAAGGAAAACTGAGCAAGCTTCATGTGACCGCTGGGAAACACGAGCCCGTGAGCAATGAGGCGCCGGCTCACCCGCCCGTTGCCAGAAGCTCCCCCAGGGAGGGGGTGGGCCTGCGCCTGCTGCTGGCCTGTGCCCTGTGCCTGGCTCTGTGCCCCACTCCGGGCTCCGTGCCCCACAGCCAGCTCTGTGCCCCACTGCTGGCTCCGTGCCTCACTGCTGGCCTGTGCCCCACAGCTGGCTCTGTGCCCCATTGCTGGCTCCGTGCCCCACAGCTGGCTCTGTGCCCCATTGCTGGCTCCGTGCCCCACAGCTGGCCTGTTCCCCACAGCCGGCTCTGTGCCCCACTGCTGGCCTGTGCCTTGTGCCCGGCTCTGTGCCCCATTGCTGGCCTGTGCCCCACAGCCGGCCTGTGCCCTGTGCCTGACTCTTTGCCCCACAGCTGGCTCCGTGCCCCACAGCTGGCTCTGTGCCCCATTGCTGGCCTGTGCCCCACAGCCAGCTCTGTGCCCCACTGCTGGCTCTGTGCCCCACTGCTGGCCTGTGCCCCACAGCCGGCTCTGTGCCCCACAGCTGGCCTGTGCCCTGTGCCTGACTCTTTGCCCCACAGCTGGCTCCGTGCCCCACAGCCGGCTCTGTGCCCCACTGCTGGCCTGTGCCTTGTGCCCGGCTCTGTGCCCCATTGCTGGCCTGTGCCCCACAGCCGGCCTGTGCCCTGTGCCTGACTCTTTGCCCCACAGCTGGCTCCGTGCCCCACAGCTGGCTCTGTGCCCCATTGCTGGCCTGTGCCCCACAGCCGGCTCTGTGCCCCATTGCCGGCCTGTGCCCTGTGCCTGGCTCTTTGCCCCACAGCCGGCCTGGAGCTCTGTGTCCGATGCCTGGCAGCGCAGGGGGGGCTGCGCACACCCGGTACGGGGGGGTCCCGTGCCCAGTGCCGTACCCCCGGGGCTGCGCACACCCGGTACGGGGGGGTCATGTATCCCGAGGCACCGCGGGGCCGTGCTGCCGGGGGGGAGGCCATGCCGGTGCCCCGGCCCCCCCGCCCGCTCCCTGATGGGTTTTCCTTCCCGCGGCGGGGCCGGGTTTCCCTGGAAACCTTCGCACCCGTCGGCACCGACACCTGCGGGGCCTGGGAACGCGGCGGGGGGGCCCCTCCCAGCCCCGCCCCGCCCGGCCCCCCCGCGGGGTCACCGCGCCCGGGCCGCCTCTCCGCCGCACCCACCGGCACCGGGCTGCGGCCGCGGTTCCGCGCCGGGCTCAGCGGGCGGCCGGGCTCATTAGGGGCCGCGTGTGAAACGCCATTAGCGGGGGCTGCGGGGGACCTGCGGCGGGAGGGCGGGCCGTGCACCCCCCGACACCGGGCGCGGGGGCCGGTGCCCCGCACAGCCACGCTGGGCACCGGTGCTGTCCCAAAACAACCGGGGGTGCCCGGCTGGGGCCACGCTGCTGCCGGGATGGGGCCACGCGGCGTGGTGGGGGACGTGGACAGGCAGAGCTGGCGCTGCTGCGGCAGAGCCCACCCTGCGGCAGAGCCCACCCTGCGGCAGAGCCCACCCTGCGGCGGACCCCGATGAAGGCCCTGCTACAACCCCCACTGCCAGCCTCTTGGCAGCCCCCACGGCAGCCCCCGCTGCAGCCCCCGCGTGGGGCCCAAGCCGCGTCCTCAGGACGGTGCCGGGGGGTGGGGGGGGAGGTGAGGGCCGCCGGGGGGGGGGGGGGGTGGGCAGCACAGAGCAGCCTCGCACCGCTGGGGTAAAATTCGTCACCCGCCTGTTCAAAGCCGGCTGCCCTCGGCCCCCCCCGGCCTTTGAAGTGCTGCCGATGCCGGCCACGAAGGTGCCACTTCACACCTCCGGCCCCGCATAAAGCCGGGGCGGCCGCGGGACGCCGGCACAGAGCCCCCACAGCCATGGCCCGCTCGGCAGCCCCCGGCCTCCCGCTCCCCGCCACGGCCCTGCTGCAGGACTGGGGCCGCCGCGCACCCCCGGACCCCGAGGGCTACAGCAGCAGCTCGCCCGCAGCCTCGCCCGACTCCTGCGGCCTCTCGTCCCCCGCCGCCGCCCGGGGGCCCTGCCGCGGCCCCGCCGCCCCCCGCCTGCGGGGCGGCCCCGGGGGCAGGAAGGGGGCCCGGGGCTCGGGGGGCCCGCGGCAGAGCGCCAGCGAGCGGGAGAAGCTGCGGATGCGGCGGCTGGCGCAGGCTCTGCTGCGGCTGCGGCACTACCTGCCGCCTGCGCTGGCACCCGCGGGGCAGAGCCTGACCAAGATCGAGACCCTGCGCCTCGCCATCCGCTACATCGCCCACCTCTCGGCCCTGCTGGGGCTCAGCGAGGAGGCGCTGGCCCGGCGGCGGGGGGCGGCCCCCCGGCACTGCCCCCTCTGCCCCCAGGGCCTGGGGTGCTGCCAGCCCCCGGAGCCCCGCCTGCGCCCGCCGCCCCCGCGGGATGCTTCGCCCCCTGGCACTGTGGGCTGGGGGTCACCTCCCGTGGCGGGGACCCCCCCGGAGCTGCACGGGGTTGCTGGAACGGGGACAGGGGGCTGGGGGTCACCCCGCTATGGCCCCGCTGCGGGGACCCCCCCAGAGGTGCTTGGGGCTCCCGACGTGGGGACGGGGGCCTGGGAGTCGCCTCCCTACATCCCTGCAGCGGGGACCCCCCCGGAGCTGCACGGGGCTGTCGTCTCCAACGCGTCCTCCTGGCTGTCCCCCCCTCACTGCGCAGGGGCAGGGGCCCCCCCGGACCTCCCCGGCGACCCCCTCCTGGACGCGGGGCTGATGCTGCCGGAGTTCGTGGATGCAGGGACGGTCACCCAGGTACGTGCGCTGCCAGGGATCGGGGTGAGCCTAGGGGCCCCCAGCATGGGGCTGGCACGGGGCAGGGCTCAGCCCCCCCCCCAGTGCGCTCCAAAACCGCGGGGACTGGTGTTGGGGTAACAGCGGCCTTCCCTGGGGGTGGGAACGGAGAGGTGTACCCCCCCCCTCCGCCAGCGGGTGCATGTGGATCCCTCAGCTTGACTGTTGTTGGGGTCCCATCAGCCGGGCCAGGCCTGAGGCCACGGTCCTGCCTGTCCCTGCCCGGGACCGCTCCTGGCGGGTGGGCTCTGTCAGCCCCCGTTCCTGCTCCCCCCGAGCCCCCGGCCCTGGCCGGTCACCGTCTCACCCACCCTCTGCTTCCCGCAGGAACTCTCCGCGGACCTGCTCTCTCTCTTGGAGGCTCTGCTCCCGCCGCAGCCCCAGGACTGACCCGGACCAGCCCCCGCTGCCCGGCGGCCCCACCACGCACCGTCCGGACGCCGCAGCTCGGGGGACGCGTGTGTCCCCTCGGACGGCTGGGAGGAGGGAGGAGGGACGAGCCGCCCCTTGTGTGAGCCTGGAGCTGAGCTGGACGTGCTGGGGCGGCTGCGACTGTACATAAATAAACCCTTGCGTGTCCCGTCCCCCCCCCGCGTGTCACCGTGTGAAAGTCCCGCAGGCGTGGGCAGGAACCCCGGCCCGGTCCGCTGCAGGCGGCTGCAGGGCGGCGGGACAGCAGCTGGGAAAGCCATCGCTGGGAGGGATCGGGAGCGACACGGGCCGGGGACGGGTGGGGGTCACCAGCACCCTCCGGATGCGGCCCTGGGGCCATGCCGGGTGCCCGTGAGAGCCCCCACAGCGCGGGGTTAAACGTGGGCATTTGGGGTCCAGCAACAGGGCAAGGGCTCGGGTGCCCCCATCGGGCTGGAGACCCCGTGGGCGGAGGGGAGTGCGGGGGGGGGGGGGCTGCAGCTGGGGCCCCTCTGCCCCCGGCCGGGTCCGGAGAGGCCGTTACGGAGACGCTGGTGGGGCCTGACAGCCGGGTGCTAATGCGCCGGGGGCTCTGGGGCTGGGGCAATGCAGGGCTAATGAGCCCCACTTATCTGTGAAATGACTTGCTAATAACGTTAATTCCCTCTGCCGGGGAGACGAAGCCTTTGAGATGCAAAGCAGCCCCCCTGCCCCCCCCCCCCCCGGCTGCAGCTCCGGGGCTCAGGGGACTTGGGGACGCGCTCCGGCCGTGGGGACAGCCACGGCTCCGGGTGCACCCCGATGCCCAGCCCTGGCAGCAGCAGTGCCGGCCCCGGGAGGGCAGGCTGCAGCACCCACCCGGGCTGGGGGCTCGGGGCTGGGGGCTGGTGAGGGTCCCTCCCCCTTCTCCCTCCCCCGGCGGCGGGGCAGCTCCCTCTGCCCGGCTCCTCGCCCAGCTCCCTGGCCCCGCCGCCTCGGGCACCCACCGCCCTGCCCCGGGTGGGCGCTGACCCGGGCGGGTTTCCTGGGGCAGGAAGGTGCCGAGCGGGGCCCCTGCGCTGTCAGGATGGAATTTGGGATGAGGCTGCGCAGCGTGGGACAGAGCTGCCTGCCTGCGGGTGGGGGGTAGAGGGACTCAGATCTCAGGACAGAGCTGTGTGTGCACATGTACATGCATGTGTGCATCGACAGAAGTGTGCATTTGTGTGTGTGTGTGTGTGTGTGTGTGTGAGCGCCGTGCACGCTTACGTGTCTGTGTGGGTGGGTGGTGTGGGGTGAAGGACCAAGCCGTTCCAAGCGGGCTGGCTACGTCAAGGAGCAACCTGAGCTACCAAGGGCATCCCACCGCCCGCCTGCTGAGCGAGGCCCAGCGGCAGGCACGGAGCTGGCTGCAGGCGCCGGGGCGACAGTGGTACCTGCCCTGTGGCCAAGTGCTTTCGCTGGCCCCCGCCAGCTCGCTGCCACCGGGCACGGCGCGGATGCGGGAGCCCTCAGCACCGAGACGCAGCAGTGCGTGAACAGCAGCCCTGACATGGCCCGGCTGGGCGGTGCTGGGCAGGACACCCTGGCTGGAGGTGAGGTGGGTGGGGGGAGTGGGGCGCTTGGTCCCTCGGGAGCTCTGGCATCGGGCTGGGAGGGTCTCTGTCCCCGCGCAGGACCACAAGGGATGCTCTGGGGGGGGGATGGATGGGCAGCAGGAATGGCCTGGGATAGGCGGTGCGTTGGGGTCAGCTGAGATCGTCTCCTCCTGCCCTGCGTGGTGCCAAGGACCCCCGTAGCTCTGTGGGGGGTGGGGTGGGGGGCTCCGGGGGCTGCTGGGGGCTCTGGAAGAGCAGCGGGGATGCAGAGAGCAGCTGAAGGTGGGAACACAGTGAGCTGGGGTGGGGGTCCTGGCGCAGGCACCCCGGCCCTGGGCAGGGAGCAGGGCTCCAGGGGACGGGACCTCCTACGCTGTCCCCCCTGGAGCCCCCACCCCAGGGCCCCTCAGGGACGCTGCCGCTGCCTGTCTGCCTGTCGCGGCAGGAAGGGGCCAGCCAGACCCAGACCCTGCAGCAGGGAATGCCAGCGCCAGCAGCCTGCCCCCCCCCGAGCGGGGCTGTGCCTGGAGCCCCGGAGCTGAGGGCGATGAGGAGCCCCTCCGGCTGCCCACCTTCTCCCCCGCTGCCCAGGCCCGCGTGGCCGTCACCTTCACCCTCTTCGCCCTCTCTGCCGGCTGCAACCTGGCGGTGCTGCGGGCGGCGGGGGGCCGGCGGGGCGGCCGGCGCTCCCACATCCGCCTGCTGCTGCTGCACCTGGCCGCCGCTGACCTGCTGGTGACGGTGGCGGTGATGCCGCTGGATGCCGTCTGGAACATCACACTGCAGTGGCGGGCGGGTGACCTGGCCTGCCGCCTCCTCATGTACCTCCGGCTGCTGGCCATGTACGCCTCCGCCTTTGTCACCGTCGTCATCAGCCTGGACCGGCAGGCCGCCATCCTGCGCCCGCTGGCCATCACCCGTGCCCGGAGAAGGAACCGCATCATGCTCTACGTCGCCTGGCTCCTCAGCGCGGGGCTCTCGGTGCCGCAGGTACCCATCCCCGGGGCTCCTCTCCGGCCCCGTGCCCCATGGCAGATGCTCGCCCGGCCCCTGTGCCAGCTCCCAGGGTGCCTGGCTGTGCCGGCTGGGGATGCTCCCAGGGCTGGTGCTGCCACGAGCCCTGCGGGATGGGGATGGAGGGGGCTTGGGGAAGAGGCAGCTGAGCCGGGCAGCAAAGGAGGGGCTGTGGCAGCGTGCCCCCTCCACCCAGCTCTGCTCCCCCTCCCCACCGTGTGCCCCGGCCCCCCACGGGAGCGGAGCTGGTGCAGGGGAGACTGTGGGTCCCAGTCCCAGGGGCAGGGTCTGACCCTGTGGGTCCCGTGGTCCCTGCCTCGGGACCTTGGTGCCCTGCCTTCGGGAGGTGTGGAGCCCCTGTCACCCCGCTGCCCCCTCTGTTCTGCCTCTAGCTGTTCCTCTTCCACACGGTCACCCTCCGACCCCCGCACAACTTCACCCAGTGCACCACGCGGGGCAGCTTCCCCCAGCCCTGGCACGAGACCCTCTACAACATGCTCGGCTTCACCTGCCTCTTCCTGCTGCCGCTGCTCATCATGGTCTGCTGCTACACACGCATCCTCCTGGAGATCTCCCGGCGCATGGGCTCCAGCCTCTGTGAGTGCCTGGGCACTGCGCTGCCATGATCCCATGCCCAGGGGGCTTCGCAGGGACCCTGGGATGGAGGGTGCAGGGGGGAACCCTGGCTGGGGCTGTGCGGGGAGCCCCCAGCCCTCCCTCAGGGCATGGGGTCCCTGTCCCAGCCGGGCTGCTAAGCGTCCCCCACTCATGGGCCATGCCCCCCCCAGTCTCCTCCCGGGACGTGTCGCTGCGATGCTCCAGGAACAACATCCCGCGGGCACGGCTGCGCATGCTGAAGATGAGCCTGGTCATCGTCTCCTCCTTCATCCTCTGCTGGACCCCCTACTACCTGCTGGGGCTGTGGTACTGGTTCTGCCCGCGGGCCATGGAGAAGAGGGTCTCACCGGCCCTCACACACATCCTCTTCATCTTCGGCCTCTTCAACGCCTGCCTGGACCCCATCACCTACGGGCTCTTCACCATCCCCTTCCGGCGGGGCTGGGGCTGCCCCTGCAGGCAGCGCCCCAAGCCCCAGCCACCCTCCCCGGCCACCGGCTCCTTCCGCTGCTCGGCCTCCTCCCTGCCACCCAAACGGGGCATCCCGGGGGTGCGGGAGCAGCGGGTGCCTGCTGGGCCAGGGCTGCCCGCTGGGGCTGGGTCCCGCCAGAGCAGCTCCCTGTGAGCCGGGCATGGCCCCGCGCCCACGGGGACACCCTGGGGTGCTCAGCAGGCACCGAGGCTGTGGGCAGGAGGGGACCCGTGGCAGGACAGTGAGGGCAGGATGGGTCTGGCAGGGATGGGGTCACTACTGCTCTCTTCCCAGGCCCCAGAACGCCTCTGTGGGTGGCGGGGCTGGCATGGGTGCCCCCCGGTCCCCTCTTCCCCCTCTGCGCCTGTCAAGCTCTGTGCAGCTGCTGGAGCAGAGCCCAGCCCAGCAATAAAGCGTCCCACGGCCACCTCCTGTGCTGTGTCCCTGGCTGCAACCTGGGCCAGGGTCCCCAGAGCTGGGGACCAGGGATGGGCTGGGTGGGAGCCCTGACCCGCTGGCCCCTGGGGCGGCTGCTCCTGCCCCACCGTGGGTGCTCTCAGGGGCCCCAGGGCACCCCAGGCAGCTCCGAGGGCACCCCACAGGTTGGCCAGGGCAGGGTGCTGCCCTCTCTGCAGCAGCTGCTGGGGCTGTTTGTCCCCCGTGGGGCTCCCAGCCCCGGTGGGGCGCGGGGCTGGTCCCCGCTGGCGGCACCGAGCTGGCTGCAGTCCCAGGGTGCCGCGCTGCCTGCGGCAGCCTCGCACCCACCCGTGGCTCCGCTCGAAACAGGAGCTCTTGGCTCCTGCCGAAGGTCGTTGCGAGGCACGGGGCCCCGCTGCTCCCGGCTGCGTGGCAACTGCCCCAAGGCCAGCGCTGCCGCGGGAGCTGCAGCGGCCACGGGGGCCGGGAGAGGCTGGGGAGGGGGCTGCAGCCCCACACCTCGAGCAGGGGCTGGGGGTGCCTGGACCCCTCGCTCCCCCCGCGTCCCAGAGCAGCTGGTCTGAGCCCTGCCCGTGCACCGGGAGCAATGCCAGCGGGTGGCTGCCGGCAGCAGGGCAGGGCTGCGGTGAATGGCTGCACGCACCGAAACGTTTCCTCTTGGACAGTGCTCTGCTGAGGGCCGGGGGGAGCCCGGCATCACCCCGGCAGCGCCGAGCCTGTCTGCAGAGCAGTGGGGGGCCGAGTCCCCACGAGGCAGGAACAGGCAGGGCCTGTTGCAGGCAGGGCCAGCCAGCTCGGCCATGGCCACACCTGGGAGCGGTGCCCAATAACAGCAGCGCGAACCACGGTCGCAGGGGTTTATTACGAAGTGGCAAAGTAGAACACCAGTGGTGCTGCTCCGGCTCCAGAGGAGCGATCCCACGCCCGCTCAGGGGCTGGCGGCGGTGGCCGGCACGCTGGCCTCCCCAGGGCTCTCGCACAGGGTGGTCTCCCAGGGGTTCTTGGGGGGGGGTGGGTGTGTGTCTCTGTTTTGTGGGGCTCCAGGGAATGGGGCCACAGTCCCCCATGGGTGCGGGGGGTCCTCGCTGCTGCTGGGACAGGGATGGGGCTTCCTTGGTGCAGGTGGAGCAGAGCTGTGCTTGCTCCCGCTGTCTGCTGGGCACGGTGGGACACGTGGTGGGGCCAAGCCCCAGGCATGGGCTCGCACAAGTATGAAAACACCATCTTGTATGGGCACGCCGCTCGGTCCTGCGGCAGAGAAGGGCCTGGGAAATGCTTCGCTGTGAGGAGGGGGGGGCTTGCAAAGCAAAGGAAATCACCAAGCGAAAAGCCCCTGCTGAAACCTCGCCCCCATTTTTGAACCAGTGGCTCCTGGGATGCTGCTGCTGGCTTTGGCCCTGCTGCAGGGAGCACCCTGCCCGCTGCGGGGGAGCGTCCTGCCTGCCCCGGGGAACAAAGGGGCCCTGCACTTGGCTCGGTGCAGGAGTGCTCAGGAGGTGGGTGCTCGGTGGGTCAGCGTCGCCCCAGCCCCTCGGCAGCCTGGGCAGAGCTCGTGCCCTGCTGCGCGGGCAGCGCGTGGCCTTGCTGGATGCCGGGCTGCACCTTGCAGTCACATCGGGCTCTGAGGGTGCACCAGGCATCGGACAAGGGGCCAGAGCGTTGATGCCAAACCCCACCAGCATGCCCACCCGCTTCCCCAGTGGAGCTGGCAAGCGGGGATAGACCGGTTGGGTGAGGGGACGGGGCCGCAGGGCAGGCGAAGGCAAAGCGGGAGGTGATGCTGGGGGGACTGGCTGGGGGATGCCCGTGCTTGGGTGACCATTTTCCACCTGGCTCAGCAGCATCACGTCATCCCCTGCTCCCCCCCAGCCACCTCCCCACAGCGGCACCTGCAGAAAAGGGAGGCAGAGCGTGACCCAGAACGCCGCCGGCCCGCTCCCCCCCCCAGTTTGGCCATGGAGTGGCTGTGGCTCTAGGTGCCGGCCCCACCGCTGCCGGGTCTCTTCTCGGTGAAGAAGCTTTTGAGCAGCATCACCTGCCCAATGCTGACCACAAAGAGGATGAGGGTTTCCCCGACCGACCAGTACGAGACCCGGCTGTTGAGCTCCTCGGCCCTGCTCCGGTCCTGCGCTTCCCGCAGGCGGTAGTGAGTCTGGGAGTCGATCACTGCGTTCAGAGCCTCGTGGATGGTGACACAGGCGGACTCCATCTGGGGAGACAAGCGCGCTCCGTTGGTCCTGATGCAGCACAGCTCGGGCCCGGGGCTCGCGGCCGAGGGAGCTGAGGACCGTGCTGGGGGACCGGAGAGCAGGACAGCAGCGCCATGTGCTGCTGGGTCTCTGCCACCCCGACCCGAGAGCGGTTCTGCTCGAAGGGGCAACGCTGGAGACTGTTTGGTGGAGGGAGCCTGCTGTGAGCACCAGGGCACAACCGAGAGCCCCGCCGAGGTGCTGGGGGCCAAGGGCAGGGTCTGGGGGAGCAGCCACCCCTGTGGGCTCACGCCAAGGGGTGGAAAAGCCTTGCTGTGCTGCCCTTGTGCGGGATGGAAACGGGGTGCTGAGGCCGGGGAAGGTTCAGACCTGGAGCAACCCCCCTCACTCTCTGTCTGTGCCGCTGGAAGGAGGACGTGGCCTGCACGTGGCGGGGCGGTTGGCTGGTGGTTGGGACTTCTGCATTTAGCAGAGGGGAAGAGGGATGAGCTCCCAACCGCCATCCCATGTGGCCGTTTGGCCGCAAGTGGGGGCTGCAGCAGGACGTTCCTCCTGCACCAGCATGCGATGACCCACCTGCGTCAGGGCGGTGACGCGGTTGCTCATGTCGGGCAGGATCGGTGGCTCGTCGCCCACCTGGAAGTCGAAGTAGACCGTTTTGTGGGAGAAAGTGGAGAACTCATTGCTGAAGCAGAAGGTGTAGACGCCCTTGACTTCGGTGTGATGCGGGAAGCTGTCGTACTGCTTCTTGGTCTCCTTGTAGATTGTCCTGCCGTTGGGGTCCTCCACGTAGCAGTCCACATCATAGTGTCCCCCGGTGATCACCTGTGCAAGGACACCAAGGCAGCACCTGCCGAACCACGTGGCAAGAGCCTCCCGCCCCGGAGGGAGCAGCTCTGCCCGGCCCCATGCCTGTGTGCATGGCCGTGCCCTCAGCAAGCAGGCACCGTGCCCACGGCTGCCCGCCACGGGACGGGGGCCCAGGCTGGGGGAGCCCCGGGGGAAGCTGTGCCCCACAGTGCCTGCAGCTCAGGTGGGGTGCCCGGACAGGGGGACAGCCCAAGCCAGCTGCGATGGCCGGCTCAGGGGCTCCTGTGGCCACCACGGGCACATCCTGGTACCGGCTCCGAGGTGGGCGCTGCTGGGCACGGGGCCGGGGCTGGGAAGGGCTCCCAGGGCAGCACAGGGACAGCCGGGGGGGCACGGGAGAGGTGCGGCTGCAGCCCTGCCTGCTGCTCTGCGGGGCAGCGCAGGGGCACGGGCAGGGGGGACAGGCGAGGCACGGGTAGGGGAGCACGGGCAGGGGTGCGGGCAGAGGACGACGAGCACAAGCGTGGGCAGGGGTGCGGGCAGGGGCGCGGGCAGGGTGGTACCTGGTAGTCCAGCGTGAACTTGAGGCCGCGCTCCAGCTCCTGGTGGAAGCACTGCTTGTCGCTGTCGGGCAGCTCGAAGGTCAGCTCGGTGCCGCCGGCCCGCAGCGCGCACAGCAGCCCCGCCAGCGCCAGCGCCCGCATCCCTGCCCGCATCCCTGCCCGCGCTCCTGCCCGCATCCCGGCCCGCGTTCCGGGCCCCGGCCCGCCGCCCGCTCCCCGCCCCGCCCCGCCTGACGTGGCGCCCGCCCGGCACCGGCACCGGCAGCGCTTCCGCTGGGGGCGGCCCCGGGTTGCGGCACCTCCCGCCTGCGGGGCCGGGTCCCCGGGCGGCTGCAGCGGAGCCCGGCCGGTACCGCGGGACCCCGGCCGGTGGCTGTCGGGCCGACGCTGAGCTCTTTATTAACGCGGTGCCGACATAAGAGTCCGTGCTGTTACCTGACATCATCCTCCAGCACCTGCCTGCGTACACCTACACGCGCACGCACTTAAATAAATGCATTAAAACATTCCCGGAGAGAAGCGCTGCTCACGTTCCCCGGCCCAATGCGCCGAACGCAGGTGACCTGCGCTCTGCAGGCACCGCCGTCTCCGATCGCGGGCTGAAGGCGACAAATGTCGCTTAAAAAAAGGTAAATGCGAAATATCGGAATATTTAGAAATGAACAGAAAAGGTGAACTACAGGATTTAAAATTCCACGCTCTAAAATACAAACGCTCTATAACACAAACGTCATTGTTATAGGGAAAATATGCCCGAAATTCAATCTATAAGACATTTGGCCTACAGAAAGTATAAACTTTAAGGCTCTAAAAATATAAGCCCGCCTTTGCTCTAAATAGCATATTTAAATCTCAAATGCACTTTCAGAGAACGTTCCTGTGCAGTTAAAACCAAAACGCAGTACTGCTTTGTGCAGAAACCGTGCGAAATTTTCCATCAGCCTGAAAAAAAGATGGGTAATGCCCAGGCAAGGAACCGGCTGGTCACCAGCCGTTCCGGCAGGACGGACGGACGGAAGTGTGTGCTGGGCTGATCAAGGCAAGGGCAGAATCCGACACCAGCCCGGGGCGAGACTGCGGCCACTTGCTTGTCAAAGCGACGCTGCCCATGGAGCGGGCGTCAGGACACGTGAGATTCATTGAGTAAACCCACGGGAGTTGTTCTCGCTTGGGCTCAGACGAGTGGCACAACGTTCGGGGTAGGCTGCGGACCCGGAACGCTCGCCGAGTCAGCGGCACAGGGCCATGGGCCGGGTTTCCGTTGTAGCATCAGGGTCAGCAGGAGAGAGGTGTCCTGGCTGCGGTGCTGCGCCGGCAGCTTTCCCCTGCCGGGACCAACCCCTGACGCTCACCACGTGCCATCCTTGGCAACTTGGCATCCTTGCTCCCCATCCTTGGCAGAAGCTTCCCACGCAGACAAGCTGGGAGTGCTCCCTGCCCAGGAATTCAGCGCTTGCAGTTGCTCAGTGTGGTGGGAAATGCCCCTGAACCTTGGTCGCTTCAGAGACAGGGACAAACTGGTTCCCGATCTGGGCCCACCGAAGGCACTGGGTTGCAGCAGTAACGGGTTTAGCTCAGCCTCTGGAGTTTCAAAGCGCTCGGAAATCTCTGAGGTGGAGAATTGTCTCCCTCTCCAGCACAGTGAGGGTACCAATACATTCAATTCCTAGGGAGGGGTATTTCTGCTCTTCCAACCTCAGGCAGCGTTAAGGTCCTTTCCTTCCTGGTAGGCACTTCACGAACACATCAGCCCCATGGCGTGGGGCTCCAGACGGGTTTCTGTGTTGGAACGAGCGGGACGGAAGAAAAGTGGATTGTAAATAATGCAGAATGAGTGAACCACAGGCAGGAGCCTTTGTGCGAAGCCTGACGATCTCAGATGGTCTGGGATCGATCTCTCAGGTAGTCGCTCCTGGGGAGAAGTCCAGGAGTGAATGAAGACAACAAGAGAGACGTCAGCCGTTTGGGCTGGACGCCCGCGCTCTCCTTACAGCTCTGGCGAGTGGGAGCAGGAACCTCCCGATTCACCCCCTGGGCGCAGGTCTGACCCCGTGGCCACCAGCGCTTCCCCGGAGCCAGGTGACCGCTCTCTGCGGGAACTGTCACGTTTTTGCAGGGCCAGCACTGTTCGGTAACTTTCCTGGGAAAGAAACGGTGACACGGCTACTGGGCCACTATTTCCTCGAAATCGGAGAGCTGCCGCATCTGCTCCGCTTGCATGGAGTGTCTCCGGAGGAGCTTCCTTTTGGCTCTCAAGTCGCCCCGTCTGGGCGAGCTGGGAGCGATGGGTACCAGGGACTTCAAGCCAGCAGCAAGCAGGGAGGAGGTTTTGCTGGCGGAGCCAATGTCGGGGATCGGGGGGTTGGGGTTCACGTTCAGGGGGGGCAGATATCCCGGCCTTTTGTGGGAGATGTGGTCCAGCAGCAGGGTCCCAGACCCTCGCCTCTCCAGCAAACCGGGTGGTCGGCGCCGGACGGTCCCGGGCGATGTGCCGGCGATGCTGTCCAGGGACTCCCGCGAGCCGTCCAGCAAGGCCAGGTGGGACCCGCTGAGTTTCCTCCTCTCCGATGGCACCTTCCCCGCCTCGGCCGGGCTGGGGATGCCGGAGAGCTGGGGGTCGCAGTCGTAGTGCTCGGCGCCCAGCCTCTGCCAGTGCAGCGCATCCATCGCCGCAGCCGAGCCGGCGGCAGCGAAGCTGACGCTCTCCGGCACTTCGGGGACGGTGCTCCTTCGGGGCAGGCGCTGGTGGCCAGCCTGGCTCTTCTCGTAGGCCGCTTTTCTCGCCAGCAGCCCAGGGGCTGGCGGTGCCCGCAGAGCCTGCTCGTCTACCGGGGGGAAGAGAGAGGGGTCCCTGCTCTTGCTGCTGCTGCTCCGGGTGAGGGGAGCCTTTTTGGAGAGCGAGAGGTCGCCGATGCCCATGATCACCTCGTCATCCACGCAGACCCGCGTGTCGTCGCGGTACGTGGAGGCCGCCAGCACCGAGGGTGCGACCAGACCCCACGGCTCTGACCGCAGCCGCTTCAGCTGGGGCAGGCGGGCTCTCCTGGCCGCACCGGCTCTCTGGCCTGGGGAGGGGGGCTCGTCGGCAGATCTGGCAGAGGGGCTGTCCCCGGGGTGCGACGGGTGCGGGCTGAAGATGCCGCTCTCCTTCTCAGCGGGGGAAGGTGCTGAGATGGGTGTTTTCAGGTGTGCGCTGGAGGGTGCTGTGCACGCCTCGGGGGATGCCCTCTCCTTGAACTCCAGCGAGGGGGGAACGTTCAGGTACTGCTTGGTGGTCTTGGTGCCGGAGGCAGATTTGTCCATGGTGATAATGATCACCTCCTTCCCTTTGGCCTTGCAGGCGTTCAGGAGGTGCTGCAGCACGTCCTTGTCATCGGCGTTGATGGCGTGGACCAGAGCTGATGCTCCCGAGTGGTCCTCCAGGCTGGGGTCCGCCCCGTTCTCCAGCAGCAGGGTCACCACGTCTCCCCCGGCGCCGTGGATGCAGGCGTGCATGAGGGCTGTTTTCCCAGACTTGTCCTGGATGTTGGGGTCGGCTCTGTTGTCCAGCAGGTACTTCACCATCTTGGCCTTGTTAATGCTCTGCTGGTCGACGTGCTTGGTGATGCAGGCCACCATCAGGGCGGTCTCCCCTTTCTCGTTGCTCTCGTTGATGTAAGCCCCCCCTTCCAGCAGCAGCCGGGTCAGCCGGAGCCGGCCGAGCCACACTGCCTTCAGGAGGGAGTTTCCCCCCATCTCCAGCTCCGTCCCCTCATCCATGGCACTGGCTGGTGCTTACTGGTGGGCGAAGGCAGCGTCAGCTGGCGGCTGTGGAAGCAACCACAAAGGAGAGGTGAGGCTTCCTCCTCAGCCCTGGCTCTCGCCCCCGCCCTGCCTTCCCGAGGGTGTCACACTCGCCGCTGCTCCACGCCCCCCTCCCTCTCTGCCCGTGGCCACTCCTGCTGCCCGTGGGGGTGCCCGGGGTGCGAGGCAGGTGAGCGGCAGCGGGAGCAAAGGCTTGTTCTCCTCGGCGTCTCCTGGGGAGAAGGAGCTGATCTTTGTGCGCTGGGAGATGCCTCAGCCCTGCTGTGCCAGGCTGTACCATGCGTTTACTTTAGGGTATTGGCCCGCTCTCAATCATGGAATCACAGAATCATTTTGGTTGGAAAAGACCTTTAGGATCATCAAGTCCAACCGTTAAATCTTGCCTCGGGATGTACCGTATTTCTCTCTATCGGCCACGGAGCCTCTGGCCTTCCTCTGGTCTAGGCGTGCCAGAAGACATGTCAGGGCCCTGAGTGCACTGACCAGCCCCACCTGAACCCCCCACCTCTGCCCCTGGGCGGGGGCTCTATTTAGATGCTGCCCAGCTCCCCAGGCCTGGCTTAGCTATGAAGGTGGCTGAGGCTCCATCCAGCCCTGTCAGACCAGACTCGTTCACTGGACTTCCCCTGTTGACCTGGGACCCGAGTTGCCACCTTGCCTTGGTCTGATGATCGCTGTTGATGGGACCTGTCACTGACTCGTCCCTGCCCGGCTGACGAGGTCTTGTCCCAGCCTGTCACCCTCAGCTTACGGCTCGTCTCCCCTTGCAGAGCAGCTCTGCTCTTGCTGCTGCCTGGTGATATGTCTCAGTTCATCTTGCCTTCCTCTTCTCCAGCTCTGCTTCCCCAGAAGCCATGCTGACATTTGCCTGGATGCAGCTGATTTCCCCAAGTCCCAGAGAAATCAGAATGGTCCTGATGCCGAGATGGTTTCCACTGCATCTTCTAGATCCCTCGAGCTGTAACAGAGCCCGCTGGAGACAGTGTGAGCATCTCCCATGTCTTCTTGGGCTGGAGCCACGATCTTTGCTTCTTCACTGCTGAAGGAAATGTTAAGCAGCTGCGGTCATGCTGTCTGTAACCCCATGCTGCTTAATTGTGGTGTGAGCCACTTGTGTAGGAGAGTGCTGTAAGAGCAGCTTCCCCCACAGCAGTCTGCAGCAGGACTGGCTCAGGAGGATCAACAGGCATCGTCTCTGCTGGCAAGTGCTTCCCTGCCGCTGCCCGGCATGGGCTGGCTACGGGAAATTCAGCGGCGTAAGGCTCCTGTGCATCGCTCACAGCCACGCTACGCAACCCGAGTGCCTTGTGGTCCTACTGCCTGTGTCCTTGAGGAATGACACCCGTCCCCTGCAGCTCTGAGACCTGGTGGGCAGAGGTAGCAGCTCAGAGCTGCGCTGGGTGGACCAGCAGATGCCCAGCACCGCGGGAACATCGCAGAGGCACAGAAACAGACCTTGAGCCAGCGTGTCCAGGGGCCCTGCCCCCTGCTTGCCCCACGCTCTCCTTGCCCTTTGCTGCCTGTCCAGCTGTGAGCAGCAATTTTCACTCCTCAGCCCTCCCCTGGAGCACCCCCACCTGCGCGGGGCCTGTCTGAGCCTGCCCGGTTCGCTCCGGAGCAGCCTGTGCTCCCCAGGTCCCCCCAAAAGCCTCCCCCATGGTGCGCACAAGCTGCTCTGCCCTTCGTGCCCCGGAGCGCGCGTGGATCCTGCAGCTCTGGGACCCGCTCTAAGTGCTCGCACCGGGGGCATCGCCCCCAGCCCCCTCAAAGGCACAAGCGGTGTCACCCCCTCCCCGGAGCCGTGAGGACCCCACGGCCCCCTCCCCTCGGGCTCGCTTTCAAGTTGCTCCCCTGACGGCTCTCACCTCCATCTCCTCCCCGCTCCGCGGGGCCGCCGGCGGGTCCAGCCCCAGCGCCGCCTCGTCCCTTCCCGCTGCCCGCCGGGGCTCCGCGGGGTCCGGCGCCCGGGCACGCTCGGCCGCGGGGCTGTAGAGACACCGGGGGGAGAACGGGGACCCCGGGGGAGGTGCCACCCCCCCCCCCCCTCCGGGGCGGACCCGCTGCCGCCGGCCCCTGTCCGAGGTGCTGATGGGGGGGGCGCCCACCGCCCCGCCGTTACCTGCCTGCTGCCCGCTTCCCCGCGCCGGTGCCCGCTGGCGCTGCCCGCTTCCCCGCGCCCGGGTGCCGGTGCCCGCTGGCTCGTTACCCCTCCGGCCGCCCCGGCGCCCCCGCTCGCATCGTCCCTTCTGTGCGCTCCGGCGGCTGCGTCACCCGCCGCTGCTGCCCGCTGCTGCCCGGCGCTGCCCGCTGCTGCCCGCCCGGCCTCGCCGGGGCTGCGTGGGGAGGAGGGCGCGGGGGGGGGGGGGGAGGGCGGCGCGTCCGCCCCCGGGTGGGTGCGGGGAGCGGCGGGGCGGGGGTGTCGGTGTGCGGGGGGGGGGTGGGTGGGTGCGTGTCCCTGCCCGCCTGCGGGGGGGGGCGTGTGTCCGTGTGCGTGCCGGGCCGTGAGCGTGGGGTATGTGCGTGTGTGCGGGAGTGGGAGGTGTATGAGTGTCCGTGCCCACCCGTGCGTGGGTGTCTGTGTGCAGGGGTGTGGGTCGGGGGGGTGTGGTTGGGTGCGTGCCGGTGCTGGTGTCGGTGGTGGTGAGTGTGCGTGTGCAGGTGCTGGGTGCGGGGCTCTCTGTGTGCACATGTCTGTGTCCGCGCTGGTGTGCGGGGGAAGTGTGTCCCCGTGCATGTGCAAGGTGCTTGTCCATGTGCAGAGCTGTGCGTGTGCCTCCATGTGCACACAGTGGGGGTACACCGTGTGTGTGTCCCTTTGGGGGGCTGCATCCCCCCGTGTGCATCCATGTCCATATGTCTTTGCACATGTGCATGTGTGTCCACGTACAAGGGCGTGTCCACATGCGGGGCGTGTCTGCACAGGGGTGCCCACGTCCCTGGGGGTCTGCATGCCCATGTGTCAGGGGGAGCTGTGCCACGCGTGTTCCCCGGTGCCTGCGTGTGCCCAGGCACGGGGGGTGGATGTGCACCGGTACGCGTGTGCTGCCAGTGCCCCCATGCCCACGGTGGTGCCATGTGCCCGTGGGTGTTATGGTGCCCGGGTGTCACCGTGAGGACCACCCAGCACTGGCGTGACTCCCCGTGGAGGCTCCGCTGTCTCCATCCTTCCAGCCCCAGTGGGACCCAGCCGTGAGCAAACTGGTCTGAGCCCACAGCTGACCCCGCTTGGAGCAGGGGGTCAAACCAGAGACCCCTGAGGTCCCCTCCGATGTTACTGACCCTGCGGTCCGAGTGCACATCTGGGGTACCTGTGTGCTCTGTGCTGCGCGGGGGGAAGCTGAAGTCCCTGCGTGCTGCTCTCCAGGGCACAGAGTCCCCCTCAGCGTCGGTGGGACGTTACCGGGACCAGCGCCCTTCTGCTGTCCCTGAGCAGACCTCTGTGGTCCCCGGATCTCTCATCCAGGCTGAAACCCACTTTTCTGCCGACTCCAGCCCATTTTACCCCGTGGCTGCTGAGAAGACTGGCTCGTTAGGAGCAGTCCCAGCAGTAACAGGCGATTGGGTGGAAGGTGAGGAAATGGTCATAAATGCACAATAAACGCAATGGTACACATGGCTCTGTAATTTAGCAGACTACCGCTGCCTGTAACAATGCTTATCATAGCACTCCCTTAAATTAGATTAACATTAGGGGAAATTTCTCTTGTGATTACTAAAACATAATCTACAGTTGCAACCTTCTTTGCTAAAGATGATAATAACAATAATAATCAGAGCTAGCAGAGAAATGAAGTAGGTCTTATTACATTAGCAAGCATTTAGGAAAACCTTATGGCAGCTTCTTTGCTAACTCCAGGAATGCAGAGACTTCTCAGTAGCTTGCTAAACTGGCCATATAAGCCCTGAAAATGAGTTTGTCCGTTCATTTTCAGATGCATGCAAGCACACCAGATTATATGTAGAAACGCTCTACTTAAAAAAATGACAAATTTCGAGCCAGACGAGTTGCCTTGGCAGGATGAGCACAGGCTCTGCCCGGGAGCGGGGGTTTGTTCTCCAGCACCAGAGGAAGCCGCCACAGCATCCCAGCGTGAAGCGGATGTGCTTGTGCCCGGTCAAGGGGGGGATTTGCACACCTGCCCCGGGGCCTGGGGAGCCGAGGGATGGGGAAGAGACAGCCACCGCGAGGGAGGGAGCAGTGGGGGACAAGCGGAGATGTTGGGAGCGGGTGCTGGACCGGGCAGCCGTGCGTGCAGGGGCACTCGTGCCCACCCGGAGATACTTCTGGAGTGGAGCTGGTGCTCCTCCTGCCTCGCGGTGCTGCTTGTGGCTTCTCACCAAACGTACTTCTGTAATGTGGGATTACATAAATGATTGACACTTTATAAGTAATTTATGCAATACCAAAAAGCCGTCTATCTGCTCTGCCGTGCCTTTGGACTCGCAGCTGGGTCATCGGGGACAAAAGCTGCAGCCTCGGTACAGGCGGAGATGGCCGAAATGACCCCAGCCGGTGGAAACCAGCCCCTCGGTCGGGTGGCCGTGCTCAGGGGGCCATCTCCCATCCCTGGGTTCTCCCTGCAGTGCCTGGGCTGGCCACGTCCCGGAGGCCAGGAGACCTGCCAGCAGCTTCATTGAAAGGTTTGGCGGGGCTGTTTCGAAGTGAGGGGGTTGCTCGTTCTCAGCGTGAGCTGCTGCACAGAGCCAGCCAGCGTGGCTGGAAGCAGAGGGCTGCCGAGACGCCGTAACACGCAACCTTCTCCAGGCTCTAATTACCCCTCCTGGTAGCTCTCATTAGCAGAGCGTCAGCAACAAATGACAGGGAGCTGACACCCCCCGATCAGCAAGCAACCCTTCCTCTTCTGCTGAGCTTGCAGTTCCCGTTAGTTTCCAGCCCTGTGCTGGAGCCCAGGCCGGCTGCCGGCCGCAGTGCCGGGCTGTCCTGCTCACAGCCGAGGTGGCTGCGGTGGTGCCGGGGCTGGCGCTGGCCTCAGAGCAGGAATAACCTTTCCTTGCAGATGCTCAGAGCAGCCCCAACTCACCGGCTCCCTGGTGCCTGTGGGGTGGGAGATGCCCCAGCTCCGCTCCCAGCAGGGAGGGATGAGCGCGGCGACACCAGCTCCGTGTCCCCATCGGCTGCCCGTCCGGAGAGGAGCTGCCGTGGCAGGGCTGCTCGCAGGCAGGGCTGCCCGCATGCTGCCTGCAGCTCACTCCAGAGGCAGGACTGGACGTGGGCTGCTCTCGTGCCGGCTGGGGGGAGCCCTACGGGGCTGCGCTGCTGGGACCACGGCCCGGGGGTGGCCATGGAGGGGGCTGAGCGCTGATGGTAGCCCACTCCATTTCTACACAAATTGTTTCTGCGTTTGCCTTCTGCTTCCTCTTTTGTTGAATAATTCATCATGAGTGATTAATGGAGATGCCCCCACCACCCCCCCGCTTCCGATTCGCGTCTGATCACAGGTTGTGTTTTTTCAGAGCCATTAGTTATTCATAATGATTTGCTGAGTAATGTCTGCGCTGCTCCTTGGGCTGCAGTTTACTCCCTGACGATTCACCGTGGGATCTGGAGGAACCATTGCTGCTCCCTGCCCAGGCACCAGGCTCTGGGCACTCCATGCCCGGTGCCGGCTCAGCAGGCTCGGAGTACGATGTCCAGTTGCCGTGAGTGAGAAGTACCTAAAATGGGAGATTTTGATTAAATGGGTGATGGGTTAAACAGGAGATTTGTGCTGAATATCCCTGCTCCTCCCTTGGTTTACTGGGAGCACTGAACACGAAGGGGGCTTGGCTGAACCCAAGGGACATGTAGAGACGTCTGGAAAGTGTCATCTGCGTTGTCTCAGCTTTAACCCCGCTGTCCTGGACCGAGCGTCTCTACATCCTCTGCCGCGGGCCCAGCACCAGCGTGACTCGCTCCTCGGTCTCTGCTAGCACAGACGCAAATCTCAGCACAGTCTGGGATCTCCACAAAGGGATCAGGCAGCAGGGCGAGGGAGACGGAGCCGGGGCAGACCCGGGGGCAGCAGCCCTCAGCTCCTTTGCTGTGTGTAACCCAGTGCAAGGCGTCCACAGGTGCTGATTTCTTCCCATGCCCTTGTAAGAGCTGCAGAGAGAGGAGCAGCTCTCCTGGACGGTGCGCAGAGGGACCAGGAGGGCAGCGGCAGAGCCCCGGGCAGGATGATGACCAGCTCAGCACCTCGTGTGGCTTCCTGTCGCTGGCGAGGCCAGCAAGCAAAGGGCTCTGCAGGCACCGCTGCTGCCAGGTGTCCCGGAGAGCTGGGACGTCCCAGGAGGGGAATGGCCCCCGACTGCTGCGAGGGGCCCCCCGGATCTGCGCCAGCCCCGTCCTGGCTATGCAGAGCTAATGTGTCCACCTACCTTCATCCTCCTCATCTTCCTCGCCAGCATCCGTGCCACCCCCGAGGATGCCGTGGCAACGGGGCCGGCAGGGATGGCTGCTGGAGCAGCTGCAGCTCCGGTGCGAGGGCTCCGAGCCCTCGGTGCGATCCTCAGTGCTGCCGTAGTGCCCTGGGCAGGCTCGGGGGCTGCGAGATGGCGTCCAGACCCAGCCAGACCGAGAGGGGGGTGCTTTGTGGGTGCCTGGGGGACCGTCCCGCCCATGCCCTGGGCCCTGCTCTGCCCGAACAGCCCTGGCAGGCTGCGGAGGGCTGGGCACTGCCCCGGGGGTGCTGCCGACGGGCACGGGGCAGCAGCACGGGGGGTACGGTACCCGGAACCCTTACCCTGGCAGAGGGGCTCCTCCTCCCCCACAGTGCCTTCTTCCTGGGCAGGGAGAGGCGGAGGTGGCACAACGGGGACACTAAAGAGCGTAGCAGAGATGTCGGGTGCTTCGTTGGGCCGCTCCAGCAGTATCTCAGCGCAGACAAGCTGTCGGGCAGCTCTCATCCGTTTATTACAGCTTTCGAGGTTATAATTAGAGTCTGGCCCAGCCCAGAGGAGGAGGGAGCTGCTTTCAGCGGCTCGCTGGGACCGCAGTGGGCCTGTCTGGTTTGTGTGTGGTGCGGCCGTGACCCCCCGGGCGTTCGAGCAGAGGCTGTAGCGATGCTTCGGGAGGCTGAGGCCGTGGGTGCAGGCTCAGGGACAGGATGGCGAGGGGCAATCACGGCTCCGTGCGCTTCTAAAGCCCGGGGGGGAGCAGCAGCAAAGTCTGTCTCCTGGGGAAGGGGCTTTTCCCAAAGCACCGGCTCCCCGGCCGCCTTGAGACTCCCCCGGGAGCAGCGGCTGCCCCGGCAGCGGGGGGGCACAGACGCAGGTGGGATGCGAGCAGAGCCGCGCCACTCTGTGCCTTAGCTAAACGGGGACCGTCTCCCCAGGGGCCGTGCAGCGCTGGCGCTGGTTCTATTTTGGGTGTTTTGCAGAACAGCTGGTGCTCATCTCTTACACCGCGCGGGGAGGGCTGTGCGCAGCTATTTCTGCCAGCTCATCCACGCACAGCCTCTTTTTATAAACACGCTTCCCCGGAGGGATGAACGCAGGTGATGGGGGGAGTTTTCAGCACCGGCATTTCGGAGGGGACCACCGGCTCTGCCACGAATGCCGCCCTGCGCCCTGGCAGGGGCATGGCCCGTGTCTCCTGACCCACAGGGCCCGGGGCTGTCCTGGGCGCGGGGTGGGGGCCGCATGCCCGGCACGGGGCAGCCGGGGGTCCCAGCCCTGCAGCGCGCTCGTAACTCGCAGCAACCTGTGCTTCCGCCCCGCGGCGGGCTTGTCCCATGCCTTGCTGCTCCAGGAGGGTGCTGCAGGTGCGGGTACCAGTTAGGACTGATGGCGGGTTTAGGAAGGTCAGGCTCAGGCCCTCAGCCCTGCCTGGGATCCCCGGGGAGGTCTGGCCTCCGGGGCCAGCGGGTCACTGCCGTGCCATGTCCACACGTCCAGCCCCAGCCGTGCCCCCCACGGGGGTGTTCACAGGCGAGGGGACCGGCCGTTCCCACGGCATCCGGACGTTTTCCCCGCAGAGCCGAGCAGGGCCAAAGCCTGGTGCAAGTTTGCATCTGCTTTCATTTTGACCCCAATTTCCCCTGCTGGAAAAATTAAGCAAATACCAGCTTCCCACGGTGTAATGGGGATTAATTAGCTAATATCCGTGATGGCCTCGGCTAGTGACAGCCCTGCCACTGACACCCGGTGCGGCCACGCAGTGCTGCACCCGTGCTGCGTACAGCTGGCTCCGCGTCCCTTTGGCCAGGGGGCCGAGCCGGCTGCGGTGCCAGGGGAGCGCGGTGCTGGCACAGGACCGTGGCCCAGGCTGGGGGCAGGCAGCAGCTCGCCCGGGGGGCACCAGGAGCGATGGAGCAGGCGGCCGTTTGCTCCCACGTCCTGCGGCACAGCCCCTCAGCGGGGTAGGGGGAGCTGGCGAAGCTCTCCAGGGCTGGAGGGGGGGTCCAGGAGGACCCGCACCCCATGCCCGCTCCAGCACGGCCGTACCCGAGCCCTTCCGCCACCTTCAGAAAGCTGCTGCCCCCTTATTTCTGAACGTGGCGGGCACTGCAGGGCTGGACGCAGCCTGGCAGAAGGGACGAATCCTGCGCGTGTGCTCCCTCGTCTCCAGCTCCGAGAACTCCTGAGCCCCAAACCCCTCCTGACGTACCCTGTGTCGGGCAACCCCAGCGGTTCCCTTCTCGCCCTTAAGGCAGCCCAGGCCTGAGCCTCTCCTGGCCGGGGGGGTGAAGAGCAGCGGGCTGGATGGGGAGGGCAGGGTGATGGGCTGCAGGGGCAGGCTCCGGGGGGCTCCGAAATGCTGCCGCCCTGCCCGCCCGCCCGCTGCGGGACCCTTCGGCGCGCCCAGGCCAGGCTGTCGTGCCGGGATGGCTTATCTCCAGCTACGGCGGGGCTCTGCCCAAAATAGCGGCCTCCTGCCCCGTGCGTTACGGAGGCAGCCGGTGATGCGGCGCTTCCGAAAGAGACTGCATCACTGCAAGCGGGTCTGATGTCGCTATAGCAACCGCGGGGTAAAAATAGTGCAGCAGCTTTTTGGAGCTGTCAGGCCCCGGCGGGGAGAGCTCCCGGGATGTGGCGCTGGGGGGGCAGGGGTCCGCTGGGGGGGAGCGGGGGTCCGCTGGGGTCAGGGATTCATTGGGGAGGACAGAGATTCCCTGGGGGGGGCAGGGGTCCACTGGGGGGGCAGGGCTCACCATGCTGCTGGGAGCAGCCGAGGGGAGGGGGCGCAGGCCAGGGGGCTCAGGATGGGAGCACGGCAGCGCAGAGCCCCCAGCTGCTCCGGCACCGACCCCCTGCTCATCCCCTCGGTCCCACAGCGCCCGGGCTCGCCCGGTCCTGGCTCCTGGCCGAAGGCACGGTGATGGGCGTTTGCACACTGGTGGATCTCGAAGGCGAGCAACGTAAAGGCTTTGCTGTGCCCGGAGCACACGTGCACGGTCACTGCCGTGGTGTTCAACGGGGACTCCAGGCCGCCCGTCCTGCTGCCGTCCCGCGTTGGATCGGCAGCTCTGCAGCTGCGTCGGACGGGCCTCACGGGTGGCTGCGCCTTGCCGTCCCCCTCCCCGTGCCGAGGCTGCCCTGGCTCCGCAGACACCCGTGCCCCGGCTCTCGGCCGTGTCCCCCGGGCAGGGGCTGCGGCTCAGACCCCTCTGGGCTCTGCGTGACGGCGTTTGCTGCCCAGCCGTGCGGGGGCTGGAGGCTTTCAAAGCTCCGGCATCGGTGAACACAGAAGCAGCCCAAATCGGTCCAGAGGCCCTCGGGGGCAGTGGTTTTTGGGGTCAGCCTGAGGGGCCTCACGGGGGTTCAGGTGCTCAACTCCGAGTGTCAGAGACGGGGATTTCCAGCTACACCGAGTCAGCCCGGGCTCATCCCAGGTTTGGGGCAGGCGGGGGGGGGGCCGTGCATCACCCCCAGTGATTTGTGTAGGGGGGCACAGGAGAACTGGGGCTTCGCTGCCATCCCAGCAGTGCTGCCGTAGTGACAGCGGCGTGGCCGTGCTGCTTCCCAGCACTCCCTGTGCTTTGGGCAGACCCGTTCGCTCCGGCTGCAGCGGGAGCGATGCTCGGTGGGACCAGGGCTGGGGGACCGGGCGCAGCATCCTCTGCAAGGGTTCGCACCAAGAACCAGGGGCCTCGGGGGTGTTGGTGACCTCCTCCACGTGCCGTGAGGGGACAGCAGCCTCACGGCATCGCTCCGTGCTGCAGAGACAGAGACCACACGTGGAAATCCACTTGCTCCCCTTTGCCAGCGCTTCCCTGGGCCTGGCTCTGCCAGCCCCCCCCGCGGCAGGATGAGCCTGGCATTACCTCATTTTCCACTTGCAAACGAAGCACAAAACGGCACCGGTACAGAGAGAACGCGCCAGGGAGCGAGACCCTGTACAAGGCCAGCGCTTTGCCCTGCTCTGGGGGCTTCAGTGCCCATCTCCTTCTGGTCCATGTCTGAAGCGTGAACAAAGTTTAAAACCTTCCTGTAAGCAAGGAGCGTTTGGAGATGGGTGAGATTTGGGTCACTCTCCAGCCTCTGCTCCACAGTGTGGTGCATTAATTAGACTTTGACTCTAATAAGTTGTGTTAAGGTCTGAAAATAGAAATGCCACTGCTATGTGTCACTGAACAGTGAGTGCTTCTCATTTTCTAATTACCGGTTGACATTCTGTACAACTAACTCAATGTGCTGGCCCTCAGATAACTGCAATTTCCATCCCGTGGATCCTGACCACTCGGCTCCAGGGAGCGGGGCTGCAGGACCGGGTGGGACGCGGAGGGATGGGCTCAGGGGATGTTGCTGTGCCAGGAATCCTCCTCCCTCGCTTGGAGCGGGGACGGGAGCTGCACTGGCGGGCAGAGGGGCTGGGGGCAGCTCATCTCCGTCCTGTCCTTGCCCCTGGGCTTTCCAGCACCGCTGTCTCCATCACCAGAGCCCCGAGCTCCCGAGGTGAAGGTCCACTCCAGAAAAACCTCCCTTTTCCCTCTTCTCTCCTCTCGCGTGTGGGCCACAGGTGGGGTGGGAATGTATGTTGAAAGCGGCTGGAAAAGCATTTGCAAACCCACTCCTGTCCTTACGGAGCTGTGTGCCAAGGAACCGCGATTCCTCCGGTGAGTCCGTGTCAATGGCGCAGCCGCCGCGAGCCCCAGGTGCCCCCGCTCCCCCTCGTCTCCCTCTCTCATCCCCGCAGTCGCTGGTTGCCTTGGCAACGTATCCCTCTCCCGGCACTTTTTCATCCTTTTTCCTTTGTGATCTATACATTCTCGCACCTCCACGTTGTTTTTTTCCATCTTGGCCGTACTCCAGAGGATCTGCGGAGAAGACCTTTGGATTGAAAGGCAGGGAAACGCACTGAGCGCCAGGCCGGAAAGCCAGGGACCGCGGGAGGAGAGAGGCGGCGGGGGAAGATGAGGACAGTCGCGTTGCAGCGGCACTGCTCCATCTCACCGTGGTGAACGGTGTCCTGCGTCCTGCTGAAGCCGTGGGCTGTCACGGCAATGCCACCCGCTCCCCGAAGCCGTAACCCTCCCGGGATCTCCCGGGGCCGGGTCTGCAGGGTTTGGGGGTACGTGGGGAAGCCCGGGGCGACGGGACCAAACGCTGGTGTTTGGAAACGGGGTGAAGCCTCTGATGGAGAGCGGCTTCACATGGGCGCTTTCGAACCCGCTATCTCCAGGAGTTAATAAGCAGGAGTAGGAGGAGCTGAGCAGCAACTCAATTTGTAGTGATTATTTGCCAATTAAGATGATTGCAGGCAGTGTCTGGGATGGGAGAAAGAAGCCGCTTGGCCTGAGGACAGGGGCTGCAAAGGCAGAGGTGAAGCTGGGAGTGCAAGCGCGAGCGGGGGAAGAGATGGGGCTGGTGACGCTGGCGGAGGTGTGGGGCCTCCGACCCAAAGGCGAAATACTGCATTGCTCAGGAAACACTTTCTAACAAGAAACGAGCAGACCCCACCGCTGTGCTGAGGGTCCGTGCAGGGCTGCCTGGGGACCGCGTCCCCCCTCGGCATCGGTGGCTCCCGGCTCCTCTGCCCAGCGGCGCTGGGGCGTCTGTGCGCCTGACCGAGAAACCTTCTGTCACCTGAGCAAAGGGTTGAGGAGCGAAACCAGCTTGTTCTAACTTGCTCTTACAGTAACCACAAAATAGAGAAGGATTTTCCCCCCCAGACCAATTTCCCATTTCTGGGAGCGGCAGCCCCGGGGACGGCATGGAGCACGCGTGTCCCATTCGCCGTGCTCATGCTTGCTCGTGCTTTCTCGTGCGGGAACCGAGGCCACGAGCTGGCATCCACGTTTCATCAGCGTCCTCTGCCAAATTCCCATTCCGGACATTTTTGTGCTCCAGGTGGGCTGGGTGAACATTGGCCCTGGCATTCTGGCACTCCTGCCTCACGCATCTAGCGCTGAGACCCTTCACGGCAAACAGTTTCATCTAAAAATCATCTTGATTTAAGCTCGTTTATATAGAAAGTAATTTCGTTTTGACCTCGTCCCAATCCTGCCTGATGAAACGTGTTTCCATCATTGTCTGGAGACGGGCAGCTGATGGCACTCGGGGGGGGAGCTCAATGCTTTAATTTACGGGCAGCGTAGTGGTGCGGGAGGGTGAGCAGCCAGCGGCCCCGCGCTCCTGCCTCAGCTCTGTCACTTGTTGGACCGGGGCCTCTCCGTCACCCAGTGCCGAAGGACGGTGGCTGCCTGCGTGCCAGGGCCGCGGGGGTCTCACGGCGCTGAGCTAACGAGGGCGAGCACCCGGGTGGGCTCCTGGCAGCAGCCTCGGGCCCCCCACCGCACGCGGATGGTCCGTCAGCGCGAAGGCACGCTCGTTTTGCAGACGAAGCCCGGGATCTGGGCGGTTGGTTTCTGACGGTGCCGAAGTTGAAGCCATCTGGGATGAGATTTTCTCTTGTTGCTCCATGGGAGCAGAAGACACTGGGGGCACCGCGTCCCGGCCAGGCGGGTGGGGGCAGCACCCGGCGATGGGGATGGGACAGACGGGCTCGTCCCTGGCCTTGGATCTCCAGGACTCCGACCTCCGTCCCGCATCGCTACGTGGGCGTGATTCCAGTGACAATGGCTTTGGCCCGTGCCGTCGTGGGACAGGGGCTGAGCCACAGCGGTTCAACGCAGCGCTTGGGTAGCTTCCAGGTTTTCCTTAAAATCATGGAAAAGAAAGAATTGTTGGGGCAGCTGTGACGAAACATCTTGTGGCCAGGGACACGAGCAGCACCTGAGGGTGGACGCCTGGGGAAGGGACGGTGCTGCTGCGGCACCTTACCTGCACGCTTCACGGGGTAAACTTCAAATGGAAAGCAGCAGGGATTCCGCAAGAAGGCAATAAAACAACAATTTAGTCGCTTAGCTGGGGCGACGCGGCAGGGAGAACTCTGTAAAGCTGCGGGCCGAACCACCTACTGCAAATACACGTGGGACAGGCACAACTTTCACCTGCCTGAGGCTGCCCCACAGACCGACCCTGGGCACAAATGTAGAGTCTGGGAGGTAACGCTGCGCTCTGAGGTGGCCGTGGTGGGGCCGATGCACATCGCGTCCGCTGCCACGGCTGTGACACGATGCACACTGCATCTGCTGCCACGGCTGCGACACGATGCACACTGCATCCGCTGCCACGGCTGCGACACAATGCACATCACATCCTCTGCCACGGCTGCGACACGATGCACATCACATCCTCTGCCACGGCTGCGACACGATGCACACTGCATCCGCTGCCACGGCTGTGACACGATGCACATCACATCCTCTGCCACGGCTGTGACACGATGCACACTGCATCCGCTGCCACGGCTGTGACACGATGCACATCACATCCTCTGCCACGGCTGTGACACGATGCACGCTGCAGCCTCTGCCACGGCTGTGACACGATGCACGCTGCAGCCTCTGCCACGGCTGTGACACGATGCACGCTGCAGCCTCTGCCACGGCTGTGACACGATGCACATCACATCCTCTGCCACGGCTGTGACACGATGCACATCACATCCGCTGCCACGGCTGTGACACGATGCACACTGCATCCGCTGCCACGGCTGCGACACGATGCACACTGCATCCGCTGCCACGGCTGTGACACGATGCACATCACATCCTCTGCCACGGCTGCGACACGATGCACATCACATCCGCTGCCACGGCTGTGACACGATGCACACTGCATCTGCTGCCACGGCTGTGACACGATGCACACTGCATCCGCTGCCACGGCTGCGACACGATGCACACTGCATCCGCTGCCACGGCTGTGACACGATGCACGCTGCAGCCTCTGCCACGGCTGTGACACGATGCACGCTGCAGCCTCTGCCACGGCTGTGACACGATGCACATCACATCCTCTGCCACGGCTGTGACACGATGCACACTGCATCCGCTGCCACGGCTGTGACACGATGCACGCTGCAGCCTCTGCCACGGCTGTGACACGATGCACGCTGCAGCCTCTGCCACGGCTGTGACACGATGCACATCACATCCTCTGCCACGGCTGTGACACGATGCACGCTGCATCCGCTGCCACGGCTGTGACACGATGCACATCACATCCTCTGCCACGGCTGTGACACGATGCACACTGCATCCGCTGCCACGGCTGTGACACGATGCACACTGCAGCCTCTGCCACGGCTGTGACATGATGCACACTGCATCCGCTGCCACCGCCGTGACTTGCCACGACTCCTGGCAGGTGAGGAGAGGTGCCGGGTGGAGGAGGGAGATGATTTGAGTTTGCATTACACAGAATGCTTGTCGGAAGAGAAGTGATCCGTATTTAACAACAGAGCAGTGTAATAACCTGCAATTACCTCTGCGCGGTGCCTGTGGGGGCGGCCCTTTCCCTGGCAGAGCGAGGGGGGGGGAGCACTTCTGTGCTGCGCGTGCTGCTCCCAGCGCGTCCTCCCTCCCCGGTGCGGTGCTCTAGGGCCATGGCGCAGGGCACTGCGCTCGGCGGGCACCAAGCGTGGCCAAGCGCCGGCACCGTCAGATGCCGGGATGGGCCGTGAGAGCCGCCGGTTGGCAGGGCCGCGGTTGGCAGGGCCGGGGCAGGGGGGCAGCACCGCAGGCAGGGTACGAGGCGGTGGGGCAGGACAGCTCTGGCACGGGCGTGGAGCAGGTTGCAGAGGAGCAGCCACAGCCCCGGGCAGCTGCAGTCCCTCCTCCGTGCCCAGCCCCACGGGTACCCCTCACCAGCTCTGGCGGCGGCATGCCCCACGGCCCGGGTGAAGCCAGCCGCAGGACCCTGGCCTGGCACGTGCCGTGAGGGGGGCTCGGCGGCTGCTGCTTTTGCTTTTCATGCCCCCAGGGACCCCCTGAGCCCCTCACCTGTGCGCCCCGGCTGCGGCGATGGGGCCAGTGCCCGCGTAGCCATCGCTCGTCCTCCTCCTTCGAGGATGGCCCCGTCCCTCCTCCCCTGCCTGCACAGCGCTGGGAACGTGCTGCAACGCCTCGAGGATGGGAAACGAGTTACGCCAGCGGGCTTTGCTCTGGAAAGGTTGGGGGTCGTGAGCAGAGGGGGATGACGGGGGCATCAGCGTGCGCCCAGCGCCGGCTCTGGTCCAGCCACGCTGGGGAAGACCCTTTTGCCTGTCTCAGCACAGGAGTGGTCCCACGGTGCTGGTGTGGGGCCGGTGTGGGGCCGGTGTGGGGCAGGGCAGAGCAGCCGGCAGCAGAGCTGTTCCCTCCCAGCCAGGGCAGCACACGGGGCTTGTTGGGGCTCTCCTGCAGGCACCCGCCGACCAGCAGCGCGTTCTCCGGTACAGGCTGATGCTCACCTCCCTGCCTGCCCCATCACCCCGTGCCGAGGTGGCACGCTGCATTCCTGCTCTCCTCCCCGCGGCTGGGTCGGGAAAAGCCTCTTGGCTCCTTTGGTCCCTGCCCTCGCAGCCGGTTACCTCCGTTATCAGGGCTCGGAGGGGCAGTGGTTGTGCAGCACACGTGGCTGATGCCGGCAGCGGCGTGCTGGGAGGGTCTGCGCTGCCCACGGCAGGCTCGGTGCAGGCAGCACGGCAGCGCCAGCTCTGCCGGGGCTGCACCTGCAAAGGGGGGGCCCCTCGCTTCTGCAGCTGGCAGTGCCACGGGTGGGAGGCGATGCTTTCCCGTGGGAGCTCTCCCAGAGCCGCAGCCCGGCTCTGCTAAACCTGGGGTCACCTATTGCAGGGGAAATAGCGGCTGTGGCCTGCCGCGGCCCGGCAGGGAGGGGGGACGTGGGGGTGGTGAAACATGCAGCCGCCGTGGAGCCCTGGCACGCGTGTCCCCGCAGCCAGCCCTCGTGCTGTGCCGGGTCCCGGGCGTGCGGCGCGGGTGCTGTGCCACGGCTGGCTGAAGGGCTGCGGCAATTTTAATATCTCTGCCGAGTGAAATTTCCTGATTCGGCTTTCATGTCCGCTGGGACACTTATGAAATATCCGGATTCTGTTTTTTTCTGAAGAAGTGGAATTTCCTATTTATGGATTTAATATAAGAGGTACGTGCTCTGGGAGAGAAGCGGCTGCATAGCGGCAGTGCCGGTGCTGGCTCAGCCATCGCTCTCCCTCTGCTCTGACACCCCCTGGCCGCGGCTGCCCCGGCTCAGCTCCCCATCGCCGGGGCTGGGCTGGGGCCGGTGCGGGGAATTCGGCTGCCTCAGTAGTTTTCCGGCCGGCGCTAAGCCTGCTTTTCATGGCTAATCACACCACCTGCCACGGGTGAAATCCCAACGCACACTGAAAATTCGCCGGCGGCTCTGTTTGGAGAGGGATCAGATGAGGTCCCGTCCCGCCGCTGAACCCCTCATGCAGAAGCGGCCGTGAGAATGCAGACGCTCCTGCCCGGCCGGTTCGGGGCTCCCGGCAGCTCTCGGCTCTCCCCACGCTGCTGCTGCTTCCCCGGGAAAACCCCAGCGGCACCGGCCACTGAGTCAAGGCCAAGGGACACGGGGAGCACCCCGGGTTTGGTCCCCTGGGCCGGCTCACGGGGGGCTCCCCACCACCCCCCCGCCTCCCGGGTGATGGGAGCTGCCCTGTGCAACTGAGAAGCTGGGGGGGCCGTTTGCAGAGCAGCGCTCTGCCCCTCCTGCTCCCCGGTGGGTGGGCGGGCTGGGGGGACGTCCTGGGACCCCGAGTGCTCCGTGCCCGCTAATGTCAGCCTGCTTGGGACACCTGCCTGCTGCCACCCCCACAAACCCGTCCCCTGCTCTGCAGAGCCATGCTGGGGGGCCCGATCCTGCCACCCTTGGCCTGGGTTCTGGGTCAGCAGGGGGGTTGCACAGTGAGGTTATCGTCTCACGACTCCGGCTGGCGACAGCTGAAGGTGAGGGGCAATAGAGCCCATCCCAAATGTTGACACTGCCCTCTCTGCTCCGAGAGGATGCTTGAATTTTGCGGGAAGGGCCGGCTGCCGCAGGAGCACAAGCCGGTGGCAATGCCCCGTGCCCCGGCTGCGGCGGGGGCTGCCGTTGTGCTGCCTGGCATCGGGGAGAGCACCCAGGGTGCAGCCTGGCGCTCCCCAAACAGCCGCAGCGGGTGCGGTGAGCTGTGCCCTGCACAAGGCAGCGCAGCCACCGGCCACGGGAGGACGAGCCTGGGGGGGGGGCCAAGTCCCCCACGTTGGTGCTGCGCCTCCAACTCACTCTCCGGGGCCGGGCCAGGTCTCAAGGGTCAGGATCGGGCCCAGGCTCTGGCAGCGGGAAGGTCTGGGCAGGATCTGCCTGAAGGCAGCAGCTGGGTTTGGGGGTGCATCCCTCCCCAGGCCAGCCGGTGCCTGCGGTGCCTGACACGGAGCTGCCTCACCCACGTCAGCCCCTGCGTGATGGCTGTGCCTGGAAACGGAGGGGGTTCGGGGCACCCACCCCTGGGCGGCTCTGGGACCCCCCCTCCAGCCTCTGTCAAGCCGTGGGGGTGCAGGGAGCTGCGGGCAGGGGCTGCCTGCGCCGGCATTGCCCCTTCCCTGGCGTCTTGGTCCCCGTGAGGATGACGATGATTCCGGGAGCCCCGTGAGGCCGCAGCCATCGGCAGCCGTGGGGGTACCTGCAGGAGCGGGGCAGCCCTGGGGCGAGGGCTGCGCGGCCGATGGGTTTCAGCCAGGCCAGGACGTGTTTCCCCTGCAAAGGAACCCCCCCGGTGCCGGCTCCTTCCTCTCCGGCCGACCCTGCGGCCGTGGGGCGAGCACCCGGGACCGCTGGTGTGCCGGCACGGGCTCTGCAACGCGGCACTGCCCTTCCCGGCACCCCGCCCGTGCAAAACGCTTTAGAGGAGATAGGGGAGATCTGACTGGCCGGAATAGCTGGAAAGCTGGAAGAAAGAGGCTGGAAATGTGAAATAAATCCCGGGTGCCTTAGAGCAGCGGTCTGTGAGAAGGGGGGCAGCCCCCGCGGGACCCCCCAGTGTCCCTGGGCTCGGCGGGGACACGGGCTGTGCCCCAGCAGCACACCAAGCCCGTGTGCGAGTGCGGGGCTCTGCCGCACGCCCCTGTGCCGAGCAAACACCCCCTTACCTCACGCTTTGCTGTGCTCCCCTAAATCCTGGCTTCGCTCCTCTGACTCACAGGGGTGTTCGTCCTTCTGGCAACGCAGTTCCTCATCAGCTCCAGTTTGAGCCGTATGGCGAGCACGCACCTTTAAATCAGGTAAAGGTTTGGAATAAATAACTTTTAATGTAAACAATTCCAGATACGTATAAAGCTGACTCCACTGAAACACAAGCAAACGGTGACGTGCTAAAACAGCATTTCAGGACCCCTCGTGCAAACAGGATTTCAAGACCTTTTTAGAAAGACGCGTCTTCCTGCAGGAGACCTGTTGTAGATGCTGAAAGAGAAGAAGCCCAGAGCAACAGAACCTGCCAGCTCTTAGTGAAAAAAATATGTTTCTTTAACCCTTGAGTTTGCTTTGCCGTCGGGTTTACTTAGAGCCAACATCTGCAGCAGAGCAAGCACGCACGCCTGCCGCATCCCAGCCCGCGCGGGCTGCACCGCAGCCGGGGACAGCGGGGGGCTGGCGTGCCGGGACGGTCGCTCGTGCCACTCGCATACCCTTATCAGTTCTCCGTCCAACAGTTACAGTGAAGAAGCTGGGCTGGAAAAGTGATAAGGAGATGAGAACGGCCTCAGGAGTCGTCTCCCCCCCCTAAAACTTTAGAATAGGAAATGCAAAAAGCAAGCGAGATCGGTAATGCGTGAAATAAAGGTTAGGACATCACCGGTTGCCTCTTCTCTCCGTCGGCATCATCTGTCGGATGTGGGAAGGCGACGGGGTTTTGTGCTGGCGAGGGCGGAGGTGCGGCGCTGGGACGGCCGCGCACGTCCTCGGGGTGCGAGTCGCCTCTGCCTGCGCTGCAGCCCCAGCCTGCCTGCGCTGCCCGCAGCGAGTGCCCGCGCCCCTGGGCTCCCTCCGCTCCAGCCCCCCCAGACACTCCCCATTCACAAATTTCATAACCTCAGTCCCCTCCCTGCGGGGTGGGACCGTCCCTCTCGGCCCCGCGCCCATCGGGGCTGAGCCCAGCACCCTGGCCCGGCCGGGCGCGGGGGGGGACCTGCCCGCCCGGATTAAGCTGTATAAATCGTGGGGGTTCAGCCGGGCGGATTCGTCTGACGCTGCAGAAAGGCACCGACAGCCGCCGCCCTCCCCAGCCCGCTGCCGAGGCGGTGCCGGGGGGACCGGGGCTGGGGGTGTCCCGCTTCCAAAAGGCAAGAAAACCCCGGGGCCGGCGGCTGGGAAAGGTCCGTTAGCCCCGGTCCCTGCCCGCTGCCCCCGCTGCCCGTTGGAGCCCCGTGCCCGTGGTGCCACCCCGTCCCATGCCCCACGTCACCGTGTCCCGCGCTGTCCTCCACTTCTGTCGTGAGCGATTCCTCCCCCTCAGCACGCTCGAGGGACACAGCTCACGGAGAGCGGCCAAGCCCGGTCCGTCCCGGTGGGGTGGGTCCGCACGGGGGGGGAGGCACGGGGGAGGCAAGCACAGGTCGCTGCCTGCCGGGGCCAAACCTGCTGGGACAGCTGGGGGGCTCTGAGCAGCCCCTTCTCCCCGGAGCGCCCCGACCCTCCTGTTGTCAGCTCCAGCGCGGCCGAGCCTGGAGCCGAGGAATCCGGATCTCCGCTCCCCAGCTTGGGCATGTGCGAGCTTGTCGTGGCCGTCGAGCCGCTCCACGCCGGCGTTAGCGAGCGCCCGGGGAACGGTGCTGCACCAGGCGCGTGAGGGGATGCTTGCATTAAACCAGAGAGCCTCCCCCGGCACGAGGCGGTGGCAAACGACCCCCCCCGGAGCCGCTGGCAGGGAGATGCCAAACGGGTGCTCCTGGCTCAACCGCCCCGCAGCCAGGGTCCTCCTGCCCTTTGGTCACGGCTCCGGGCATCCCCGAGGTGGGAGCGAACCCCCCCCAAGGCGGGGGCACCTCTGCACGGCCGGGTCTGGCCTAGATCCCCAAGGCTCAGCGGTGATGGCAAGCCGGTGAATTCGGTGCAGCGGACGGTTGCGGCCGCAGCCCTCAGCCTCAGCCACCCAGCATGGGGCTGGGTCGTGGGGATTCACCACAGGCACTTTTGGGCTGACATGAGGCCAGAACAACTCCCACCGCTGGCTCTAGCAGCCCCCGCTGCTGTCCCCGGGGCCGGGCAGGGCTGGCGGTGGGTGGCAGAGCCCTTGGTGCTCCGGGGCTGGCACGTCCCCCGCTCCCGCAGCTCCTGCACAGCTAACATAACCGGGTGCGAAGGCAGCGAGGAGGAAGGTTTGCAGGGAAGGTGGAGTCAATAGCAGCCGTCCGTACCGATGCCCCATGTCCTCCCTTCGGGTCACCGTCCTCCCCCCCGCCCGACCTCTCCCTTCCCCCTCACCCACTGCTTTCCCAGGGGCTTTGTCACCCTTTCCCAGGCCACGTGCAAGCACGGAGTGAGCACAGGGTGACCTTTCAGGTGGAAATAGCCTTTTTTTCCAAAACAAAAAGTTTCGTATAGTTCCTCAGCTGGAGAACAGTGAGCTCTGGGGGCTTCACCACGCGCGGGCAGCACGGACGGACGCCAGAGCCTGTGCTCCCCCGCGACCGTGAGCTCAGAGCGGCTGCAGCTTCAGTTCAGTCTTTTCTCGGTCCGTGTTTATTTGCTACCGTAAGGACGAGAGGTGGTGGCAGCGCTGGCAAGGGGCACGGGGAGGTGGCTGCAGCCCGTGCTGCCCCTCGCTGCCATCGCTGCCCCTCGCTGCCATCGCTGCCCTCGCTGCCATCGCTGCCCTCGCTGCCCCTCCGTCTCTCTGCACTTTGCGGGGGGCTCGGCTGAGGCCATCACCCTGGGGAGCAGTGGCCCGGCCATCCTGTGGGAAGGGTGCAGGGAGCTCCGGCTCTGCTCGCTCTGGAATGGCGGCTGCTGGAGCGCCCGGGGCCGCGTTACGCCCTTTTGCATCTGCTGCTTGCCACGGGCTCCCGGAGTCGGCACGCTCAGGAACCCGTGCACGTCCCGCTGACTCAGGAGCCTGCCCCGGCGTTCCAGCCTCCCTCCGCACGGAAAACACAGCTGGGGAATGTTCCCAGTGGCTGGAGGTAACCAACGCCTGCCAGGGACAGGTAACGCGCTGGGAGACCCCTGTCCCCAGCCGGCAGCGAAGGCGCCGCGGCCTCGCTGGCTCCGTGCGGAGCCGGGGGTGCGCGCTGTCAGATGAGGCCACGTTCGGCGTCTGACATGGCTGGAAGGTACAAACTGTCCCATTTAAAACATCTGTGAGGAGAGGAGGAGGGAGAGGAGACAGATGTCTGAGGCCGGCGGCACTGCACGCTGCCGGGGACGCCGGGGAGAAGCACCCTCTGCCCACACACCCCAACCGCTCCGGTCAGGCTCACGTCCAAGTGCCGACTGCGTCCCGCCGCCGTGCGAGCCCCATGACATGGTCACAGCTCGGCACACGTGGGGACAGCCATCGGGGTGCAGAGCAGGATGGGGGGGCCTGTTAGGCTGGACCAGGTTAAACTGGATCAACAAAACCTCCACAGGTGTCTGCGTGCGGGTGCGAGTGTCTGTGCCTGTGAGCACAAACGTCTGGGTGACACCCTGTCCCCACGGTGTCCCCGTGGGATTTCCTGGGCAAACGGGGGCTTGTGAGAAGCCGTCCCAATGCCAGCGCTCCCCTGGAACCTGCCGTGGGCTGTGCACTCCCCGTGTCCCCCTGGGGCTGGGACCCCGTCCCTCGCCCCTCGCCCCTCACCCTGGCCCTGCCTCGGGCTGTGCCCCGCCGCAGCCACCCGTGTTTCCCCAGTGGGGGCGAGGGGGTGACAGTGACAATCACGTCCCCACTGCTTTGGACGGTGGGAGAGAAGGAGGGGTACAACAAACCCGTGGCAACACCAAAGGGCACCGTGCGAGCACCCCCCGCCCAAGGCAGGGCACGACCCGCAGCTTTTCCTCCCGGCTGCGACGGCTCTCGGGCTGTTCTGGAAGAGCCCCGTGTGTCAGGGTTAGCGGGAGGCTCGAGCCCCGTGCAAGAGCAGCTCGGGTCCTGCAGCATCGCTGGCTGCACCGGCGGCTCTCACGGCACTCCCACCTGCTCCGGCGCTGCCGTGCCTTGACTGGGTGCCACCGCCCTGGCGCGGTGGGAAAGCGCGGCGGGCTCGGCCAGACAAAGCCTGCGGGACTGGCTGCGGCCGGCCGGAGCCAAGCCTTTTATCTTTGTGAGCGGCCAGTGGGCAAGCACAAAAAGAGCGAGCAGCCCTGGGTCCCGTGTTGGTTTTGATGATTATGTAGCTGAGTAGCTCCAAGGGATGTGAACATTTGTTTCAGAGTAAACAAGGCTCGCTCCCAAAGGGACTTTCTTTGCAGAAGCTACTCGTTCACGGTGCTGACGTGATGGCCGATGCCCCAAAAGGAGGGGCAGAAACGGGGCTGCGGTGCTGAGCGGCGCCGGGAGGGAGGTGACACCAAGGGACCTGCTGTGCCCCAGCCGCGCCAAGCTGGACGTGCCCAGGGTGAGCACGGCCTCGGGCCAGACGGCAAGGGGTGGCCTCTGGCAGTGTTTGCTGAGATGTCGCGTGAATTCAGACACCCGGTGCTGACACGCCGGTTCCTGCAGCTGCCTGCGGCCAAGCAAAAGGCTGGTCTGCTTGTGGGGCTGGGCTGTCCCGTCCCGGTCCTGGCTTGGCAGGGCTGGGGTGTCCCGTCGGATCCTGCTCAGCAAGGCTGAGGTGTCCCGTCGGATCCTGCTCGGCAGGGCTGGGGTGTCCCATCGGATCCTGCTCGGCAGGGCTGGGGTGTCCCATCGGATCCTGGCTCGGCAGGGCTGGGGTGTCCCATCAGATCCCATTCGGCAGGGCTGGGGTGTCCCATCGGATCCTGCTCGGCAGGGCTGGGGTGTCCCGTCCGGGTTGCATTTGGTGCTGGCTGACGCCCGCTGCTGTGGCAAAGCCCCTTGGGCAGCGGGGCAGGAGAGCTCAGGACACGCGCGCCGTGGGGCCGAGGTGCGGGAGCTGCGGGGGCCTGGTGCAGGGCTCCCGGCAGGGCCCTGGGTGCAAGGTGAGCTGCCTTTGCTGGTGCTCCCGTCTGCAGGGTTATTTGTGCTTGCGGGCCTCCCCCCACATACTTCTGTTATTAAAGCAGCTCTTGGAGGGAGAGGAAAAGCGAGATTTCTCCTGCTGCCCTCTGGAGAGGGGAGAGAAAATCCCCCGGGGGTGGGGAGGAAATTGCAAATACCTCCTAATGCCTCCCCTCCGCAGCCGCCCCCTCTCCAGAGCAGCGGGACCCTCTGGCTTCCCGGGGTCGAGGAGGCCCTGGCACGCCCAGCCTGCTCCGGACATTGCGGCAGCCTCGTGCCCAGCCGGTACTCGGGGTGATGTGCCAGGACTCTGGGCTGGCAGCAGACTAAATTTCCCCAGGCTCCAGTTTAGGGCTGTCTTTCAACTGGTTTTCACTGGTCCCGACCTGGCACAGACACCCTGGATCAGGTGTGGGGGGGGTCCCCGTGTCCTGTGCAAGCACCAGGTCCCAGAGGGGCAGAGGGAGGCACAGCCAGGCACCCAGGGTCCCTTGTCCCCGTGCTCCCCCAGCACAGCGTGCGGCACCTTGGGGGGAGCTTGCTGGGGAGCCGCAGGGCACGGTCGGGGCTGTGCCAGGACTTTTTGCACACTTGAGCCCCTGCCCCACCCTCACTCACCCCAGTGCGGCGCAGGGCTCGGGGCTTGGCCGCACACCACGAGGCTGCGGGGAGGCAGAAGTGATGCTCAGAGCGTGGGAATGCCACGCTGCTGGCGTGGGGACAGGCAGCTCCCCGTGAGTGAATGCTCCGGCTTGCTCAACATCTGCGTGACCCTTCGAGCGGAGCAGGGTCCAGCATCATCCAGGCTCCCTCAGAGCCACTGAGCCCCACAAGGCGCTGGGGGCCGTCAGCCGCACGCGGGTGCCGGGGTGCGGGGTGCCCGCAGTGGTGGCGGTGCTGCATTGCCTCCCCGCAGCCGCTGGATGTCACCTGCAATATGGACTGCACATGGCCGGCGCCGCACGGCTCCTGCCCGGGCCCGGGCTGCGGGAGCGATGGAGGCTGCCAGCAGCTCTGCCCCGGCGTGGGGCACCAGCCCCGGCACCACCCTGGGGTGGAGAAGGGCTCTTGTGCGAGCCGGGGAGCCGGTGCTGGCAAATCTGCCTGCGCTGCATCCGCGGCTCCGCGTCCCAGGCTGGGATGCTCAGAGCCACCGTCCCCCGGCACCCCGGAGGGTGGCACCCAGGGTCCCGGTGTGACACCCCTGGTGTGTCCCGGCCCCAGGGCAGTCCTGGGGACAGGCAGCCTGGGCAAGCCTTTCAAACGCGATTGCCGAGTTGGGATCCTGGAGGCCGTGCCCAGCTTGCTGCCAGCACGGTGTGTGCTGGTTATTCACCAGGAAAATCGCTGCGGCATTCAAACACGCCTGCAGCGTGCGGCACACGGCTCCCCGGCAGGCTGGCCACGCACGGCCTGGCCGTGGCGAGGGCAAAAAAGCAGAGCTGCTCAGGCTGCTCCAGGCAGAGCTGGAGGAGCTGCAGGCGGGCAGCCGGGCACGGCTTTCCTCGTGCCCCCGCGGTGGGGAGGTGAGGGCGATGCGCGGGACCATCCCGCCCGGTGTCCTGGCCCTGGATGCGAGGGGTGAGCCTTGACGAGAGCGGGACCGTGGCTCCCGTGGGATGTGCCAGGCTGGTTTTGCTGTGACGCCTCTCTCTGCTCAGCTCTTTGCCCCAGCCCCACGCTGCCCCACGGGCTGCCAGGCGCTGGGAGTCCGGGTGCTCGGCCCGGCTCACCCCAGGCGAGCGATCCCTATTAAATATTAACGCATGACCAAAGCCTAATGAAGACATTTGTGGCGGATGCAGCTCTCGTTAGCATGATTTATCAATTTAAATGACGTGGCATAAACTGGGATGTTTCTTGCCCGGCTGCCCGTGCGCTCCCCGCGGGCAGGGCGCTTGGCTGCGGGCAGCGAGCGGGGTCCCGTGGGAACCCAGCAGGGACGGCTGCAGGGCACCCCAGGGAGCCGCATGGGGGTTCGGGTGCTCCCCGGCCCGGCGCTGCGGGGTCAGCCGCTTTGGCAGCAGCCGGTTCCCAGCAGCCCAGGCCGCTCACGCTGCCGGCCGGGGGGGGGGCTGGGGACCACCAGCATCCCCACCCCGGTCCCTGTCCCCGGGCAGGGCCCCTCGCCCGCTCGGTGGTCTGTAGATGGCAGCCTCGTCCTACTCCCGGCCCTGCCTGAGCCCCCGGCCCGAGCCCCCCTCCCCTTCTGCCGGGCAGTGGCGGGTCTGGGGTCCCCCCGGGGTCCCGGCAGGGTGCCCGGGCCGGGCAGTGCTGTGCGGCAGGGACTCGCCACCCGCCCGGACCGGGCTGCCCTGGGATGCTCTCCGTGCACGTCGACGCCCCGAGAGCAGCGTGCGGGTGCTGAGTGCGTGTCCAGCACCCGCACAGCCCGTCCCCAGCACGGCCTGCGCTGCTCGGGGCTGCACCCCCCCGGCACGGCACCGTTCCCACGCTCCCAGCTCTGCCTCCTGTTCTCCCGGCACGCGCCGGGCAGCCCCTCGCCGCTCCCTCAGCTCCGACGTGCACAAGCAGCACAGCCCACGCCGGGTGTCTTCGCTCCCAGCCCCCCCGGGCCCCCCAGGGAGCTGTGGTTGTGTCTCTGGCTCTGACCCCAGCGCTCTGCTCTCTCGGTCCCCCCGGCGCCGGTGCGGCACGTGCAGACCCGTGCGCCGCTCTGGTGCCGTCCAAGGCTGACCCCTGCCCTGGAGCGGGCGCGGGCCGGCCTGCGAAGCCAAACCCTTTTCTGGGAATAGACGTTCTGGGAAGAGCTGCGCCACGGCCGCGCTGGCTGCGTTGACTCCAGCTGGCACTGCCAGCGCCCGCGGGGCACACGGGGTGCACACCTGGAAACCCCGACACCAACCGCCGCCTCCGCACAGCCCGGACCTGTTTGGCTGAGCCACCACCCCGCGGCGGCTCTGTCGGGGTCGGAGCGGTGCTGCTGCCACCCACCCTGCTGCGAGGTGTCCCCATCCGCAGCCGAGGAGTCAGGGCTGGAAGGAGCCGGCGTGGGACGCGGGAGGTGCCCGCTCTTTGGGCCATGGCTGCCAACCGCACCGGTCCGCAGGAGCGTGGGGGTCCCTCTGCCTTCACCCCACTTGCCAGCGAGCAAAGTCACAGCGGGCCAGGCTGGGCTAGCAGGAGGGCATGGAGACCACTCTCAAATCTCGAGCCCCCATCCCAGCATTGCGGCTGTTGCGAGATGCCCGGTGCCCCCACCATGCCCCCGTGCCTCCCCACAGCGGGTGGGCGTGCAGGGGACGTGCAGGATGGGTCTCGGTCTTGGCTGCAGCAGCAGGTGGGTGATGGGGCTCTGAGGGTGGACACAAATATTCCAACATTTCTCCTTGAAAAAGAAGAGCCCAAGAAGATGTGTCTGCGAGCTCCTGACCCCGCTCAGCCCCGTGCAGAGAGAGGTCAGCTCTGCAGGTCCTTATTTCAGTGTGCAAGTACCTGCCTTACTCACCCGCCTGCACGGGACCAACCCGTGGGGTTTGGACACCCCCCCCCACGGTGCCGCCAGAGCTGCCGACCACCCGGCCGAGACCCGCAGCTGCGCCCCGTGAACGCCAGCCCGGGCCAGGGGTCCCACAGCAGCTCTGGGTGCAGAGCTGAGCCCCGTCCTCTGCCTGCGCTCCCCCCGCAATGTGCAGTGCGTTCCCATAACCGTTGTACAGGAGGGAAAAAAAAGGAAAGGAAAAAAACCCAGGCAAGCAAAAGAAAAGGATTTGCTCAGCTCTTACCCATCCCCAAAGCCTGGCTCTGCCGCGCCGTCCCCAGGCTGCTGTTTCCTCTCCGCTGCGGTTGACACCTCCACGCTCGGCTTCCCGAGGCTGGGCTCCCTTTCTGCTGCTCCCGGCTCATTATTCCCTCTCTGCTCCCGGTGACACGTTTACATTTGATTTACCATTTGGGGTTCCCGACACTTCCCTGCCAGCCCCCGGCGCGGGAGGTCGCAGTCCCGAGGGCTCTGCCCCGGCGGGCTCGGGAAGCTTTCCCGGGCGCTTGCGGGGAGGCGGCTCAGGAGCTGTTTTCATGAGGGCTTGGAAAGAACCACAAAATTACTACATCTGTAATGACATGACTGCAAGTACAATATACTTCCATTTGGCTTTTTTTTCCCCCTAGAGAGCAAATTATTCATTATTAAGTTTCATTTTCACATCCACATTGTTCTGCTGTTGTGGGATACATCCTTTTAATATTTGAGATTAGTAATTGAAAGAGCTGCATGCCAAAGTGGTTTCAGTGCGGCTTCTGCACCGAGGCGCTTTTGTAAAGCACCCAAATCCAGAGCCTGGAAGGCAGAGCGCATCCGATTGCACTGCTGTGGCGAAAGGGCCCGATCCTGCAGGTGCTGAGTCTCCCCCCCCAGCCTGGCAGCAGTGGAAGAGATGGGTGCAGGGTTGGTCCCAGTTTTGCACTGGTGCTTTCTCGGGAGGTGCCGCCCCCAGCACTGTTGATTCGTGGCAGCGGGGCCAGCTGCAGTCCCACCACGGAGCGCTGCTCCCGCACCCACGGTCCCAGGCGGTTGCGCCCCAGCACCAGCGCGGTGCCGTGCAGCGCGGTGCCATGTGCGGATGGGTCGCCCCGAGTCCGGGTTTGCAGGGGGGAGAGCTATGGGGGCCACCCACCGTGCAGCTCGTCCTACAGAGCTGCTGTGCCTGCCGAGCTCCGGGGTGCCGGGGTGGAGGCAGCTGCCTGCTGCCGGAGCCTCGTGCCGGAAGCATCTGCCTGACGCTGAGCTGACGCTTTTCGGGGAGGCCAGTGCTGCAGCCGGTGCTCCAACCGCCTGCCCCCAGCCACCCGCCCCCAGAACTCTTCCCTCCGTCACCCCCTCGCCCCAGCAGCCAGGGCTTTTCCTTCTTGCCGGGTGTTCGATGCCCGGGGCTGGGTGCTGGGGCTGCCGGCCGTGTGTACCCCACTGTCTGGCACATGGGAAAGCCTTCTCGGCTGCGCAACACGTCTGTGCCCACGCTGGGCTGCTGCCCGACCCAGGGGGGAGACGGACAGGTCCCGGCTCACGGCTGGGAGAACTTCCCTGGGGGCTGCCGTTGCCACCAGCCCCCTCGGCTGCCTCTGCGGCTCCCTGCTCCTCCCCGGGGTACCCACGAGGCTCCTCGGGAGCTGCGGCTTTGCCAGCCCCATCTGCCAGGACCCGTTCCTGCCATCGTGAGCCGCAATTGCTCCTTCCCTGCAGAGTTCTGCCATCTCTGTGAGCTGCGGGGAACACGGCAGCTCCGCTGCAAGCGGCACGCGCCGCCGGATGATCCGTGCAAAGCCCAGCTCGGCCGAAGGGCTTTGTTCCCGCGGGTCGGTGACCGCAGCTGTGCGCTGCCAGGTCGGTGACCGCAGCTGTGCGCTGCCTGCTCGGTGTGGCGGCCGCCCGCCCGTGCCCACGGGCAGTGCTGGCAGGGTTCTGCCCCCGGCTCTGGGAGCAGGCACAGGGACTGGGCTCAGCTGGGACCAGCCACGCGCTGGCCGCTCCCGGGCACCGGGGACACCTGGGCAGGCCTGGGGCGCACCCGACAGTGGTGGGGCAGGAGGCGAGAGGGTCCCAAAGCCCCTGGGGATCTGCAGGCGCAGCCGGGTGCGAGGGCAGAAGCGGCGTTGGGACCCCAGGGGACCAAACCCCGCCGGACCTGCCCGTACCTGAGCGGGTGTCAGCCCGGGGGTGGCCCCAGCCAGACGCCAACCAGCCTCAGGGGGCAGAGCCAACGTACCCCCCGACAGCGGACGCACACACCATCGCTGCTTCCTTTTCACGAGTGACTGAGCTGCTCAGGCCAGTTCCATCTCCCAGCATCAGCTCCCTTATTGCTCGCCCCTACAGCGGGCAGCAACCCCATCTTCACCCCGAGTACACATCCAGCCTCTTCCCGTAAAGCCCACGCTCTGCTGGCACGCACCTGCGTAGGCATCTGGTTGGGAATTAGCCCCCTAAAAACAATTCAACACAAATAAGCAGGAACAAAGCTGTGCTCCTGAAAGGTTTCCAACACGACCAAGGAAAATGCTGATTAAACACAGCTGGGGATTTTCTGCGGCGCAGCGCGAGCCTGTGGTTTGGGCTCGCTGGGTCCCAGGCAGCCCCGGGCCGGCGGCACCGCGGCGAGGGGGCAGCGGCACAGCCGGCGGCGTAGGTAACCCTGCCGTCGTGGTGCGCGGGGAGCCCCCCGCAACGGCTGCTTGCAGAGCGGATGCTGCGTGATGGAAGGGAGCGGTGCCTGAAGCCTGCACCGTCCGTGTTCCCACCGCGGGAACGCGCGTGTGACAGAGAGAAAATCGGTGCTGGGCCGGCCTGGCTGCGTGCTGAGCTGCGCGGCGAGATGCAGGTGGAGCCAGAGCCAAGTGCTGCAGCGGAAAGTGCCGGGGATTTGGGAAAACATGTTTTTTCCATCACCTCCTACTCAGCTGTTTCGGGAGGAGGGTGCGGAGCTGCGGCTCGCTCCTGCCTCCCCCTAATGCCAGCGAGCAGGAGAGCCCAGCCTGCCCTCCGCAGCGGGGGGAGGCAGCCGAGGGGAGACGGTGGCTGCAGAGGGGTCGGCTCCTGCAAAGTCCAGAAATCATGAAATGATCGGCCCTGCGCTCTTGAGCCCCCTCCCTGCTCCGTTGTTATGTTTTAAGGGCAGGCAGCACCGTCATCGTTTGCAGCCTCCTCCCTGACGGAGAGCATCAGGGCATCCTTTTTGTCTCTTAGCTTTCCAGAAGAATGAAAATTGAATAAAAGATCAAAGGTCAATGAACAAGAGAGCAGAATATTTCTGGAAAGCCCGTGAGCAGCGATTGCTTACAGCCCGGCGCACATCGCAGGCCACGGCGCTGGCTGGGTGCAGTCGACGGGCAGCGGAGGGGAGATGTGGGGCTGCCCCATGCAGCGGTGAGCCGGCCGACCCCACCGGCGACGGCGCTGGTGGGAGCAGAGCTGCACCAGGCAGGGATCATCCCTGCCCTCGGGTGGTCTTCTAGAAAACCAGACACAGTAACAGATCTGGGTACGGCTGCGCGGCGGAGAGCAAGTTTTTCACAGATGTAAGCTCCCGGCCCCGAATCTCCTCGCCGCGAGAGCCCGTCCTGGCCGAGGTGCCCGTAGGAGGGACCCCTGGCAGACGCAGACACGTCCCCAGCTCGGGAGCTGCTCCCAGGCTTTGCAGCAGCGGTGGCGGGGTCGCGGCTGTCCCCGCGGGCGCTGCCGAAAAGGGGCTCGGACCCCGTGCGGCTGCCGAAGCAGCTCCACAGGGACAGCCCTCGCCGCAGGTCGGCTTCAAATAGGCTGCTCCCATCTGATAGACTGCTCCTAGATGTTCCCCTGCCGAACGGCTCCTCCAGAGAGCACCGACCCTGAGGTGCTGCCAGAGCGGGGCACAGCCACCGCCCCCCCGAGCCACAGCAGCTCCCGGCCCGCGACGGCACGGAACGGCTCTTTTCCCAGGAGCTTGCTGGGCCAAAGCGGCTTCTTAGGATGTTAGACAAGAATTTGCTGTTTTAAACTGGGATATAGCGGGCTGTTCGTTTTCGTCTCTTCACGAGACCTCATCCTATTTACAAAAAGCAGAGCAAGCGTGCAATAAGCTCTGCAGACGTCTCCTCGGAGAGGGAGAGGAGCAAGCACTCCCCGCACCTCTCTCATTACAAACTGATTTAAAGTGGGGCCTAATATTTCATAGGGTGAAAGAACATCTTTGCAATGGATCAAAACTAAGAGAACCCGACGCAGTCAGATGGTCCCTCTGGTGACTTAGCATTTCAGAGATACGCTCCTTCCTCGGCTCGCAAGTCATTTTGACTTAATTCCCTGGTCAAAAGCGTCCTCGCCACCCTCTGCCCCGCGGGGTAAACACGGCGGTCCCTCCACCCGCGGCCCTTCCGCCCGGCGCTGGGGTGATGCTGCTCCCCGCTCGCTGCTCCGGCCGTGGGTAGCGCTGGCACCCGGCATCCCGAGGGGAGCTCTGCCCGCCGGCGTCTGTGGGACGAGGGGACGAGGCCACGCGGGGCCAGCTACCGCAGCGTGTCGGACAGAAGCGGCTCTTCGTAAACCCCTGTGACCGTGGGCCCCCCACCCACCCCGGGGTGACCCCCACGACAACCCGAGGCACCGGGGGCACCCGGCTGCCGAGCGGGCTCAGCCCACGGGCACTTCTCCTCGGCAGCTACGGCGGGGACGGGCTCCTCCTCTTTCCTCATTCCCATTTATTTTTGGCTCTCAAGTTGTCATAAATGATTTGAGCTCGACAGTTTTTAAAATTTGAGCTCCAAACAGCTATTTAAAGCCTTGACAGGATGCGAGAGTGTATTAAAAGCTTATTTTTAGCGTGAGAGGCTCGCTCGGTGGCGGTTCAGTCCCCCTTGCTTCCCACCGACTGCGTGAGATGAACCTTGAAACCCGGAGCTGCAGGGGTGCGGTGTCCCGGCCGGTCGCCCCGGGTGGGGGGTACAACGGGGCCCCCCCAGTTTCTCGGTGCCGAGGGCTCCAGTCCCGCAGACCGGGCGCAGGGTGCACGGTTACCAGCTCCTTTGGGGTCAGCTGTTGCAAAACAAAATGGGTTTGTTTCAAAGGGGTTTTGAATCTGCCGGCGTTCAAAGTTCCCGTGATTAATACAGAAATTAATTAGCATGTTGCAGATTTTTAAAATCCTGTTAATTAGAGGTTCATGTTGCTAAGCATCCCGATGCTTCGGGGTGGAAGAAGCTTTCTGAGCAACACGCTGCTGCTCTCCGCATTCCGTTCAATTAAAACCTGTGCGGGTGTGTTCACCTCCCAGTGTCCGGGCGTGCTCTTGGCCTCACATATTTTATTCTCCGCGGTGGATGACTATAGTTCTGATCCAGGACATTTTTCGGCCTGCACTTAATTAGTCATAATTCAGAGGTTTTCATAAGTCGCATACTGCACATGCTTAAGTGATAATGAGGTATTTCCACGCTGAATCACCAACTAATGATTTACAACGATGATTTTGTTATTAAATCTACAACCCCTGGCTCCGGAGAGCAGCGCTTGGGAGCAGCCTGTTTGCTAATACGCGGAGACAGCGGAATGCAAGCAGAAAATATTATGAACTCGTCATCCGAGCGCTGACATATTGATGTGGCACCTGCACCTGCCTGCAGGGTTTTCCAAAAAACGCTCGGGAACGAGCCCGACAGATTGGGTATTTTCAAATTCAGGCTGCTTGTTTAACGCGCCGCGGCCAAGCTCGTGCGCAGCCCGTTTAAGCAGCTAACGTGAGGAAAACACGCCGGCTGTGAAAGCGGGAAGGGCACAGCGGGTGCTCGCTGACCGGCCCCCCCGGCCCCCAACCCAGGAGGAAAAGGGCTTTTGCAGGTTTTTGCGGCACCGCCCTCGCGCGCCGCAGTGACGTTCCCAAGCACGGTGGTACCCGAGCGCATCCCACCCAGGGATGGGGCCCAGCCCTCCCCACTGCCCCACGCCGGGGTGGCTGCGGTGCGTGCCGGGCACCGGGGCGGGGGGGGACGGGGGCGAAACTGTCCCACCAGATTTGGTCTGTGCCGGGGTAGCCAGTGCATCCGCCAGTGACCTCCGGAGCGAGGGGCTCAGCTGGGACGGAGGGGTGGGGAGGGGGGTCCCGCCGCCCCCGGGGTCTGCGTGGCCGGGGCTGCTGCCGGCCCGCGGGCTGCCGAGGTGAGCCGGGTTTTCCAGTCCCTCCTAGATGCCGCCGCGGGGGAGCGGAGCGCTGCCTGTGAGGGGAGGGAGCAGCGTCCCAGAAGCCGGGGTTGATTTCCCACTAGCGACAGCGCAGAAACGATGCCACTTGTCTTCTCATCTTTTTCCTGTCGTTGCTGCTCCTTTCACGGTCTAAGGCAGAGATCTGCTCCCAGGACGCAGAGCCGGGAGACAGAACGGTTTGTAGGCTTCAGCAAAGCTGATGCCTTGGTGAAACGACCTGAGCTCCCCCCCCCCACTGCCACTCTCCTTGAAAAGGTGAGCGAGATGGGATTGTTAAAAAATTCAGTAGGTTATATTCACATGCAGCAGCCCAGCGGTTTCTGTTTGTGGAAACATCTCCACGGGGGATCAGGGAAGTGATGCATTTAGAGGGTTTCTAGCAAGAAATTGCAAAAACGCTTCCCCAGGGGCCAACGTAAACCGTGCTGTTAGTGGTTGTGTTTATTCATGAGCAAAACTGGCCACGAAAGAATAGCTCTTTACAAACGCTCTGGGAGCGGAGCAGCAGGCTGTACATCCATTTGTCTCCCTGCTTTGCCTGTACCGGCTGCTCCTCTGCACGGGGAGAGCCGGTCCCTTCCCACCGGGCTGGGGAAGACAAGGAGATTTCCTCGGGGTGAGGTTTAGGGACGTGAGGGCTTGAACCAGCCGGATAATTTGGTCGTAGCAAGAATCCACGTGTGGCCAGGGAAGTTTGCAAGTGGACAGACATGGAAGTTATCAGTGACAGACCCATGGTCAAGACTCAGCTGCAAGGGTCAGGGTCAGCACCTTGGCTGGTGCAAGGGAGCTGTTCTGGTAAATCAACAGCGCTCTCTGCTTTGGGCAAAAGAGGAAAGATGCCACAGATCCCCGTCATTGTCCTCGGTTTGCAGCTGCAAAGTGTGCTCTGCGGTGGGTGAAGGAGCGAGGGGTGGCTGTCCCGGTGAGGCGCCATCCTGCTGCTCCCCCTCGGCTCTGCTGGGTGTGCGGGCACCGAGACGCTGCCCGATCCTGTCTGCACGGGCTGATCGTGCGATGCAGATCCCCAGGGCAGCCCGGGGTGCACTCGGCGAGGGTCGGGGTGCAGCACATTGGTGGATGTTCCCACGCCCGGGCAAGGACGCAGCTTGTGTGCCACCGCGGCCGGGCTCTGCACGCCTGGGTCACCCCTGCCGCCCCCCGCAATGGCAGCGGGTCTGCGCGCGCTCTGAGCCGTAGCTCCGTGTTTTCAGTGCGGGATTTGTTGCCTGAAGACTGCCTGAGGCAGGGAAGCTCTTACCCACCCAGGCCCCCTTTGACACGCACGGTTGTGCTGAGCTCAGCTGGGTGCTCCGTCCCGTGGGTGATGTGCACCGCGCTCATTCTGCCAGCCTTGGGAGCCCAGAGCCCTCCCGGCACGGGCACCTTCCCTTGCCCAGCGTGCAGCCACCCTGGCCGGGACCCCAAGCCCCAGGAAAACTGCAGAGGAGCTCCCACGGGCAGAAATACCCACGTAAAAGGTGGTTGTACAGTTGTAATTCCTCAAGCACCCAACAGTCGTTTCCATTTCTGTGCACGGCGCGGCTCAGCCTCCCGTGCTGAGAGGACCACGGCACCAGCGAATGGGAGGAGATGGCTCCAGCGCTGTGGCAGGGCAGTTTCTCACCCTATGCATATTTTAGCACAGCCTCATTTTACCTGCCGTACCTCTTCCTAAAGTTTGGCCCCTGCACGGTATTTTGGGTTGATTCCTAAAGCAAAGTCACGTGGTGCCGGTTGGCAGAAGGAACTGGGCCCTTTCCCCTGCGCCGGCTGTGCCCGTCTGTGGGGTGCTGGGGCTGGCGGGTCCAACGCCGGCAGAGCTGCAGGCAGCGGGGGAGCCCAGAGACCTGCCGTGCCTGGGAGAGATGTCTGGAGCAGAGAGAAAGAGCTACCACGTCCCCGGCCATGGCATCTGCACCCGGCAGGCACTGGCTGGGCAGACCCTGCACAGGCTAACCCCAACCCTAAGCCTGACCCTAACCCTAAGCCTGACCCTAACCCTAAGCCTGACCCTAAGCCTAGCCCTAACCCTAACCCTAAGCCTGACCCTAATCCTAACCCTAAGCCTAGACCTAACCCTAACCCTAACCCTAAGCCTGACCCTAACCCTAACCCTAACCCTAGCCCTAACCCTAACCCTAAGCCTAAGCCTGACCTTAACCCTAACCCTAACCCTAACCCTGACCCTAAGCCTAGCCCTAACCCTAACCCTAAGCCTGACCCTAACCCTAACCCTAAGCCTGACCCTAAGCCTAGCCCTAACCCTAACCCTAAGCCTGACCCTAACCCTAAGCCTGACCCTAAGCCTAGCCCTAGCCCCCCGCAGCCTTTAGGCAGGGGCAGGCAGGGGCTGCTCCTGGGGGAGTTTGGCTGCACCCTGCTCTTTGGGGCGTAACCAAGGTGCCACGAGGCTTTTGGTGCTCAGCTGGGGCTGTGGATTTTGCATTCCTGGAGGACTCATTCCCTGTAGCATGGAAGCAGCTGGGGGTTTGGCTTGGGCTACCCATGTTATTTTTCCTGCGCAGAGGTGTCCATCGGTGTCACCGTGCTCCGGCTGTCCAGGACCCTCTGCCCCGCACCGCCCCAGCCGGCTCCAAACGCCGGTGCTCGCCAGCTGAGCCTGCTGGCGCTGGTACTGAAGCTCGCAGCCCGCAGCCCAGCAGGTATTGCTGACTGCCCGTTCTGGGGGCGTTTCTGGGGGTTTGCTCCCTCGCCGCCCTTCTGCGCCCGCCCTGCGAGCCAGACCCCCGGGGCTGTTGCCTGAACGCGGGCAGCTCTCGGCTTGCAGCTCTGCAGTGAAGTGCAGTTTTAGCAAGAAGATGTTTGTAGAGGAGTCCTGCTGCCCACCCCTAACGTCCAGTGAGCTCTTCTTGGGTGGGTAAGCGGCGTAGCAGCGCCGAGGAACGCATCGCGACCTGCTCCTCGTCAGCCGTTTAAAAATGTTGCGTTAGCTTTGGCCTAGCTGGCTTTTCAGTCACCTGGTGATAAAGGCTGGTTCGTATCTGCCGAGGTGTCTGTTCTGGCCTGGAGGTCCTGCGGAGCCAGCCGAATGACACGCTGTACCTGTAGCGCAGGTAACGCACGAGTATCCAACCCATATCTTCCTCTCTCTCCTTCTCATGGCCCTTTTTTTCCCCAAATAATAGCGCTGAGCTCTGGGAGCTGCAAAGCAGGAGACGCGGCCACCAGCCCCCCATCGCTTCCCCACATGCCCGCGGGTGGCTGTCACTGTCGGGGACAGGGGGATGTCACACGGCTTCTCCTGGACACTGGGGCACCAGCTCAAGCACCTGGGGGAAATGCCCGGCACGTTGCAGAGGGAGCGGACGTTGCCGCTGGCTGCAGGCTGAGGCAGGGGTGCGGGGTCACCTGGAGATGCTGCAAGCGGCCGCGACGTCTGCATCTCCCGGCAAAATGGAGGTAGCCAGTGGTGGGACCCTGAGCAAGCAGCGGTGGCTGTGGGGGACGGTGCTCCCCCACCTGGGATGCATTCGCTCGCTCACGGCACTGGCGCTCTGCACCCGGAGAGGGCTGCCGCGGCAGGGCGTGCGGACGGCACGCCAGGAATGCGTAATGAGATTAGGTCTGACAGCCCATCTTCCTGGGAACAGCTATGTAATCTGCACTAAAATGAGATCAGCCAGCTGGAATTGCCACGCAGCTACCGCGAAATCAAAGCGCATTTCTCATGCTGGACGAGTCCTCCCCAGTTCACCCCGCAGCTGTGTCGGGGGCCGCTGGCTCCGGCACCCCACGTGCGAGCGGGACGTTGTGCCTGCAAAGGGCCGACGACGTTCCCCGGTTGATGCTCCAGAGTGACGGTGCGGCGGTGTGACTGTCGTGCAGGGCTGCAGCCTGGCTCCGTCCCGGTTCCTTTCACCTGCGAAAGCAGGTTGGTTTGTGCCAGAGCGCGAAGAGTTGAGCCCAGCCTGCACAAACGAGTCTCACGGTCCCCCACGGCCACTCTGCAGAGACGAGCTGGAGGGGTTTCAGGCACGGTCTGCCCGCCCCACTCACCGCAGGGTTCCTGGGTGGCACCCGGCGTGGGACCGGGCTGTCTGGGTCGGGGCTCCCGATCTCCAGCCCTGGGCGCATCTCCAGCAGCTGCTGCACCGGGTGTCGGGGCTGCTGGGGGGCACAGGCAGGCAGTGGGGCAGGCAGCGGGGCAGGCAGCGGGGCAGGCAGTGGGGCAGGCAGCGGGGCAGGCAGCGGGTGCACCCCCTGTGATCCTGTTGGGTCAGGGACAAACGTGGCCCCGGAGCCTGGGCACCATCCCAGCTGGTCTGCTCACAGCTTGGCTGCAGTCCCTTGCGTTTCGTGGGGTTTTTGAGGGACGGGACCATTTTGGCCGAGTAGGAATCCAAAGTACGGAGACTGTAAGGATGTTTTTGTGAGGACAGGCAGTGGGGGATGACCTGGATGTGCAGTCAGTGGTGTTTGCTCCATATCCTGTTTCCCTGAAGAGCATTTTCCTATTTTTGTGTTCTGTGGGGTTTTTAGCCAGGTTTCCTAGGGAAAGCAGGGATACGTAATGGCAGTCCATCTGTCTGCCTCCCCACGGCGGGACGGAAGGCGCTGCGGGCTGGCGGGGCGTGTGGGAGGCGGCAGGGGACGGGGTGTGGGTTGCAGGGGATGGGATGTGGGGTTACAGGGGATGGGGTGTGGGGTTGCAGGGGACGGGATGTGGGGTTACAGGGGATGGGGTGTGGGGTTGCAGGGGACGGGATGTGGGGTTACAGGGGATGGGGTGTGGGGTTACAGGGGACGGGGTGTGGGGTTACAGGGGATGGGATGTGGGGTTACAGGGGACGGGGTGTGGGTTACAGGGGATGGGGTGTGGGGTTACAGGGGACGGGGTGTGGGGTTACAGGGGATGGGATGTGGGGTTACAGGGGATGGGGTGTGGGGTTACAGGGGATGGGATGTGGGGTTACAGGGGATGGGGTGTGGGGTTACAGGGGACGGGATGTGGGTTACAGGGGATGGGGTGTGGGGTTACAGGGGACGGGGTGTGGGGTTACAGGGGATGGGATGTGGGGTTACAGGGGACGGGGTGTGGGTTACAGGGGACGGGATGTGGGGTTACAGGGGATGGGATGTGGGGTTACAGGGGATGGGGTGTGGGGTTACAGGGGACGGGATGTGGGTTACAGGGGATGGGGTGTGGGGTTACAGGGGACGGGGTGTGGGGTTACAGGGGATGGGATGTGGGGTTACAGGGGATGGGGTGTGGGTTACAGGGGATGGGGTGTGGGGTTACAGGGGACGGGATGTGGGGTTACAGGGGATGGGGTGTGGGGTTACAGGGGACGGGGTGTGGGGTTACAGGGGATGGGATGTGGGGTTACAGGGGATGGGGTGTGGGGTTACAGGGGACGGGGTGTGGGGTTACAGGGGATGGGATGTGGGGTTACAGGGGATGGGATGTGGGGTTACAGGGGACGGGGTGTGGGGTTACAGGGGATGGGATGTGGGGTTACAGGGGATGGGGTGTGGGGTTACAGGGGATGGGGTGTGGGTTACAGGGGACGGGATGTGGGGTTACAGGGGATGGGATGTGGGGTTGCAGGGGACGGGGTGTGGGGTTACAGGGGATGGGATGTGGGTTACAGGGGATGGGATGTGGGGTTGCAGGGGATGGGGTGTGGGGTTGCAGTGGTACAGCCAGCCCAGCTCCTTCTGCAGCCCACGGAATGATTCCTCATTTTCTCTGGAGGTGCAGACCCCACTGTCCGGCAGAAACCGGCAGCAGTGCAGTCCACGAAGGGTTACCGGGTTCTTTAAGGATATTCCATTTTCTAACTCTCTATTCCCTGCTGTGTTCAATGAGAAATGCAATGCTTTGGCAAATTTGCATTGCTTTATATTTTGCTGTATCTTTTAAAAACTTTATCTGACGCCTAAAGGGTACAATTAAATTCCTGTCAGAGCTGCAGCTCCTGCAGCACGCGGAGGTACTAGATTTACTGTAGATGCTGGTTTATGTCCTACTTGTTAGTGCTAATTTTGTCAGCAGAAACAGTGGCTCCTTGAACGCTCCAAGGCCGTGCATGAACCCGTTAATGAGCCGGGGAAAATACAGCGCTGTAGGTACACCCGAAACAGGCTGGTCCTGTGCTTTGAGCGTAACGGCGCATTGGAAACACAAAAAAATACCCTGGAAAACAGCGAGTGCCTGGCAAAAAATATCTCATCTGCCACTAAGCACGAGGCAGCAAGTGTTTTCCAATCTGTGTTGTGAGAACCGTGTGGCTCTTCCACGCAGCCGTGGGGTTTGAAGGCAGAACCAGGACCCGGGGCCGCGGGGTGCTGCTCCGGCCCGGCAGGATGCGGCTGCAGCGGGGCCGGGGGCGGCTGCGGGGGGACGAGCAAGCCCAGGGCAGGTTTAGGAGCTGCTGTCCCAGCCCCCTCTGTCCCCCTCGGGGTGTAATCCTGGAGTGGGGCTGTGACGAGGGGTCTGGGGGGGTCCTGCCCCTTGGCTGGGGGGGACCTCTTGCCTCAGTCCCCCCCCCCCCCGCTGTCAGTGTCCTTCTCAAGCGCTTGCTGTCCTCGCAGGGCAGGTGAGGAGGGACCCCCGGAGCTCCCCACGCCTGCGAAAAGGGGGGCTGCAAGTCTGTGTGTTGGAACCCGCAACCGAAGTACGACCCCTTCTCTTTGCTGCGAGATGCTCTGGAAAGCAGGTCACTTATTCAGGCAGCAAACGATGAATTTGAGGTCGGTTGGGATTTTTAAGGCATTTTCCTGAGAAACTGGCCATTGCGCGTGGGGTCTGCGCTCCCTGTCCCCGAGCTGGTCAGCGCGCAGAAGCCCTGCGTGTGGGGAAGGGGGGTCGCAGCAGACTGCGGGAGGGAGCGACGGCGGCTGAGCAGGGATCGCTGCCATCGCCCGCTGGCGACGTAAAGCAGGGACGCGGAGCTGGGCGGCCGCGAGTTATTTTCCATCCAAGAAGATCATCTGAAGATCCAGCGCCCCTCAGACTGCGGGGAACCCCGCTGTGACGCGTGGTCCACGACAAGCTGGGCTGGACGGCGAAGGCAAACCCTCGCCCCGCTGCCAGGCGCAATCCACTTCTCCGACCCACCTCCTGCTGCTGGCTGCCTGCCCCTCTGCCCGTTCCTGCCTGCGACGCGCGGCCTATGGGGTGCTGGGTCTGCCCTGCCTGCGGCGCGGTGCGTGCTCGGGTGCGATGGGAACACGACGACCGCGTGAATCGTCTTCGTGCTCCTCGCGGGTCAGGCTCACGGGCCGGGAAGTTTCCCCAAGCCCCAGCAACGGAGCCTCGGGGGGCAGGGAGTTTGGGGGAGCATCCGGAGGACGAAAGCAATTGCTTGTCGCGCCGGGCTGTCGGAGTGCTGCAGGAATGCAACGGGGGCCTCGGGGGCCGTTAACGTGGGGGGGACGCGTGGGTGGAAGCAGGAGAGCAGCCTGGGGGAGGGGGCTGTGTCCGTGCTGAGCCCCGTTTCACACGATGCTGAGGCACCGCACGAAGGTGCCGATGTCCCTTCCCGGCTCGGTCCGTGTCGGCTCGGCGCTGGGAACCCGTCGGCTGGCCGGGAAGGAGCAAACCGGGGGGATGTCGAGTGACGAAGGCAGCGCTGGGGAAGGCGGCAGGGCTGTGCCCATGACCGCTGCCTGCGGACAGCCCCTGCCTGAGGAGCAGCCCAGGGCCCTGAGTCCCTGCTGGGGGCTTTGGGGGCATTTTAGGGTGCCAGGGACAGGGCTGGGTGGCACAACCGTGTGGTCGCCAGCCCCGGGGCCGCAGGGTTCCTGCGCCCGGCCGGACGCTGCTGCGGCTGTCGGGTACCGGGGCCGCCGTGGGCTCTTGGGAGAAAAGGATGCACACAGCAGCTGGGAGGCGAACGTGAGTCGCCATGGCAACCGGGTATGGCAACATCATCAAAATGTGGCAAGCGAGGGGAATTAAAATAAAATAAAAATACAGTATGGTGTCGATAACATTTTAGTTTAACGCCGCTGCTCTTGGTAACGTCGGCTGCATCCTCATGTCGCTTGTGGCGTGGCTCCTGTCCTGGAGCTCCCTGGGGGGCCCTCGGGGAGCAAAGTCACGGTGGAACGTCTTGGTTTTTAGGTGTCGGAGCTGCCAGCGGGTCGGTCCTGCCCCGCGCCCCCGCTGCATCCCCCGTGCTGGCCCGTGGGTGGGCACGCGGCTCCCGGGGGTCCCTCCTTGCGGGTCCCCGCGCTGCCGCTGCCCCCCCGGGACGCGGCCCTGGGGCGGGGGGACGCAGTGGGGCAGGGATGCCGCGGTCCCAAATTACCCACCACTGGTGCAAGGCTGGAGCTGCCTGGCACAACCGGGCGCTGACGCGGTGCCCCGGCCGGTGCCAGCTGCGATCTGGCTCGGGGTGTTTTGTGCCCCCGGGAGCGCCACGGAGCAAACCCCCCCGGGCTGCTCGGCCTCTCGGGTCCCTCCGGCGCACCCGGACGGGCACCGGCTCCTGCAGCTTCACCCGCACCCGGACACATCTCTCCGATCCGTAGCTCCAGTAAACAACCAGCCGCACACGAACACGTACATCATCTCAGCAGCCCGTGCTGCTGTAACCTTTGTGCGAGATCTTCCCTCTATGACTAATTAATTTTTAATAATATGCAGCATGCTTGTTTTCAAAAAAAGTAAATTAATTTGTAAACCATTTGCGCTGTTTTATCTGTCACTTAAGCTTCTGGGATTTGCAATTTTAATGCATTACATCAGTTAATCAAAATTCTCTTCCAGCAACAGTTTTAATTAAACCCACTTTCACATTTTTTTGCTAATTCAATGCTGTAGCTGAAGGCTGCTAATTAGATCATGATTTTTGTGTGTGTGTGTTTTACATTCACCATTTATATGACAAAGCTGCAAAAAGCAGTGGAGATGGTGGCAGGAGTCGCGCCGCAGAGCTGGGGCTGCCCATCCCGGTACCGCAGCCCCTGCCCGGGGAGCGACGGCACCGCGGCGAGCGGCTTCACCGGGGTGTTCCCGCGAGGTGCTGGGCTCTGCCCTGCCCTGCGCTGTGCCAAGCTCTCGCCACCGCGGCTCGGGCTGTCCGGGGAAGGCCCTGGGACGTGGGGGTAACGCCGTGGTGCTCAGCGGGTAACGCCGTGGTGCTCAGCGGGTCTCTAATCCGAGGAGAGACGTTTCCAGGGGCTGCGGGACGTTGGCTAAAGAAAACTTGGGAGAAGGGGGAGTTGAAAACCAAACCGCTGTTTTTACTTAGCGTAAACATACATGTTCCAAACGCGTTTTGAAACCATTAGCGCTGCAGAGAATAAATATTTCAGGCAACAAGATCCTGAATCTACTCAGGATGTAAGCGATGGGTGAAGACGTGGGCGGGCGTCCTGCACCCAGCGCAGCCCCGGCTGCTCCCCGGCTCCCTGCGAGGGCTCTGCAGGTCCCCGCTGCCCCGGGCAGGTCAGGTCCTGGCTGCCGGTGCTGAGCACCAGCCTTCGGTCCGCGGGGAGGATTTGGGAAGGGTTTGTCTCCTGTTCCATGGCACACATGTCCCGCAGGGAGCAATGAGGTTTTTGTCTGTGGAATGCACGAGAGGCTAAGCAACAGCGCCGGGGAGAAGGTCTCTCCTGGGGTACCCGGCTCAGCACCCTTGGCAAGGGACCGGTGAGAAGAGCTGCCCCCATGCACGGATGCTGCATCCACTGTCGCTGCACCGAGGCGGCTTGGCAATTTAAATTTTAACTTAATTTTCTTGCTTCTAAACGCTTGGCACAGGTAACAGCCCCCGGTTTGTTGCACGCCCGCGGGCTCCTGTGATCCTGCATTCCTGTTGTCCCGTCTGCCGTCCCGCCTCGCCGCTGCCCTCGCTGCGGGGCGGGGGTGCTCGTGGGGGGGCTGTTCCCCATCCGGTCCCTGGCAGAGAGCGCATGTTTTCCTACACATTTTCCTGTTCTAAACGTACCCTCCGGAGGCTGCAGAGGGGCAGAGCGGCGCCTGCGTGGCCGAGTGGAGGGGGGGAGGCGAGGGTCCCAGTGCTGCGCCCGGGGGCTGCTCTCCCTCAGGATGCTGCGGATGCGGGAAGCGGCCGGTGGGCTCCCACCAGCCTGGGCAGATGGGCTGAGCCCTTGGGGCCACCCGGGGTTTGGGGTCTTCTCCAGCTCGGGGTCCTTCCTCCAAGGAGCAGGAGCAGCCTGTGAGCCGGCCGTGCCGGGGGTCCCGTGCCAGCAGCGCCGATAGCCCCAGGCAGTGCCGAGCCGTGCAGGGGGTCGCAGCCTGGCTGGGGTCGGAGCCCACCGCGGGTGAGCGGGATGGGGTCCTGCTCCAGCCGGAGCCACCTGGACCGGGCTCGTCCTTTCTCTTCCATCAGCACACCCTCGCCTCCCTGCCCTCCTCCCCTGGTACAGGCAGCTGCCAGCTCCCTCCCGCCCACGTGCCAGCCTCGGCGAGGCCCTGGGAAACGTTACCGCACTGAATCATGTCGGTCTGACTTGGAGCCAAGTCCCGCGACGGCTGTGCTGCTCCTCGGGAAGAGAGGAGCCAGGGCTGGATCCGTCCCGGGGGCCGGAGCGTGGGTCTGAAGTGGGGGGTCAGGATGGGAGGGGATGGGGCCGGGGGTCTTCTGCCCTCCCACCCGGGTCTACCTACACCTCTGCTTGCAGCAGGACAGAGCGGGAGGCTGCAAATCCCCGGAGAGGAGCAGGGATGCTCCCGGGTGCTGTGCTTGTCCGGTCCCCGTGGTCGTGCAGCCCTCGGCCGTCTGCGCTGGGCGCGTTGGTTTCTGCCACCCGTGGAAGGGGCATTTCCTGCGTCGCTTCTGCGGCCCCCGTCCCCCCACCGCAGACAAGGGGCCGCCCCCCGATCTCCCGGGCGCTCCGCTCCCACTGGTGGTGCCTGCGCTGCCATCACCCCCCGTGCCCCCCGCTGCCTCCTCTCCTCGCTGGGGAGGTTTCTGAAGCACCGCTGGCTTTTGCCCGGCTCTGGCTCTGCAGCGGGCACGTTGCTGCCGCTGCCCATCCTGGGAGCTCTGCGCCGGGGGCTCCTGAAGAAATAGCCAGCAGCAAAATGGGGCGTTTTGCTGAGCTTTGCTCAGTGTACGTGGGGTTCAGAGCCCCCCGCCCCAGCCAGCAGCCCCTGGCTGTGGTCTGTGCCGGCACCGCCGTCCCCTGCCAGCGCCGGGGCAGCCCGTGCCCGTGCAGGTGGGGGGAGCCGTCACCCCCCCAGTTTTCCAGTTGTTTTCTAACTGGGCGACCAGCAGAGAGCTAGAAGCAATCTGCTGTTTCAGAGAACCGTTGCCCTGGACGGATGTATTCCACGTAAGTATTAAAGCAGGAGCAGCTTTGTCAAATTATGTGCTGTAATTGCAAAAACCTCACGGAGAGCCGACATCATACAGTTCTTATTACAGACATGGCTCCTTCTCTTTCAGCTGAATTTCTAAATCCATCCCCAAAACAAACAGCTCCGCAGCAATCGACACCTGATCTGTTATTCAGATTCACCAGCGATATCTGCTCTGACAACTTGCTAACAAGCTTCCACGCCAACAGTCAACAGTCAGAGATAAACGGCTCTGACAGGCCTTTGCTAAATTAGCAAATGTAAATGTAATCCAAACCACCGCTCTGCATCTATGGCAGTCTTTTTGTGGCGGAGACAAGCTAAATATATTATTGCCTTTGCAAGTAGCGTCGTGTATTTGCAACGTCTTCGGGCTCTCCGATCCACCACGTACCTGATCCCCGCGGCTGCCGCGTCCCTGCGTGTTCCGGCTGCCCCCGCCCGGGTTGGCTGCGGGGTGCCCCAGCTCGCAGCTCCCCACGGGGCAGAGGGGCCGGTGCTGCCCGTCCTGGCGAGGCTGGGTCAGTGCCGAGCCCGGGGCCGTGCCCAGCTCAGCCCCCCAGGCCCCCCGCTCCCGGTACGGAGCAGCCGGGCTGAACCCAGGGCGGATCCAGCAGCAGATCGGACCGCGGCGAAGGCTGCGCAGGGCACCCCGTGCGGGTGTCGAGAGGGGGTGTCACCCTGCGAGAAGGGCATCCTGGCATCCGAGGCTGCTGTGGGGCGGCAGGGTCTGGGTGCCCAGGGGCAGCTCCCTCCCCTCGGCAGCTCCTCGAGCCCCAGGCAGAGCCCCACGTCCCTCCCTCCGCGTTTAGGACCACACTCGCTGTCCTGCGACGGCCAGGGATGCCGGGCAGCTCCGCACCCGTACCCCCGGCACAGCGCAGCAGCCTGGGGGGACAGATGGCTCCTGGAAGCGTCCTCTCCCTGCAGGAGCTGGGGTCTGCTCCGTGTGGGATGTGCCGATTCAGGACCCTTCGGGGTTCTTTCACCCCATGCTTGCTGGCTGTGCGACCGGCCGGCCGGCTGGCCCTTGTCCCAAACCCCATTTCCCAGTAGGTATTTTCTTTGCTCGACTCTTGACCAATCAGTTGGGTTTTTATTTTCTTTTCCTTTTTTTCCCTTCTTTTTTTTCTAAAATGCATTTTAATTAGCCAAGGTGCAGAAATGCAGAGGTCATATTTACACCTCCCCCAGTTCTGTTCCAGTCCTGTTGTTCCTGCTAATTGTGTGTACACACAGAGATGGGTCCAACGGGGGGCATTTGGCATCCAGAAGATTTTTAACTTAGAAAATGGAAAAAACCTAAAATGATGACAAGCTTATTTATTTGTGCAGCCAATGCTGCCAATTGCTGTGTTTTAGTGGCATTTTTTTGCCATTTACTGAAGTCAGTTGGAACAGGGAGACAAAATCCAACGTTTGTGACATCTCAGACAGCTTGGAAGGGCTCCTTCGAATGCAGCAAAACTCAGCAGGCTTGACATTTGAAACTCACTTATTTCACTGCCAGGCAAAACCTTATGCCTTTATATTCTATTTTTCCTGCTGTTCCTCAGTACAGGAATTCCTACTTTTTCTGGTTTCATACCATTATGAACAGACCAGCTCAGGGAAAATAAAAAAAAAAAATCTCTGCTGTAATAATAAAATTGGCTTTGTAATAGCAGAAATCTGGCTTGTCTGTGTGGCTCCAGGCTCAGGGGGAGCTCTTGGGTACCCACACGCCTGCTTTGTTCCTTGCCCGTATCCACCAGCAACAGGGGTGTGCGCAGTCATTGTATCACTGTTCTGAACACCTAAAACACATGAAATGCAAAATTGTAAAAGATTGCTTGATGTTTGGCTTTTTAGAATTAATTCACATAATAAATAATAATCTCGGAAGAGCTGCCATATCATGCGTGGCAAACCTTTCCCCTGGCGTGATGAGAGGCTGTACCCCAAATGCTCACGGACGCGTGTGCTGCTGCTATCCAAAAACTTCCGCTTAAGGGAACCGAGTTTTATTTTTCCTCCCCTCGCACCTCAAATCCCGCAGCCCAGGGGCACTCACTCCTCCTGGGGCTGCTCCCGCTTGCACAGAAGTTGCCCCTCATAGGTTCAGCCTGGGGCTGCGGGGGGGATGCAGCAGGGGGGATGCAGCGGGGGGGATGCAGCAGGAACCCCGCGTCTCCGGCACGCCGCCCGGCCAGGGCTCTGCTCTCCAGCTGCTGCCCGACTTTCTCCTCCTGAGACAGACCCTGCCAGAGCAGCCCAAGGGCCTGGCCTGTCCCCCCGCCGCCTGCCCCTGCCTGCCCCGGGGATGCGTTCCTGCGGTGGGATGCGGTTTAAGAGCAAGAGAGGTGCTGGGGACACCCTGTAACCCAACCACCTCCGCCCCACACACCTCCTCCATCCCCCCTCCACTTCGTCCTTCCCCTTCCTTCCCTTTCCACCCTTCCCCTGCCCCCTCTCCCCTGCTCTTTCCTATCTGGGTAATAAACCAAAAGGCGAAACGAGCAGCAACCCATCCCAAAACACTGCTGTAAACAGATAGACACCGAAACAGGGGGGCTCCAACAGACTCCCAGCACCGCTCCCCCGTGGTCCGTATGAGGCCGTAGGTGCGGTGGGAACAGCGCTGCCCTCGCCTCCCCCGGCCTGGGGATCCTCTCCAACGGCTGGGAGCAGCCGGCAAATCCCGGGCACCTCGTAGGAGGTGCTGCTCTCGCCGGGCACGCTTTCTGAGCTATTCTGGAAGCGGAGCGGAGTCGCGCTGTCTCCTCGCTCACAGCATCATCCCACCCTGTGCCGGCTGGTTTCATCGTCGTCGCCAGTGCGGAGGTGGCCGCACCGATCCGCTGGCTCTGGGCAGCCACGTGCAGCATGGGTGGGGGTTGAAGGAGCGTGTGGGACCCCGCACCCCCCGGGCTGGTGGGACCCGCCGTCCTGCCTGCGGCTGCCCGTGGGCTCCTGCCCGCTGGGAGCACCCGGGTTAAGATGGACCAGCGTGTGAGCGCCCGTCACGGCCAGGGCTACTGAAAACGATTGCAACAGTGGCAGGGCAGGCAGCTGCCTGCCCTCCTGCCTGTCTTTAAGGGGTCTCAGGTTAACGAGCGAGGAGCCAAGAGCCCGGTGTCCCAGCAGCAGGACCGGCGCTGAGCGGGCTTTCTGCTGGGAGCTCCAAGTCTTTGGGAGTCCCAAATCCCCAGGGATGGACGGCTCTGCTGCCGGGAGCACCCGGGGCCCAGCACCGGGCTGGGCACATCCCGGGCTGGGGCAACAGCAGGAGCAGCTCCTTGGGGAGCCGCGGGGTGGGAGCTGGAGGCTAATTAGCCCTCATTAGCAATCGCCTGCCAGTGCATTGAGTGACACAAAAGGAAGGGGCAGGCGGTGCTAATGGGGGTGTTTCTGGGTCATTTTCAGGAATAAAGGGGGGAAATGCCGCTTAGCTGGTGCTAGTGGTGTGTCTGTGGGGCTGCGCAGGGACCACCCAGGCCAAGTGCTGGTGATTCCCGTGGGAATCTCTCTCTGCAGCTCCGGCTTCAGCCACGTACGCAAGATGAACAGGAAAAAACCAGCGAATTCCTCTCCGAGCGGTTTCTGCCGCTGCCTCCCGGTGCAGCCCCAGCAGAGCCGGGCGATGGCAGCGCTGCCTGCGCTGGCCGAGGGTGCTCGTCCCGGGTAAGGCTGATGCGTTCGGGCAGCCTAAACCGTGCTGCCTGCCAAAGCCGGTGCCGGGCAGGAGCCGATGCCCCGGAGGCAGCGTCTGCCTGAAGCCATCGGCCCGGCTCAATCTTTCCTTTTTTTTGTGAGCAACGTAGAGGAAACAGCTCGTTGCTGCCGAAGTCCCCGGGTTATGTAAAGGCGGTGGGGTGACCCGGGTTGCACAACAGCCGGGCTTGTTCGAACGTGTGTTTCCACTCGGGGCAGCACAACGGCAGGCACCCGGACACGGAGCTGTGGGCCGTGCTGGAAAGCAGCCCCTGGCAGGACCCCGGGGCGGCGGGGAAACTCCTGTCGCTCCGACACTGGGGTTGCGAAGAGCCAACAGCCCTGGGTGCGAGGAGCGGCGGTGGGGAAAAGGCGCGGGGAGGATCCGGCCTTTGGGCTACTGTGGGAAAGCAGGTCTGCTTTTGGGTGCCTCCGCCTCGGAAAGGCTGTCTGTGAGCGGGAAGGGGTCGGGACAGACCCACGGAACCCCCTGAGCCAGGGTTCAGCCCAGCACGGGGCCAGCAGGCTCTGTGGCTCCGTGAAGAGGGCAGAAAGCGTCTCAGCCCAGGACTGGAAGCCAGCCCCTGGCAGAGCGGTTTGCCGGAGCGGATCTGGCACCGCCGGCCGGGGATGCACGGTGCTGCCGCCTCCTGCGTGCCCCATCCTGGCGGTGTGGTGGGAGATGAACCCAGGGCTCCTGCGAGGCTGGCTGCAGGTCCCGGGGGAGGGAGGGATGCCTCAAGCTCTCTCAGATTTGAGACAGACTTTGCTCGTCTCCCAGAGCTGCATCTCATTGCTGTCGGCGCTAACTAGGTCATGCAGGACGAACCATACCTGTCCCTGCGGCGGGGCACGGCGAGCTATCGGCTAACCGCCAGCGCCAAGGGCAGGGGACCGGTGACTCACGTGAGCCGGATCATCCGTGAGCAGCAGAGAGGGGCCAGGAGGGTGGGGGGCGGCTGCCTGTGCTGGGGCGATGCTCTGCATGAGCCGTTCACCTTGCGCACCCAGCAAAGCCAGCGAGGGTGTCAGCTCACCCCGACACAGCAGATCCCTGGGGACCCTTGGCAAAGACTTTGGTCACAGGAAGGGGGGTCTGGGACAGTGACAAACAGCCTGAGCCCACAGCTGGATCTGAGGTGCGGCAGCAGTTACTGCAGCAGCACCCCTGAGCAGAAGGTTCTGTGCTCTTTGCTAGCTGGTGGTGCGCTGTCGTGACTTGTTAGACTGCATCTGGCCTGATCACGGGCAAGAGACTCACCCAGCGTGGGAACTGCCTCTGGTCCATCCCCTGTCCCTGTTCAAAGTGGGACAGCTCCAGGTTAGACCCAGCTCCAGGTTAGACCCAGCTCCAGGCTCAGGGCAGGTTTCACAGGACCTCCTGTGGTGGAGCTCTGGGCACCTTTGGGGTGGGCTGGAGCTCCCCCAGCACCCTGGCCCTGCCAGGGACCACCCCGTGGTCTCATCGGGATGCTCTTGCAGCCGGTGCCCGCTGTCCCTCATCCTCTACTGCATGCCTCTGCAAAGAGCCTTCGTTGTGCCAGCCCGCAGTGCAGACAAGGCAGCAAGCAGATCCCCCTCAGCCTTCTCTTCCTAGGACTGAGCAATATTTTTGCTAAAAAGAGGAATTCAACTATTTTAAATGCCAGCTTGCTGTATGATTCAACGTCTGCTCAGGCAGACGCGAGGTAATAAGGATGCCGGTCTTCAGGCCTTATCCTAGTGCGAGAACCTCTTCCCTCCGCGCTGGGTCTCCTCTAGCGAGAGCGATGCACTGAGCCTGCAAACCCCACGGGACACGGGGCTGGCGAGGGGCAGGGACAGGCGGCTCCTCCTGCACCCAGACCCAGCCCGGCTCTGCGAGGCACTGGGGGCTCAGCGTGCCGGGCAGTGGAGAAGGCGGCTTTGGACCTGCTAGAATAGGGGTAGGTGGACGGTAGGAGACCTCGGTCCTGCGGCAGGATCAGCTCTCCAAACTCCCTTGGCTGGTGGCCCGTCTGACTGTGCAGCCTCTGGTGTCCCTACAGCCCCAAAAGCTTTCCGTACCTTCGGAGCTGGATCTTTCTTGCTTTGTTTTCACCCTGTTGCTGCTTGTCCTCCTCACCCAGTGTCTTCTGTGCACGCTCCTCCGGCCGGGGAGGTGAAGGTGCCTGGGAGCCCACGGTGGGGTGCACCGCCCTGGTCCCCGACCCCCTTGCTCTGTGTCCTTCGGAAAAAACATTGCTCCATCTGCCATGAGAGCTCCTGCCTGGATAATGCCATCGGGAGCAATAGGATTTAGTAGAAAATTCCCTCTTTCAGATGCAATTGATTTGGGTTCCCCCACGGTCCTGGTTTCTAGGCACCAGCGGCTGCTGGAAACACTCTCCTGGCGACAGAAAATCTATGGGAAAGCAGGCAGCCTGATGAAGTATTCATGGGGATTTTTATCATTGGTTTTCACCCGCTGCAAAAAAGCAATCCTTATTTTTAGTGAGCTATAGATACAGCAGTAATGTAGGAAAAATGCTCTATTTCTCTTCAAGCCTGTGCGTGTGTCAATCCGGGGCTGACTTAGGAGGGCTGTGAGTGACCAGGGTGGGTGCTGGGCCCCACACATCCTCACCCCACCGACAGCGGGGATGTGCTGCAGCGTCCCTGCAGGATGCAGCTGTGCAGGGACTGAAACCCCGGGGACGGCGGCGCTGGGCTCTGTCAGGCGGTTTCTTGCAGTGTGCTCGGTGGGTTCTCAAGGTGCATTGGTGCAGCTTGCATCTCCCAGTGTCTTTGGCCCAAGACGGTGGAAGTGATGTCACTAAAGGCACTTTTCAAGCGTCTATATTTGAGTTAACTTTTTGGCGATGTTCGGAAGTTGCTATGGGGCCGCCAGGCACCGTCCCCCAGGTGTTTCGGGGTGCAGGGAACGTGCGCCTGGGACTGGTGAGGGGGGTCAATGCCATATGCTTGTGGTGGAGAAGTAAACCCGGGGTTAAGAGAGCTGAGTGAATGAAACGTGTGGATACTTTGGATAATTGATTGGAGAAAAATGTCAGACGCCCTCTTCGTTACGAGAGATGAGAGCTGAACGGTGCCAGGTTGGGACGAGACCCAGCGCACCCGCGGTGCTGCCACCCGGCTCGGCTGAAGACGGGGTTTGGCAAGTGATGGGCATCGCACCGGCATCCGGCAGCAGAGCTCGGAGAGTATCAGTCCAGAAAATAAACCAGCCGCCCGGAGCCCAAACTGCTCCCTGCCTCTCCCGGGGGGTCGGGGCGGGGGGGGGACAGTGTCGGCATCAGCTCCCTGCCTGGGCAAAACGCCTCGTTGAGCTGAAAAGGCAGGAGCTGGACAAAGCTCTTCAGGCTGAGAGAGGTACGGAACGACGTTACTCTGGAGTGGCCCGTGACGGGCGAGGAGTCGCCCTGGTTGGCGCTGGCAGGGACGGGGCAGGTGAGGAGGCAGAGGAGGGCAGCAGAGGTGCAGGCAGCGTACCGGAGCCGGAGGCACAGAGGTGCTGGTGGAGGCTGGCACAGGGCGTGCAGAGCGCCCGTGACGAATCCACGCCTCGTGACCTGCTCGGCCGTGCCCCACGGAGGTCAGGGAAGAACAGCCCGTGGCCCCTGGTCCCTGCGCAAAAGGTGCTTTGGGTTTTTTTTTTAATGAGGTAAAAATGCAGGTGATTCATTTTCCGCGAGGCTCCAGTGTGACGCGTTTCACTGGGATTTCGGTCGCTGAAGCAATGAGGTCGCGCTCGCTTGTGGTGCTGATGGCCGGCTCGCGTCATCGCTTCCGCCTCCATCGGGACAGGCTGACCTGCTGGAAAACCGCTTTTTGTTGGATTTTTCCTGGCTTACCCCTCCGGCGGGCTGTCCCCTGGGGTGGCTGCAGTGGGAGCAGAGGGGGGAGCGGGGCTGGGGGAACCCCCTGCAGCCCCAGCCATGCCGGAGGGCAGCCCCACGGAGACGATGGACGGGCCCCTGGGGAGCTGCGCCCCGAGCTGCAGCAGGGTGAGCTCAGCACCAAGTCCGGCCAGGCTGTCTGCATCGCCGTCAGCCGTCCCGAGCCTCAGCAATAGCTGGTACCAAACCCCATTAATCAAGAATTAAAAGAGGGTAATTAAGGTCGATGGAGCCCCTTTTCTGGCAGCTGGACCTGGTAGGGCTGGTGGTGGCTGTGGGGGGGAGGAGAGCACAGCGACCGGCTGCCGTAGGCTCTGGCACCGCAGTCAGCGGCTTGGGTGCCTGGAATGCTGCCCGTACGTTAAAGGCACCAGCACGTCCGTGACACGGCTCGAAGTGACGGGTGGGTCAGCCCTGTCGGGTGGCGGAACCGAGGAACCCGCTGGAACGGGGCAGCGGCACCGCTGGGGACGCGGCGTTGGACTTGCGTTACTGAACGTGTTTTGCCAGTGACCTGAAAGATAAGAAATCGTTACTACAAGCGTTTGCAGGTGATGTGACCCAGGTTTAAGGGGTGGAAGCTGCCAAAGCAGGTTCGAGCAAACCCTTTACGCTCTCAGGTTGTGCAAATGTGCCAGGAGCCGCGTACCTGGGCCGGGTCCCCGTCCCGGCGGGTGCCTCGGGGGGGTCCTGGGGATGCAGCAGAGACGGGAGCCTGAGGCACTGCCGTGTCCTGAGGCGGGCTTTGTGCGTGTGATGGGAGAACACACGATGATGTCGTGAAGGTCGTGTCACATCACTTCACCGCGGCAAGCCCTCTTAGACCAGTGTCTGTTTTCTGTCGGCGCGTGGAGAGGGACGTCGACAACTTGGAGACAGTTTAGAGGTTTGGGTCTGATTTAAAGGCCTGACGGCGGAGGCTGGGATCTGTTTACTGCCACGGAGACGGCCGCAGGTCGAGCTGATCCGAGGAAATATTGGCAGTGGGCGCCTGCGCCGGCAAGGACGGGAGAGGGCCGGTACCTGGAAACGGGAATTAAACAAACCGACTCCTAAGTGTTTCCTGGTTCATTCTGGATCCGTTAGGATAACTGAACAAGCCCATAATTGATTCTCTGCTGCCAGCAATGCTTGAACCGGCCCCGGGTGCTGCAGCCCAGCCGCTCCTGCCGGGCTCGAGGCGGCAGAGCCTTTGGGCAGCTCGGGTTCACGTGATGGCACCGTTCCCGTCCGGCTCGCTAATCCCCAATCTGCCTCTGTCCCACAGAGAAAGTGCAAGAATGAATCACATCTGATTAATTTGCCTTATCCAGAAGAATCTCCCTGCATTAGCAAATGTTTTGTTTTATTTGTTTCTATAACCCCCACGAAAACATCCTACAGAGCCCGGCATCTGCATCCGTGGTGGTGCCAGCGAGCGAGGCCGGGGCAAACCCAGCGTCGGCCGAGCCCTGATGGGACACTCTCACATCTGCCTAAAAATCATCTTAAAACATATTTATGAGCCAACCGAGCTCAGTCGCTGCCTTCCCTGGTGTTTTCCTGCCACATTTCCCCCGTGGGCACCACTCGCTGGAAAGTCTGCCTGGGCTGCGCAGGGATGTGCTCTGTCAGCAGCAGATGCTTAATCTGATTAAAAATAAATCTGTCACTCTGCTGTGACTGATGGGAATCTGTTACAGCAAATCCCATTGTAATGTGGGACTGAGCAGCGTGTGCCAAACGCGGGCGCTTTCTCCACGTTGAGCTGCAGGGAAGGTTTTGGGTCCCCTCGCTGCGGGTGTCGGGGCAGCCCGGCACGTGTTAATGCCCCTTTACTGACACGGCTGCAAACGCCGGCCGGCGAGGACAAGCAGAGCCGGGGCCCCCCCTCGCCCTGCCCGTGACTCCCCATAGCACCTTGGCGATGGCTTTGCCTTCCGCGCACCTTCTCTGCGAGGTGAGCACGACGATACACGTGTGCCTACGAACGAGGAGGGTCCCCCACGCCCACAAGTGAACCAGCTCTGTCCAGCAGCCAAACCCCCCCAACAACGCTGCTGAGGGACTGTAGCATCGCGTAAAGCTTCGGCCCTGCTGGAACAAGGGTCCGTGGCCAGGAGCTGCGGCTTGGGCGTGAGGAAGGTGGTGCAGGGCGGTGGGGATGCGGGCGGCGGTGCAAAGGCACTGCGGACGTGGGTCGTGGGACAGCCCCGAGGCAGGGGTGCTGCTGTGGGGAGCCCTGCCTGCACCGGGGGCTTTGCACGGCTCTGGGTGAGGGGGGGTGGGCTTGCTGGCGCAGGGGATGGGAGCTGGGAAACGGCGGGGCTTTGCCAGGCGCTGTAACACCAAAGTCCTGCTAACGACAGGCAGCTAATGAGGCTGGAGGCCTGACACAGCACTTTTTTCCCGGGAAGGTGACCTAGGGTGCAGCGGGGGTCTCTGCCCTCCATCTGGTGGGTAACCAGCTAATTAACCCCCCGCGTGATGGAGACGCATTTGGGGTTGTTTCCGCTCCGGGGAACGGGAGCAGTGAAAGGGCTCGGTTCAGGGGCAAAGGGCGGCACAGCCTCCATCCCTGCTGCGACGCCGTGGAGGTGTGACCCTGGGGGTCCTGCCTGCGGGAGGTGGGGTCCCCTCCGTCCCTCCGAGCTGGGCTGGGGTGAGATGGGTTGGGCTGGTGTATTCCCGCATTGGGAATCCGGTGGGTTCCCAAAACCAGACTCAAATTCCTCTTCCCAGCACGGCGGCGAGCCCCTGCACCCCTGCCAGCGAGAGCGGTCCGTGCTGTCGCCGTCGCAGCAGCCCCGCGAGCTGGCAGCGGTGCGGGGGCAGCGAGACCCACGCTGCGGTAGGTGCCAGGGCCGGCGGCTGCTGCGGTGTCTCTGGGCTCACCAACGCGTCCCTGCACGCGCTCCTGGGAGAGGAGGAACAGACACGGCGTGTCGCTGATGCATTGCAGAGACAGGTACGGCCGGCGGCAGCGCGCTGCCTTGGGCGAGCGCCAGGCTCATCTCCCCCAGCCCCGGGCTGCTCCCTCGCCCCCGGGGCCGGCTGTCCTGGTGGGGCTGGGGTGCCCGGGGACGCGGGCGCCTTTCGCCGTGCCATCTGCGGCTGCCACGGGGGAAGCGCTGCGGGGAGGAGAGCCGGTGCCGTGGGCCTGGGGCGTGCAGGCAGCGCCCTGGGGTCTGCGGCACCGGGCTGGGCCCCGTGGCCGAGGGGGGTCCCGGCTGGGCGGGGGGGTGACTCTGGATGGGGAAGCGGAGTTACCCTGTCTCTGCAGCACCAGGGAGCGGGACCTGCTGCAGCCTGCTGGGCTCCCCACTTGTTCTGAATGAGGAGCGTGGTGCTGCCTGACCCCGGGATGCTTCCCCGGCTGCCCTGACGCTCCATCTCCGGAGCTGCAGCTCCCGCAGGGATGGGAGCACTCTCTGTCCTCCAGGATCTCCCCCTGCCACCGGCTGCTGTGCGGAGGGGGAGCTGCTGCTCTCCCCAGGGCTGCACAAAGTGCCTGGAAGGAATCTGGCTGCTGGCCCTCTCCATCCCGGGGCCGCTCGTGCCCCTGCACCAGCATCGTGCCGTCGGGGACAGTCTGTCCTTCCCGTCTACCTGCTCACCCGGCTCCCCTCCCCGAGCGTGGCTGGGATGCTGCGCAAAAGCCCTGCCCTCTTGCAGCACTAATCACGCAGCAGCGTAATTATCCTGGCCGGCTGCTCGTGCGCGGTGCTGGTGGAAGCGGGGCATTCTGCTTGACGAACAGCAGATGTGTGCAGACAACCGGCTCCATCGGGCTGTTGTCAGCTGCGGAGCCCCGGCTGCAGCGCGGCGTCGCGAGGGATGCGGGAGGACCACGCAGTCGCTGTGGGCATCCCCACCGTGCCCTTGGTGCGGATAATCCCACCCGCCCACATAAGGGCTAATGCGGAGCTGATCGGTCGGTAATTGTGGAGCATTCGCCATGCGGCAAGTGGGGAACTAACCGGTTTAGCGAATGACACCCATGTCCTGCCCACAGCCGCCTGCGTTGTCTGGCGTATTTATAGCGTTGTCTGCTATCAGGGCTCGTTTCACCCACTCAAACCAAGTCCTGAGGCTCCCGCATCTCCTAAAACCATCGCCTCCTGGCACACGCAGGAGTGCTTTGTGGTCTTCCAAATCTGCTGGGAGAGAGATGGGGAGGAACAGTTTCTCCATGACAATAAGTAATTAATTGCTTCCAGAGATTCAGTTATTAAATTCTTCATTAGAGATGGGCTAAGGTCTACAACATCGTTAGGCAAAGCTCCCCCACAGGGCAGTTCCGGGGAGCACCTGCAGCAGCAGGAGCAGGAGCAGGAGCAGCAGGAGCAGCAGGAGCAGGAGCAGGAGCAGGAGCACCTGCAGCAGCAGGAGCAGGAGCAGGAGCAGCAGGAGCAGCAGCGTGCCGCCCTTGTTCCTTGGGCTAATCCCGCCGGCCCTGGGGATTACACACCCGGGCACGGCGCGTCCAGCCCCGGGACAGATTGTCCAAGGTGATCCAGCCACGCCGCCCAGCACCTCCTGCACCGGCACACACGCACGCCAAGCTCAGAGCAACCCGGCTCAGCGGCTGCTGTCCTCAGAGCTTCGCCTTGGTACCTGGCTGCCAAAATCTCTTGCGGCACTAACGCACCCTGTCCGTCCCAGGCTTGGGGGCGGCTGAAAAACCCCGGTCTGAATTTTCAGGTGTCCGAACAAGAGCAGTTCCAGGACAGCGAGCGTGCGGAGCTGCCCTCCCAGTCGGTTGCACCAGAGGTTTTACGGCAGCCTTGGAACGCTGCCTGTGCCAGGTCGGGCTGCACAAGCGGGGTCGGGCAGGACCCCAGACCCGATCCTGGCTGCCGCCCCTCCACCTGCACCCGCCGCTTCGGGCTCTGCCGAGCGCAGGCTCCGAGCCCCGGCTGTCCCCTTTGGGCGTGCCCCAAGGCAGGGTGCTGGGGCTCTGCTTTGGCACCCGTGGGGAGCAGGCAGCGCCTCGGAGCAGCCCGAGCCCTCCCGGTCGGGTCTGCCCGGTGCGCGGGCAGGTTGCAGGCAGAGCTCTGCCATTTTCTGTCCTCCCAGCTCTGAGAGCAGAGCTCGCTTTTCCAAAGTGTCCAGGGGGATGTCAAAAATAGACTTTGCCAGATCTGCTTTTAGTGCTGCTGAATAAAGGTCTGGCGTGCTCTTGAGAGATGAGTGGAAGGATTGGAGCCCTCTTCAGCCTTTCATGAAGGTAGTGAATTGGAAAAAAGCCCTTTTATATACAAATATATAAATATCTTATTTGGGGGATGTGCGTGAGCCTGCTGGGATTGGAAGGATGCTCTTTGTCAGAGATGTGCCAGATGCCCTCCCCACCCGGGGCAGCTTCACCTTCTCTTCGTGCTGGTGAGATCAGGCCGTGGGCTTTCTGCACGCACACCCACACGTGTGCACGTACACGTACGCACAATCTCGTGCACGCACGGCGCTCTGGGGCTGCCCCACCGCCCGCCCTGCCGCAGCCTGCCCCACTGCAGAGCCCGGCTCTTTGGTTCAGCTCCTTCCCTGTTCCTGCCAGTGTCACATTTAACACCTCATCAAGTCTTTAATTGTTTGTTTACTTCTTCTTCACTAGTAAGATGCAATATTAGTTTAATTAGAGAATGGAAAGTAGCACACTCCTCCTTCGGAGACCCAGGTTCAGGGGAGGGTTTAAAGCTGGGTTTAATCCCTGCGCTCCAGCCTCAGCTGGGCCTTGCCCCACGGAAGATGCTCAGGACCGGGTCCTCCGGGTGGGTGCAGGCCACCCAGCGCCGGGCACAGCAGCGGAGCTCTGCGCGTCAGGGGCCGGGGGAGCACGGCTCTGCTTTGCATTTCAGCTGTGGCAGCAGCTTGGAGTAGCACGAGCCCTTCCCCTTCACCCCAGCATGGTGTTAACTCTGGAGCCTAATAAGGGAAAACGTGCAGAGTTATTCCATCCGCAGATGTCACCATGCCACGTGCCCGGGGGGTAAATGGGCAGCTTTAGCCTGGATCTGCAGGACGGCAAGAGCCGCCGTGTGTGCACCCACGGGGGGTGGGGAATCCTGCTGGGAACGGGCTCCCACGCTGCCAAGAGCAGCGGCAGCCGGGCAGGCACGAGGGAGGTGCACAGGCACCTCGAAGGGGAACAAGCTCCGGGTTTGTGAGGAGCCCGATATCACTTGAGCGTTATCTGCTTGTTTGCTAAGAGCCGTCTTTTTCTGCAGCAAACATCCCAGCGTCTATAGAGTACTCCGTCATGCTGCGGGCAAAACTGAAGTACAAAACCGTGATTTCAGTCCTTCTGCTCGTTAAACGTACCCAGGAGTTACTAACGCGTCGCTGACTGTACCCCCGCATTTTCTGAATTCCCCACAGAACCAGAAATGGGGATTTCTGCTCGCACCCGTCCCGTCGCTGCCGGGGAGCCCGGAGCTGGTGCTGGAAACCAGGGAAGATGCTGCACCGCTCCTTGCACGCGCGTCCTGGTTCTGCGCTGCCCGCAGGGGACGAGGTGGGGCAGCGAACTGCACGGCTGGGTTTGCTCCCGAAGCAGCCCGAGATGCGGCTCGTGCCGGTGGCGGCCACCTCGTTACTGCTGGGCCGAAAGCGGGGTTTGGCGTGTCGGCTCTGCGTCCCCCTGCCCTGAAGTTTAACCGTTCCGTAGGATGTTTCACCCAGCGCTGCTGCCCGTGCTGCGGGGCTGCGCGGTCCCGGGGGAGCCTCCTCCATCCTCGCTCCGTGCCCACGGCTTCGACACCAACCTTTCGTGTCCCAGCCTTGCAGCGGGGCCACGGGGCTGTCCCTGACGCCACCCCGACGCGCTCAGCCAGCACACGGAGCCGTTACGTCCGTGGGAACCCGGGATCCGAGCCCCGTACCCGAGTGCCTCTGCTCCCACGAGGCAGGGCAGAGGGTGGCCGTCAGAAACCTCAGCTCTCGCACAAATATCCACCAGGAACATGGCAAACGGGCCAGTTACTGGGATTTTTTTCCATCCTGGCTTAGCACAGTGTTTCGCTACGGGTGCTGCAAGCAAAACAGCCCACTAAGAGCCTGGTTTCGGCCACGCACCCAGGGACCCCTCGCAGGGGCCAGGGGCAGCCCGGGGTGCTGCCGCCCCATCCCCACCCATGGGTCTGCTGGGCAGAAACGGCATGGAAGGGCAAATGTGCCCTCACCCCACCCGAATGCTGAGGGTACCTACCTGTGTGAAGGGAAAATGAACCCCAACCAGGAGGTTTCTAGTAAATATTATCTCAAAGTGCTTCCGTTTGTTCCGTCTGCTCACCCTGGGACGATGCCCGGTTCAGCCCGCAGCCCGGGGCTGCCGTTCTCCTTCCAGCTCCCATCTGCGTCTCCAGCAGGTCCGTGCGGGCTCCGAGATGCGAAGGAGCCCGCAGACCCCCACAAACCACGCAACTCTTTAATGTCTAATCCTCTGCCTGCGGGAGCTCTGACAGAGGCTCCGCACTGCCGACAGCACCCGGATCGGTGGGAGGGAGAGAGGACAACGCCGAGGAGGTCGCTGCAAGGCAGCTTTCCTGGGGATACGGGGTGCTCCCTTGGGATGCGGGGTGCTTTCCTGGGGATGCAGGGTGCTCCCTGGGGATTTGGGGTGCTTCCCTAGGGCTGGGGACTGCTCCCTCAGGGATTTGGGGTGCTCCCCTAGGGCTGTGGGATGGTTTTCTGGGGATGCAGGGTGCTCCTTGGCAATGCGGGGTGCTTCCCTAGGGCTGGGGGATGCTCCCTCAGGGATGTGGGGTGCTTTCCTGGGGATGCAGGGTGCTCCCCCAGGGATATGGGGTGCTTTTCTGGGGATGCCCAGGGCACTGATGCGGGGCTGGGGTGCTGTGCGTGGGGCTGGGCACCTGTGGCACAGCCCATCTCCTGCTCTGGGCGTTCAGCAGCGGCTGGCAGTGCTGTGAGCTGCAGCGTGGAAACCGCCAGTCAAATGCAGAGTAATAAAGTCAGGCACAGGGTGAGCGGGGATGTTCGTACCTGAAAATACTTTGTACCTGTAGGGACAGGAAATGTCTTTAAGAGTCTGCAGCTGTGATTTTCAGGGGAGGTTGCAGTGTCGTTGTGTCTATCATGCAGCAAACATTGAATGTAACAGCAGGGACCCCTGGCCCGAAGTACAGGATCACACGAATATATAAAATACATTTTAGCTGTAATACGTTGAAAGGCTTGTAAACCACTCCAGTTTGTCTCAGAAATACCTAAAAATAACATTTGGTTACCAAATCACTGCCGCACGTGCGCCGAGCGAGCCTTCCCGCGGCAGCTCGGGCAGCCCGGCGCGGCGCAGCTCTTGACACAAGTTGCCAGCAGCGGCAGAGCTCGCGTCCCCATAGCAGCTCCCCGGTGCGCCCGGGCGCCCGGCGCCGGCACGCGGTGCTGGCAGCGGCCGTGTGTGTGGCAGCCCCGGTCCCCACACGGGACGCGGCCCCCACAGCGGCGGCTGCGCGCTCCCCTGGGAGCTCTCCATGGAGATATTAATGATTCACATCATGCGATCGCAAACCGCCGAACGCGGGGCCCGGCCGCGAGCGATGCACATCCTCCTCCCACCCATGGGGCAGCGGCTTGGGGTGCTGCAGCAGGTCGGGGTGCCGCAGCGGGGTGCTTGGTGCCTCTCCCCTCTGCCTGACTCTGCTATGGGACAGGGACAATTTTTGTCCATGCCTGGGTACCTGGTGCTCTTCCCAGGCTGGGCAGACGCTGTCTCATCGTCCCAGCGGAGCGAGGCGGCTCTGGGGACGGCTGCGGCCAGCTGGGACCCACGGCACCACGGAGCAGCCGGATGCACCGGTGGGCTGGCGTCCCCAGGGACGGTGGGGGAGCGGGGCGGCTGCCCCCGCGGTAACAGGAGCTGCCCATCGCGGCCAGGGCTGCCGGGAGGCGCGCTGCCGGCCTTGGAGCGCTGGGCAGGCAGGGATCATCCCAACGTCGTGGTGGCCCCAGCGAGCACGGTGGGCACCGCGTCGCCTGGCCGCGCTTCAGCCAGAACGACGCTGGGCTGCTCGCGGTTACCCGAAGGAGACGGTAGCTTCCCGGGGCAGCAAAATGATTTGTGGAGAAGGCAAATCCATGAGCTGTCGGGCTGGGAGACGAGGCAGTCAGCCCAACAACCTGGTTATCGGTGCTGAGGGTTGTGCATCCCCCGGCACAGCCTGGCGGCAGGGTGACACCGAGGGACCCCGGGGGCACCCAAAGCCAAGCCCGTGCACCGGGAGATGTCCCCAGCCTCTGCTGCCGAGCGTCGTCCCCCAGCAGAACGCCGGCGTGCCTTTTCAAGGCCGTGCAGTTATCCTCGCTGGCTGCTTCGCCTGCCGCGGGGCTGGAGGGGCCGCTGGCGTTTGGTGGCCTCGGAGCCGCTGCCCGCAAATGCAGGTCTCATACCCAAAACGCCGCCGTGCCCCACGCTGCTCCGCGCACCTTGCAGGAGGGGATGGAGCCGAGCAAGCCACGGCTCGATGAAACATGGGAAGGCGACTCTCTCTCCCGCGTATCTCAGGTGAAGAAGCTGGTGCCCAAGCAGTGCACGACGGGGAGCGGTGCCAGCAGCCCTCTCTGCGGGCGCGAGAGTGAGTGAGAGCTGCTGGCATAAATTACCACGTTGTCATCCCCGGCGCTGAGATTCCCAGAGAATAGCTTAGCGGTTCAAAGGGCCGCTGAAATAATTTCGCACAGCATAATAACAGTCCTTAAGCTTTCCATTTAAAAAATGTCAACAAATCCATGATTTCCGCAGCGTGGCTGACTTGCTGGCACCCGGGGGTCAGGCGCAGCCAGCCCCTTCCTGACACCCAGCACGCAGAGTTTAGTTCGAAGTAACAAATTAGCTTAATGAACTCGCAGCATCTTCGTGCCGGTGAGGAGCCCTGATTTATACATCCCTCTCCCCCGGCAGCACTTCACGCAAACGTCACCCCTCCGTCTGCTCAGCTCCAGCGCCGGTGGCCGGGTGCTGGCGGGGAAGCGGGGCGAGATGAGAGGGGACACCCATGCTGGTGGCGGGGCCGGCGGCACCCATCCTGCCCGGCACGGCCGCTACCTGCGAGGATGCGTCCCGCTAACCCCAGCGAGAGCTCCTCACCCTGCCCAGGCTGCACCAACGGTTTTTATTGTAGCCGCTGGATGGGAGAACGCTTCGCACAGCACCTCTCGGAGCACCCTGAGTTCCCTCCGCTGGCAAGTTATTTCTGACTCCTGGCTGGTGAAAGCCCTTCGCCCTCGGAGCCACGTGCACGCAAAGCCCGTTTGCTGCGCGTGTCGCCGAGCGGGTTCTGATGACGACGATGCCACGCGGCCACCGGCCGCAGGCGGGTCCTTGGCACTTGTGCGGGCAGGAGGGAAGTCGGGCTGGCAGCGCCGTGGGAGAAGCAGGCGCGCAGCCAGGGAAGGGCCGTGCGTGTCCCCTCCCCAGGGGGTGGCCGGAGAAGGGCTGGGGCAGAGCTCTGTGCCCCACCGGTGCCGCAGGCTCCAGCCCCGCGGCTCAGACGGCGTTCCTGCTTCTGGCCAAGCTCCTGCCACAGCGAGCCCCGGGGCGCGTGGGGCACCTCGTCCCCCCTGGCAGCCCAGCACCTCCCCAGGTGGCTGTGCGGTGTCCCCGAGGCACAGGAGCCACCGTGGTGCCAGGACCCCGCACGTCGTGTTTTACCCTGCGAGAGGGCTCCGGGCTGCAGGATCCGGCCAGGGAGAGCTGCAGCTCCAGTGCCTCGGCTCGGGGAAGGGAACGTGACGGCAGACCCCGGGAGCAGCAGAAGAGGTTACGGCTGAAGCCTCTGGGATCACGGATCCCCTGAGCCCGTTTCCCTCCTCTCCCTGCTCCCCCGGGGAACTGGGACCCGTGGAGCTCCGTTTGGGAGAGGGGTCTCAGCTCCCCGGCGAGCCCCTGGCCAGGGCTGACCCCAGGCTGCGGGTTTGTGCCACCCCCCTGGCACCCCTCCCGCCCCTGCCTCCCCGTCCCCGTCCCGCCTGGCACGCACAACGCACGGACACGTGCTCCCCGCCGTCCCTGAGCTCACGCTCCAGGAGGGCGACAATTTCCAAATCCCTCACGGGCTCCTCCAGCCGCGGAGTCAATGGGCAGCTCTTACCAGCGTTTAAGTTTTGCAAACCCTCCAAGTGCTCACGAGTAGCGGGGGAAATTACCGCGGTTCGTCTGGATTGCCCTCCTGGCACACTGTTCGTTAGCGCGGCACGGCGCAGCCCTGGCGTAAAGGGCCCTTTACGGCCGCTGAGCACACATTGCGCTGCAAACGCTTGTAAACCAAACTGCTTGTGCCTGTGATTCACGCGTCCAGGAGCAACGGGTTATTCCTCGCCGGAGCGCTGTTCTGGGCACTTCGGGCTCTGCAGCCTCGCGTGGACGTTATTTGCATTTTTACATAATGTTACGCGTCGCCTTGCAAAAGAGGGAGGAGGTTGCTTAAACTCCATCGTGTTTGCGGAGGACCTCTCTCTGCAGGGCTTGTTTCCTGGTTCCACCAGCCACTGAATTAGTGAAATTCAAAATAGATGAAGTGCCTGGCAGGTTTCCAGAACCATTTGCTTGTGACACCAGTTACTACTGAGGGATTTATAACACGGTCGGAGAAGATGCTTTTCCCATGTAAACCGCTCAGCAAATCCGTGCTCATCCTATTGTGTATTCCCAGGCGCGGTGCACGTTACGGCTCGAGGATCAGCACGGGGCAGTGCCGGGGGTGCCCCGTCCTGGAGCCTGGTCGGTGCCCTGAGGAAACCAACGGTGGCACTGCCGTGGGTTACACAGCAACCGCAGTGCCAAAGCAGGAGGGAAACGCACGTGCAAGGAGCAGGGGCGGCTGCACGGAGCTGCGGCACACCGAAGCTTCGGTTTGGCGTTTCCACAGGAATTTCCTACCGGCCCCTTTGCGAGGAGGCTGCCGATCTCTGCAGCTCAACGCCAAGTTTTATCTCCACCCTGGAGACTCCTCCGTCAGACAAGGTTAAACGTGCGACGGTGGTGATGGGAACCTGGTCTGCCGAAAGGAAACGCTGGATGGGGCCGATCGGCAGAGAACTGTCTGCGCCACGAAGTGCTGGGTCCAGCTCTGCTGACGCGGGTGTATCGGAGAGGGCACTGGAGCACTGACGTCTTGTGTGACTATAACAGATATCTACTCGCGCTTTGAAAATCTCTTCTCTGTCCTCCCATTGCCCTAGTGATATTTCTGAGAACGCAAAGGAGAGAGCGCTGGAGCACTGCTGGGGAATCGGATACAAATCAAGGGCACACTTGAGCGCAGCTCCGAACGAGGGTGCTTTTCCACTCAGGTTGCTTTGTCCTGGCCACGGATGATCTGGTGCAGCATCGGCTCTGCCAAGGCGCCAGGGTGCCTGGGAAGTAAACGTGAAGTTACTCTTCCTGCTCCTTCAGAGTTTGCCACTAAGAACGGAAAAGCCCCTCGCTTTTGCACCCCAGCCTGGTGTGGTTTAGGAGCCCAAGCCCGCTGACCTGACCACGACTACAGCTTGTGCCGATTCCTTTCGGAAAGCGCAGTTTGGGCAGGGTCCAGGCCGCTTTGCACCCCTCGTAGCGGTTGGAAGCACACTGTGCACGTACTACGCCGAGGAGAGGAGCTCGGGGGGCATGGAACGAGTATCCACGCTCAGAGCTGAAAGTCAGCGTGTGCCCGGCTGTCAGCAGCCTGGAATGACGCTGGGTCCTGGGAAAACACGTTTTAACGACACAAACGCCGGCGCCCGCCCCGTCGATGCCTCAGCCCTGGGGTGATGCCGCTGAGCCTGACCGGATAGAAATGCCCGTTTTCCTCCCAGCTCCAGGTGAAGGAAACGAGCTTGTCACCAGAAGTACAACCTCCCATTTTTGGCCCCTGTGCTGCCAGGCTGGGAGCTCGTCACGCAGCGTCTCGGCCGTGCCTCACCAGCTGCCTGCTGGCTCTTCTCTGCCGGCAGCTCCCCGGGGGCGGCAGCCGAGCCCGGCCTTTACGGGAGAGGCCGAGCGGGAGTCGGGGGAGCTGCCGATAAATACCAGCGCCCACGTTACCCAGCAGCATGTGGGGAGCTGAAGGCTGTGGGGGGTGTTCTTTTGTGGTGCACATGTTTAGCGTCAGCATCCTCAGCCTGCAGTTCAGACAGCAAGATGTGCTCGGCAGCCCGAGGGGCCAGCGAGCGTCTGAAATCCCACGGGAAGGGAGACACGGGTGCAACGGGCAGCAAGTCTGGGCATCGCACGAGCTGCAGAACCCCCCGGGGGAGCAGGGCTGTGCTCCCAGCACGCTGCTGCAGGGAACCCCCCCACCCCAGGCGAGCGCCCTGCGCCGGGGGGTGCGGAGAGCCAGCGCTGCGGGAGCATTGTGCGCAGAGACGGGGAAACGTCCACGCTGCCGAGCAAGGGTGTCAGCCGTGGAGAGCGAGCCGTGGGGCAGCCGGCCTGTGCCCCTCGCCGGAGCTGGATGTACGGAACGGCAAACTGCTTCTTCCATCCAGGCTTGACAGAGGGAGGAGGCTGCACGGGAACAGAACTGGCGAGGAGGCTGCTGGCGTGTACAGGAACCTGCCGCCAGCTGAGCCAACGCGAGCCCCGCTAACGCGAGAGGTTGAAGCAGGGGCTGCGAGCAGCAAGGGCCGTGTTTCCACAGCCGATTGTTTTGGCATGGAAATCAGGGGACGCGTTTCAGGAGTCAGTGCACAGCAACAGGCTTTGCACCTGCCTGGATGAGAGAGGCAGGCTGCGGGGACAGGCAAATCCCAGCACTGCGGTGCTGAGCAAGCCAGCAGTCTGCCGGAGACCCGACCGGCACCCAGACCCGTCCTGCGCCGCACCGGCACCCGTGTGTGCAGACGCCCCCCGAGCCCCTACCGAGCCACCCTCAGCCCGGCAGCACCTGTATATGGGTGCTGTCACCCCCGTCCTTCGCCCGCCTTATCGCTTGCCCGGCGGCTGCTCTACCCCGCTCCCCCAGACCCCGTCACAGCCTGCTCAGAGCTGCTGGGAACAACGCGGCTCTGCTGGTGGCCGTCCCACTCCTGGAGCTCCCCTGCTGCCTGCGTGCCTTCCGTGGGCCCCCACCGTCCTGCCCTGCCCACCGCTCCCGAGCAGCGTTCCCGGCCCCCGGCTCTCCCTGGCGAGCGGGCCCCGTGCCCCCGGGGGTTGCTGCAGCAGCTGCTCCTGCCGTGCGCAATTCTGCTCGGGCTCAAGCCTCGGCTTTGCGCGGGATGCCCACAGGAATTGCTTCGATGTTTATTAAACACTTAAATGAAGAGAGAAGAAACGACTGCAATTAAAATACTTGGAAACCCTGGGAAATCTTTACTCTGGACAAACTCCCTGTCTCACCGCAGCCAGCAGCGGTGGGTCCGGCTCTTCTGCGCAGCGGTGCTCGGGGGAAGTGACGAACACCTCACTTCTGCTTTCCCAGAGCAGAAAGGTCACGCTGCAAACACCTTAGAATCGATCGAAGCAAACGTCACACGCAAAAAATAAACCTCCCTTTGTTTTAGAAATCAAAGCTTCTGTATTTGCTCGAGCCTTGCAAACTGTCAGCTATTTTTTCCATTACCCTTCATATCATCTAAGGGGAGTCCGAGCTAAACCAACACTTATCGGGGACCAGAGTCCCGCTGCCCCATCTGGAACCGACCCCACCACAGCCAAATGCCACGTGTCCCTGGTGCCGTAAGCGCTGCTGTCATCATGGCAGCCTGCTTGTGCCGGCGAGGCAGGGGAGGGCAGCGCGAACCCTCGCCCTGCAGGCAGCGGGCACGCCATGTCCCCCGGCACACCGCGTCCCCCGGCACGCCGCGTCCCCCGGCACGGCCCCATGGCTGACTGGAGGGCTCATCAGCTCCCGGGGCTTTTCCATTTTCACCCAGTATAGGAATTATTGGCAGCGCTAACTTCCATGTTATTATTTGATCCAAGATTTTGCAGGCTTCCACGAAGGATCTCTCCCTGTGCAACCACACCATTTCCCACGCAGCGGGCCCTGCCTGACTGTCCCTGCCACAAAAGCAGGCAGCACTGCACAGAGCTCGCTCCCTGCGACGAGGAGCTGTGAGAAGGCTCCTGCCCGGCTCCAGCTAATCTGCAGAGAGACGGAGGGGATGGAGAACGTCTCGGCTTCTTCTCCGGGGTTATTGTGGATCATCGCTCGGCTGGCAGGATGTCACGGGGAGCACCTTCTGCTTTGACCCATCTTTCACCCCAAACAGAGGCTGTGGTGGTGAAACGGGGTGTGGGGCCTCACTGATCAGGCTGGAAAAATGGAAAAGGGGAGAGCCCTGGCCATGCCTGGAGCTAAATTCCGGCTTGCAATTTGGGTAACAGCGGGCACGTTCAGCCGGGAGGACAGCAGCCTGTGGTGCGCGGTGCCCAGGGCAGCGTGCGGCCCCGCTTCCCGCTCCTGGCCGGGGCTGCTCTGTCCCGACCCGGCACCGATCCAGCACCCGGCAGGCGCTCAGGCCCCATCCCTCGTGGCAGCGCGCACCCCAGTCCCAGTGAGCATCCCAGTCCCAGGAGCCAAGCAGCTCCATCCTGGTAATGCCATCACCCTTCCCAATTCCAGCCAGTTCCCTCCTGTTGCCGTGGCAACCTGTGACCTCACTGAATTCCTTGGAGATCTGCCAGCATTTTCAGCGGAAACAAGCTAATTAATACGATTTTCCTGATGCCCCCCTGTCTGCAGGGCCTTGGTCACGCTCGGGGCCCGGGCAGGTTCTCTGCCGATGCGGGCAGCTGGGCTCCTGCGCTGCCTTCCATTCCAGCCACCTCAGGTCTCACGTGTGCCCATCACCGTGGTGCCTGACCGACCCAGTGCTCCCAGCTGCGGGGAGCCCCCCCCGGGGGATATGGGGAGCCCCAGGGCCCTCCCTGCCCTGCACAGGCTCCAGCTGCTGCCAGTGCCCACTTCTCCCAGTTTCGCCCTGGCACAGCACTCAAGGCCAGGATGGAGGAGAGGGATGGAAGAGCGAGACGAACAGAAATAAATGGAGAAACTGGGTCCCGTTCTCTCCCGCGTGTGACATCTGGGAGCGGCTGCGCCGTTAGCAGGGTGCCCTAACGAGAGGCAGAGGGTGGGAAGGGAGAGGACGGTGTCGAGGGGTGCCGATACCTCCGCACGCAGAGGGACCACCCCGGCTTGAGGGACTGCGGTGCGGAGGATTGCAGCGTGCAGGGACTAGATCAGCTCCGCGCCGCTGAGTGGGGGGTGCAGGCTGTGCGTGGGACCCGCCAAGGGGAAGGCCACGAGTGGGGACACCCCACGGTCAGCGACATGCGCAGGGCTGGACACGGGGGGGCACCCGGGGTTGGAGTGGGTGTCTGGGGTGGGTGCCCAGCCGAGCACACCCTCACGCTGAGCTAGCGCAGGTTGGGGGTCCCACCTGGCCTGGGGGTCCTGCTCAGTCTGGGGCTCATGGCAAGCCAGGGCTCGTGCCAGCCATACTCCCGTGCCGAGCTAGCGCAGGTTGGGGGTCCCCACTTGGCCTGGGGGTCCTGCTTCACCCGGAGGCCCCTGTTTGCATAGGGTCCTGTTCTGCCAAGGGGTCCCATTTGTCCCAAGGCCCTTCCTGGCCTGAGGGTCCCTTTTCACCTGGGGCCCCCCTTCACCCAGGGCTCCCGTCTAGTCCGGGGGTCCCATCTGTCCCAGTGGTCCCTCTTGGCCCGGGGCTCCAGCTGCTGCCGGGGGTCCCGTGTGCCCGGGGGTCCCGTGTGCCCGGGGCTCTGGCCGTGGGCAGGGGTCCGTGCCGGCCCGGGGGTCCCGTGTGCCCGGGGGTCCCCGCCGGCCGCGCCGTGCGGAGCAGTGGCCGTGCTGGCGGCGGCGGCGGCGGGAGGGGCGGGCGGCCCCGGCATCCCGCGGCCCCGGGGGGCGGCCCCGGGGAGCGCGGCACGGCCGCCCCCGCAGCCGGCGGCAGGGCAGGGCCGGCCCCGCGCGGAGCGGCACGGCTCGGCTCGGCGCTGACGGGCTCCCGGTGCCGCCGCCGGCTCCGGCATCACATGACTCGCCCGTCTGCGGGAGACGCGGCTCCGGGACGCGGCGCTCCCCCGGCAGAGCCGCCGCCGCCGCGGGAGGCGAGCGCTGCGCGGGCAGGGCGGCGGGGCTCGGCCGCGGCATGAGCCGCCGCGGCGGCCGCCGGCTCTCCGGGGGCAGCGGGCGCCGCTGATGCGGGCGCGGGGGCTGCGGCTGCTCGCCAGGGACCCGCCCGCCGGCCGCCCGGCGGGGACCATGTGAGGAGCTGGCGGTGCCCACCAAGATGCAGAAGGGAATGCGGCTCAATGACGGGCACGTCACCTACCTGGGGCTGCTGGCGAAGAAGGACGGCGCCAGGAAGGGCTACCTGAGCAAGCGGAGCTCCGACAACACAAAATGGCACACCAAGTGGTTCGCGCTGCTGCAGAACATGCTCTTCTACTTCGAGACCGACTCCAGCTCCCGGCCCTCGGGGCTCTACCTGCTCGAGGGCTGCGTCTGCGACCGGGCGCCCTCCCCCAAGCCCTCGCTCTCGGCCAAGGACTCCCTGGAGAAGCAGGTGGGCGCGACGGGGGGCCGGGGCCGGCGCCCCCCCCTGCACCGGCCGCTGTCGGAGAGGGATGGCCGGGGTCCCCGCGGGGGTCCCGGTCCCGTCCCCGCAAGCGGCCGCGTTCCCCGGGGCTCCCGCCGCGGAGCGGACCTGCCCGGCGCCCGGGACCTGCCCCACGCGTGACCGGGGCGGGGGATGAGGCTGGCTTGTGCCGGGGGAGGGGGGGGGGGGTGCTCCCCGGGGTTGCAGTGCCGGTCACCCGGCCGCGCTGCCAGCGCACCCCGGGGCAGCGGGTAAGTTCATTATGGGGGTGTCGGGCTCTGCCCGGAGTCGTGTCCCCCCCCCCCCCCCCATCGCGGCTAATTATCCGCCGGTAATTGGCAGCGGGGCTGCGGCGCGGGGCGCCCCCCGGCGGCCGCGGGCTGCGCTTTGCGCAGCGGAGCCCCGCGCCCCACGCGTGTCCGCGGTGCGGCCCCGCCGGCCCGGCCGAGTTTTTAGGGCAGTGGCCCCGGCGGGGCGTGGAGGGGCCCGGGGCTCCCGTGGGGTTGCTCCGTCCACGCTGCGGCTCGGCCGTTCGGCTTCGGTATTTCGCGGCCTGACGCAGCCCCCCCGTGTGCACCCCCCCGGGGGCTTGCCAGGGTGCTGGGGGGCAATCCCGCAGCCGGCCCCGCGGCGTGGGCAGCCCGGGCGATGGGTGTGCGGTGCTCAGCGCGGGGTGTGTGTGTGTGTGGGGGGGGGGGTGTGCAGGGCCTTGTTTTCACCAGGATTTCAGCCCGTTCCCGCTCCCCACGCGTGCGGTTCGTGCTCCTGTCACAGCCCCGGCTGGAAACGCTGCGCATCCCCTCCCGGGGCGGTGGGGAGACGCGGAGCCGGGGCCCCCCGTGCCGCACGCAGGGCCGGCACTCGGCTGCAGCGCTCCTCGCAGATGCGGGTGCAACAGCTCCCAAACCGCAAAGCTGTTGCGAGGCCCTGGGAGAATCCAGGTGCCCCCCCCCCCCCGGCAGCGCCGGGGGTCCCGGCCGCAGGGACCGCAGCCCGCACCGGGCCCGGGGGTGGGTTTCTGTGCCCCGGGTGGGCAGGGTGGTGCGGAGCAGCGCGGCGTGCGGTGCTGGCAGCCTCTGGCTTGTTTGTCTGGTGGCGTCGGCTGGAGCCGGGGGGAGGGAAGGGGCTGCTGGCGGGGAGGGGGGCAGGAAGGACTGGCTTCCATTCCAGCCTGGGGGTGCAAATCCCTGTCCGTCGCAGCCGTAGCTTCCAGACTCACATCCAGCCTCTCGAACGCGGAGAAGAGCCCGTTGCGGTTGGATTCACCCCTCGACCGCTGTGCGTGGAGGGCAGCCGCGCGCCCAGTTGGGCGCCCGTGTCGCAGAGGGCACCGGGGAGCCCCTCGCGAGGGGCGGGGGTGGTTTTCCCAGCGCTGGGTGCTTGCGGGAGGCACCGTGCGTTTTGGGTCCAGCTCTGCAGATCTTGCATAATTTCTGGTAAGCAGGCTCCCGGGGAGGTGGCGGTGGGCGCTGCCGGCAGACTGCAGGACAGGCCCGTGGGCACCCACCCGAGGCGGGGGTCGGCTGGAAGGAAATAAGCCCCGTAATTGCCTCTGGCTAATTGTGGCACGCTTGGCGCTCCAAAAAGCCCTGCCACAAGAGCGAGGCAGTGCAGCACCACGGCTCCGTGGCACGTCTCCTCGCTCCCGGCAGGGATCACGGGGATATTTCCCTGCTCAGATCAAAATACCGGTTTTGTTTTTTTTTTTTTTTGCAACAGCTGTGGCTCCTCGCAGTCCTGGCCCTTGCCCTGGAGCAGCCTCCCGCGTACTGCGCGTTCGGCTGTGGCAGCAGGGAAGGTCTGCGTCTGCACGGGGGTCACGCTGCTCTCCTGTTTGTCAGCTGCGGGCCTTTAGGTAGCGGCGTAACAGATGTTGTTGCGCGTTCCTGGTTCGGCTTCAGTCAAGCTGGCTCGCCTGGTTCCGACTCCTCGTGTGGGTGCAGGAGGGATTTTGTGCCAGGTACGCATTAAGGGGAGGATGGCAGAGCCCCTTTCCGTTTCCAAATGCACCTGGAAGATTTCTCCTCAGTGCAAACGAGGGGCTGCCATCACGGCGCGGTCAGATCCTGCCACGCCAAATATTTACCAGGCTGCTGATCTGCACCGATTTACCAAGGTTTAGCGTCTGGCTCATAATTTTGTATAATTTCATTAGGACAAATGTAAATGAAAGTGCTCAAGCACTTGAATGCCTACTGCTTTGCAAACTAATTAATGGCATACCAGATGAGATAAGCAGCAGAATATTGATGGTGCAGATCTGCAGCATGGTCTGTGCAGGAGGCCCAAAGCGAGCGAACGGCACGCAAAGCCGGCAGGTCTCTGGCAGGAAGGTGTCCGAGGTCTGCAAAGCAGCTACAACATTTTCTTCCAGCTCACCTGGAGCTGAGCCGCATTCAGCACCACCGGCTCTTCCTTTGAAGGAAGGTGCCGAGGAAATTTCTAGCATTGCCGGGGGTCACCGCTAATTGTTTTCTGAGGGTATTTATCTGTCTGGGCAGTTACCGCTGGAGCTATGAGGGCAGTATTCCCTGCAGCAGAGGAGTTTCAGGTTTAGGTTCCTCCTTCACTGGAGTAAAGCCTGAAAGGTTTCAAATTCTCCATGAAGGAGAAATTTTAAAAGGTGGGTCTTTCAAAACCCCCTCTTTTTTAAAACTCACGTATTTTGCTTTGGTGGGAGATTTTTTTTGCCGGGAATGCAGTGTGTTTTTAGGCTACAGTGCGTGTGAGAATAAAGGAGCACGGTTATTTGAAAAACTGAAACACCAAAGAGGGGATTTGGACGCCTCTGGAAACTTTCTTTTCTGTTTTTGTTACATTTTTCCGCAAAGGAAATTTTCTTCAAACCATTTCGATTTGGAAGATATTGTATTGTTGGGTGGGCTTCAGGCTGTGGCCCAGCAGAAGGGTCTGCCGGGTCCCCCTCCGAGCGGGAGGTTGGCGATGGGGCTGCTCGGGGCGGCGGTGCCGGCGGCGCGATGGGCGCGTGCCTGGCGGTGCTGGGGCGAGGCGGGGGGCGAACCTTCCCTTTTATCCTGCTGCGGTGGCTGAGCCGTGCAGCCCCCCGGGGGTGGGGACGCTGGGATGTGCTTTCACGTGCCGACGTCTCCTGCCTTGTGGTGGAAGGGGCCGCGAGAGACCCCCGGTCCGTGCTGCGTTGCAGGGGAGGGCGGGCAGGACGCGGGGCGCCCCGGGTGGGACTGCCTGTGGTGGGGCGCAGCCAAAGGGAGATCCCAGCGGAGGAGCTGAGCAGGCGCGGAGATCCGGAGCAGATCCGTCCCCGACCTCGAGGCCGCATGCTCGGCTCCAGGAAGGCTCCGGCTTCGGGTGAGGGCTCGCCGTCGCGCGTGAGTCGGGCAGCGGGGAATCACGGCTGGGTTTGCTCCACGGATCCAGCCTTGAGTCACGTTTGCAGACCCGCACCCTGGTGCCTTGAGCTATTCTTAACCAGCAGCACTCTGTGTCTCGGACGAGAGCCAACGTGATGCTGAGTCAAGTGGTAGCGCTGTGCGAAACCCTTGACTCGAAGCTCAGAAGCTCTCTGGAGCAACGAGTCTTTTTTCCCACAAAGCCTGGGCTGCTCTGGTGAACACACAGCCCATAGCCGGAGATTTTCTTCCCCATCTCGGAAGCGTTTGCCAGGGATGGGGGTAACACATTGCCCCTGCTATCGGGGGGCAGGGGAGACTCGAGGCAGCATTTTGCACCGTGATGCACCAGTGGGTGGGCGTGCGTGGCCGTGGTTTCCCAGCGGGATGGGAGAAGGCTTGTGGAAACGGTTCCCACCAGGGAAAGAGTTTGTCTTCCACCTCCCTGAAGTGCGTGCAGCCCCCATCCTGCCCATTGCCCTCTCAGCTAAGCAGGGCGCGAGAAAGCCACGTCTCTTCTCAGCACCAGCAGCACCAAGAGTGGCGGGTGCCGAGCGGAGACAAAGCGCAGTCACCGAGGGCACCCTGTCCGGCGGCACCCATCCCTGCGACGCTGGAAGAGCTGGAGGGAAGCGTAGCTGGGGGACGCTTGGGCACTTCGGGGTTGCCTGCCCTCGCGGGGCATCGGGAGGAGGTACCTGCAGCAGCCCCAGCTCCCTGGGGGGGACGTGCGCTCTCCCTCGGAGCCGAGCCCCAGGCCCCGCTGACGGAGCCGTCCCCGGCGGCAGGAGAGCTCGGGCAGGTCTCCGAGGGTGCAGCGGCGTGGGGCACGGGACCCGGCTGTGCCTGTCCCTGCACGGGGGGGGTCACCTGGGCAGAGCTCCCGGTGCCCTCGGAAGGGGCTGCCCTGGGTGAGCCGAGGGGGGAGGGCACTGGGCAGGTCCCTCTGATGAAGAGGGTGGTGATGGCCCTTCTGGAGCAGCCAGGCATTTTCCAGACCTTCTCCTCCGGCATTAGATGCAGGTGCCTTGCTGGGAGCTGCTCTCCCAGCCCCTGTGCGATGACGAGCAGCGTGTGCCCCCCCGGGACCCCCTGGCTCTTTGCGGCGACGGCCCGGGGAGCCGCGGAGGCCGGGTTCCCCTCTGGCACCTCTGTGAAGGGCTCCAGATGAGTGGGGGCGGCAGCAGAGGCCACAGAAGCAGCTTTGAACGTGGTCCCGAGCCGGGGAAGGGCTCGGGGCAGGGCGCAGGAGGCGGCAGGAGGGGACAGATCCTGCCTGCAGAGCAGCCGCTTGCTGGGGCGAGCGGGGTGTCCCTGGCCCCCCCCCCCACCCCGAGCAGGGCTGCCCGCAGCCTGGGCACCCTCTGCTCCACCCTGGGGTGCGGGGCGATGGGGTGAGGGTGCTCCCGGGCAGGGTGCCGGGGCCCAGCGTGAAGGCAGCGAAGCAAAACGGGGAGGTGCCGGTTGGTACGGCAGCGAGCGGTCCCTGCGCCGCGCGGACGCCCCGCGTTAGCCGCGCATCCAGCCGCAGCCCGGTCTGTGCAAAACATGCACGGGAGGGTAACGCGCTTGTCGGCTTCTAGAAAAGTCTGGGGGGTTTTTTTTGGGGGGTATCTGTCTGAGCGTGCTGCGGCCCGATTGCCGTCTTTCTGATTATTCGCAGGACGCGTATTCAAAGGACAGGATAGTGCGGTGCGGTCGCGATGAAGCGATTACGGCTAGTCTGAGCGCAGGACACCTTGCCTCTGCGGGAACTGGCTTTGTCATAAGATGAGAAACTCTTCCCCAAATTTCTCATATAAATCCAAATAAGACAATTTTGGGACAACGTGGCCTTCTTACAGATGTTCTGTGAACAAAGGAGCTAAAGTCATCAGTGAGTCGTTCCCCCCGCAGTAAGCGCGACGTGAGTGGACGGGGGTGCTGGGCAGGCTGCAGCCGGGACCCGGGGCTGAGGTTGTGCTCGTCGCCGAGCTGCAGCCCGGGCCGGCGGCACCGACTGGGCAAACCGGTGTTTGCAAGCAAGGCGCGTACGTCAAACGTCCTCATCCACCGGCGGCGGTCAGGGCTGCGGGGTTGTTTTTTTTTTTTTTTTAACGCTCGCAAACGGTTTTCCAAAAGGCTGAGATCCGCCGTACTCCGCGGCTGCCTTTTGTACGTCACCAGGAGTGCAAAGCGCGTGTCCCCGCTCGGCCCCCGAGGCTGGGGACGGCGCCCGGGTTTGCTGGGGTGTCGCGTGCTCAGCGGCGAACCCCGCCTGTCCCAAGCCCCCGCGCAGGCGTCAAACGCCTCCCCGAGGTTTTCCAGATCCAGAGTTAAGTTTAGCATCGATGTCTCGGGGGCTCAAGCTCCAGCTTTCAAAGTCCGCAGCCGGGTGCTTGAGCAGCACCCTCCCCCCCGCGGCAGCGGGAATCCTGTCGGAGAAGCCGTCGGTTGTTGGATGGTTCAGGAAAAGTGGGTTTGTGCATCCAAACTCTGAGCTGGAGCGGTAAAATAGGTTCTGGAATAGTTTGGTTGCCAAAGGGAGTCAGTAGAGGTTGGTTTCTGATAAAGGAAAAAAGGCTGAGAGCGTTTGCAAAACAAAAAATCGGAAAAAGAAAATGGTTATTAAAAAGCTTAAAAGGACATTTTTCGATGATTTTTTTTTTTTTAAAATGTATGGCGCTCATGGCTCAAGCTGTTTGGCTCTTCCCATCAGCTTAATTCACCTTGGTTTGCTCCCCTGGGTCTTTGCCACGACAGCCGGCCTGGTGGATTGGTCTGTTGGATTTTTATAAACTTTAACTTCAAACTTTTTTCCTAAACTTGTGTGCTTTTAGCCAGGCTTTCTGCCATGAGCTGAACACTCAGCCTTCATACCAGCAGCACCGAAACCTAAATGTATTTACATCCAATCTGATTTTTTTGAACCTAAATCACAATTTGTGAACCTAAACCTGAACTGCTCATAAATTTGGGATTACACTACTGATTTTTGTGTCTTAAACGTGATGCCAACCCGTCCCCTTTTTTCACACGTTCGCATCCAGTGGATTCATGGGATGCGTTAAAGAAGCAGGAGGAGAGAGGAAAAAACCCATTCCCAGCCCAATCCCACCAGCTCAGATGCGCTTTCTCAGCCGCATATATACAATTTGCAGATTTCTTGCAAATACGAAGGCGCCGAGTCATTATAGCAACGGCGATATCCGTATGTAAGATCTGGCTGAGGTAGGAATGTCCGATATACCCCGGGTTAGGACTTTGCTATAACGCCGGTTTCTTCGTTAACGATGCCAAGGTTGTATTTCCAAGCCACGAGCGGGGTCTGCTCACGGTGCCGGCGCCACGCGGGTCATCGCCGGCGCCACGCGGGCATCGCCTGTACCACGCAGGCGATGCCTGCGTGGTACAGGCGATGCCCGCGTGGCGCCGGCGATGCCCGCGTGCTCATCTGCCAGCATCGCTGGGAGGGAAAAATTGATTTTATTTTATTTTTTAACAAATGTTTCCACCCAAGACTTAGGGTGGGCTTCACGTGGGGTGAAACCTCCCGCTGCAGAGTGTCCCCTGCTTGCCGTTTGCCCCGCTCGTGGGTGAAGCCCACCCAACTCGGCTTGATGCTCAGCTCTAGCGCCCACATCTGAGCATCCTTACGGCGCGTCCTGAAGCTGAGGATGCAAATTTCTGCTTCTGGGTTTTTTTTCTTATTGTCAGCAAGCAAATAAACCGCCCGGCCACCCTTCTCCTCCGTCCCAGTCCCAGGTCCTCTCTTCCCAGAGCACATGGTATGTAGGTCAGGGAAGTTAAAAGCTGCCATTGCTGGCTGTGGAATTTTAAGACTCATCCATCCAGAGCAGGAAAATTCCTCTCCCTTGCCCTTTACGTCAGCTGCAATAACCATCAGCTTCACGAACAGGCGGCCGCGTACCTATCTGCCACGGGCGGATGCGGGTCCCCGGCGCGGCAGGGAGCGTCCCCACTGCCGAGGGACGGCGAGGGACGTCTGCTGCGGGGCGGAAAGGCCCCTGTGACGGCACGACGGATCCGCTTTGTGTGGGAAAAGGGTGATGGTCACCGCTCCTGCGTGGGCGGCGTTGCTGGGGGTGTTTGTGTCTTGGTCCCCCCTCTCTCACGCTGGCTCCTTCAGCACCGTCTGTGACCAGCGGGGGTCTGCAGGAAAAGCGCCCGGCCGTGTTGGTCACGACAGCCAGAGCGGTCTGGCAAGTTGTTTGGGCTGGAAAACGCCCTGCTCCAAATTTAAAAAAAAAACTGGAATATGTTGATTTTCTATTTTGGAAATAATGCGTCATTTTAAAGCTTATTTGAATTTACTTATGTGGTTACTGAATAGAAGGCAAGAAGCAAAGCAAACCCCTCCAGGAGCTCAGCGGACCGGCAGCAGCGGGTTTCTTGGGGCAGGGCTCTGCTTCGCCCTTCTCTGGCTCGACTCTGCCAAACCGGGACGTTCGCTGGTTTGTCCCCGGTGCCGGCGCCCGCCCGAGGGAGCCCTGAGCCGGGCACCGGTTGGGTCTGCGTGGGCGGTGGGACGGTGCCGGCCAGCCTGTGCGGCGGGGAGCGGGAGGGCTGGGCAGCTCTCAGCGGGGGCATGGGGGGGGGATGCTGGTGCGTGGCGTGCCCTGAGCCCGGCCGGGAGCCCCGCGGGAGCTCGCCCCTGCAGAAACACCACATGGGACCTTGTGGCCGTGGGACACGGGGATCTGTGTCCCAGCGAGGCGCCGGCGTGGGAACCCCCAAAGCACGAGAGCAAACGCGCTCTCTGTAATCGTCTCGCTGGCGTTCAGTGAGGCTGCGGGGGCTGCGGGAGCCCCGCTGTCCCGGCCACGGTGCGTGGGAACGAGCATCAGATGGAGACGGGCACGGGAGCGGGCAAAGCGCGACTGCGGGTGTGCGGGGACCCCCACCTTGGGGTGACCGGGGACCCGTGTCCCGGGGTGGCAGGGGCCGCGTCTGGGGGTGCACACACGGGGGGTTTTGCAGAGCCATCGCTGCGCTAACCGTGCCGGCCCAGGCACATCAGACACGCGGGGGGACATTTCTGGGGAGACGGTCCCTGCACGTTAATCACTCGGGCAGTCTCCTTCGTTAATTCAAAGTCATTTGTTGAGGCTCTGGAAGCAGAAGTAGCTCCCAAGCAGCATTTTGCTCTTAGTGAAAACAGCCAGGCCGGTGCCGGGGATTTTTTGCAGAAAAAGCGACAGAGGGAGCGGAGCTTGGGGAGCGGGCTCAGGGGGACCGGGGCCACGGCGGGTGCCAGGCCGGGTCCCTCCTGGCTGAGCCACCCTCGAGCAGAGCCCCGGGCACACGTTGGCCGGGGGTCCCCAGCAGCGGCCGCTGGAAACGGTCTGAGCTGCCGGCAGGTGCTGCGGGGTTCCCCCGAGGAGCAGCCCCCGCCCGTGCAGGCATTGCCTGGCCCTGTCCTGCCGGCGCCTCTCCACCTCGCACGACAGCGCTCGGCGTCCGGGTACGGGACTTTGCCAAACCGCCAGCCGGAGCCGAAATTCTCCGCGCTGGTATCTGCCTCCAGCTGAATTACTGCGAAACGCGGGAGTTCCTGAGGCTGCGGCAGAAGTCGTCGTTTGCTCCTGCTGAAAAGCACTTGCAGCCGTCTCCCTGTCGGCCTTGGCGGCTCGGGGTCTGCAGGACCGATTTGGCTGCTGCCGGGGATGCGCCGTGTCTCCCCGCCGGTGAAAAGCTGGAGCAGCCTGTCGAGCCCTTAGGGTGGGAGAGGGGAGAGGCCCTGGGGGTCTCTGGCATCCCAGGCTGTGTCCCATCGAGCCCGGGGGTCTCTGCATGTCAGGGGCTTCAGTACCGGCCCCCCGTGGCGTGCAGCACCCACCCTCCCTGCAGCGGGCAGGGCCCGGGAAGAGCCGGCGGTGGTCGCGGGGCTGCGGCCGGCCCCCGGTGCGTGTTTTACCTTTTCACTTTGTCACCTGGAATGCTCCCGTGCCGTTCCCGGGGCTTCCTGAAGTGAGACCCCCGCAGCGCCCGGGGCTGGGGGCATCTCTGTGCGGTGTCCCGCAGCATGGTGAGGGGCGGCCGCCGCCGTGGCTGTGGGTTAGGGAGGTCTGCAGTGAGCAGAGACGGGGGCGGGAAGCTGCAAACCCAACCTGTGGGTAGTGGGTGCCCAGCACCGGGCAGGGGTGGCCCAGCAGCACTAACTGCCCCGGGATGCCGGGCGTGGGGCCGTGCTGGAGGCGGGGGCCGATCCTGCCGCTCCCCGTGCGGTGCTGGTGAGCGGCGGTCCCGGGTCTGTGCGGCTCCCCGGCCCTGCGGTGCTGCCACCGAGCCTCGGCCCCGGCCGGCGAGCAGGGCTGGAAGCGCTCCCGGGCTGTCGAGTTTGATGTGTCGCTGTGATAACGGAGAAGGATCGTAATTTAGGCAGAGATAAAAGGTGGTGGGAGTTTTATTATTCAAATATAAAATAACTTCCTCCCTGCAAGCGCGCTGCGCTTCCTGGGTATTGTATGGGGATAAATCAGAGTAACGCGGGAGCCGCAGCGCGTGTGCTCCCAGGAACCCCCTTTTATTTGCACGTGGAGCAGCGGTTGGGACCGAATCGCCCTGGCCGCAGCCCTCGGCGGCTGCCGCAGCTGCCCCCGGCCGCGGGGGGAAGCTTTCGGCCCCGCGGCGTCCATCGCTGCTGCTGGCAGCGTTGAAACTGCCATTTGCAAAACCTTCGGGAGTTTCTGGGTTTAAATGGGATGAGCAGAAGCGCCTGACGAAAGGCTTTTGATGCCGGTGTGTCGGGAGGTGCCTCAGTGGGTCTGAAGCAGGGGCAGAGGCAGGGTGGGTGCCTGCCCCACTCCCTGCCCCACTCCCTACTCCACTCCCTGCCCCGCTCCCTGCCCCACTCCCTGCCCCACTCCCTACTCCACTCCCTGCCCCGCTCCCTGCCCCGCTCCCTGCCCCGCTCCCTGCCCCGCTCCCTACTCCACTCCCTGCCCCACTCCCTGCCCCGCTCCCTGCCCCACTCCCTACTCCACTCCCTGCCCCACTCCCTGCCCCACTCCCTGCCCCGCTCCCTGCCCCGCTCCCTGCCCCGCTCCCTGCCCCACTCCCTGCTGCCAGCTCTGCCACCCCTTACTTTAAAATCCGACAAGTCCCGAAGCTGTGCGAGGGGCTGCTTTTCCGGGGGGCCCTGGAGAAGAAGCAGGGTGCTCTAACCCGGCACCGTGCCTGGTCCTGCCTGTGGGCGCAGGGGTCTCAGCGGGTGCGCTCGCCCATGGGAGCACACACGGGTGCCGCTTCACCCCCTGAGGGACCCACAGCGCCCAGGAAGGGACCAGTTTGGGGAGCCACGGAGGCATCTCCCCGTGTTTCTGGTCCCTTGGGGACTCAGCCGAGCTCCGGCTGTTGGTGTCGGTGGAGCGCGGGGCGGTGAATGTGTGTGCCGCAGCGTCGCGGTGGTTTGTCCCCGCGGCACCGGGAGCTCGCGGGGGCACCGGCACTGAGGAAGGGTTTTCCCACCCCTCACGTCCCTGGGCTGGGACACCGGGGCTGGGGAGCGAGTGCTTGGCAGTGCCCTGGCACGGCTGGCGATACCCCTGAGTCGGTGTTTGAGGGGGAGGATTTCCAGACTTGCCAATCCGACGAGCTCTTTCATGCTGTTTGCAAGGGAAGGGGTGTAAGAGAGATGGGCGTAAAGCAGAGAGGTGTAACTACCCCACAGTTGCAGAGACCAAGAATTTCTGGTGAATTTTCTATCATCAGAGCTGTCTTGTTGCCATCAAAAGCCTTTGGGCTGGGAGGGAGAAGAAAGGGGGGTGAGAAGCGAAGGGCTGTGGGGCTGCTGCAGTCCCGGACGTGTCCCCCGGACAGAGGCGAGCTGCCAGCCCCGCTGCCCGGAGCTCTCGCCAGCCTGGCTGGGCCGGGGAAGGGGTGGGAGGTGGCTGATGGCGTGTTTTACCTTGGAGAAGGCTCCCTAGGGAGAAAACTTGTCCGTGGGATCAGCAATAAAAATGCATTGCCCCAAAGGATCCTGGACAGAAGTAGAGGAGACGCATCTTCACAGGGTCGCAGCAACCTGGTGCCCCCCAAGAGGAGAAGGGGCTGGTTCTAAAGGAGGGCTCTGGCGTGGGGTCCCCGGGCCCCCCCTTCTCCTCCTCTGCAGGACCCGGGCGGGCTCAGCCAGCTCAGAGCGTGTTTCTCTGTCGCCCAGCGGGACACGAGCCCTGGGTGGGCATGGTGCTGGGTGGGGAGCTGGGTGTCCGTCCGTCTGTGCTGCCTGCTCCGGCATCACCTGGGAACAGCGACCGGCTGTGCCTCGGCTTCCCTGCGTGCCGGGCTCCCCGGAAGCCTCCCGCATCCATCTGGAGGTCCTTCTCCTGAGCACCCCTGGGCCTGGTTAGGGTGGGAAGGGGAACAGGGGAGGGGGAGGACAGGGAGGAGCTGGGATGGGCAGGGGCAGGGGTAGGGGTGGGAGACGTAGCCGTGTTTTGGGGAGGTGGGGTGAGCAGCACCCCCGGCGTTCAGCACAGGGGTGGGGATGGTGCTGCACTGGGTGTGCTGGGCTGTACCCCGGGGCAGCACCCCTCTGCCTGTCCCTGCCTGCAGCGCGGCGTCGGGGCAGGTTCCCACGCGAGCTCCTGCCTGCGTTGTGGTGCCCGGCTCTGTTTTCACGGTGTGCCAGGGTCTGCGGTCGCAGCCAGCTGCTGCCTGCGGTCCTGGGGATCCGGGGTGCGCGCCAGGGAGCAAGCGGCTGCTGCAGGTTGGGTTGTTGTTTTTTTCCAAGGTACCTGTTAATTCAGATCCCTCGTCAAACCTAAGAGAGGAGCAGATAATGTCAGGATGAGCTTTTTCTAGTGGGTTTTGGTTTAGCCCGGTTATTCTGGGCAGCATCCGGCACTGCAGCGTGGTACCTGTTTCCTAGGAGACCACAGGAAAGCGCAGGAGCAGCACAAACCCCAGCGACGCGGGCTGCCACCGCGCACAATTAGCACAAATACTGTAAATGTCAAGGGAGGCTAAATATAGCCCTGCGCTCCGTCCGAGCACACCGGTGCCCGTTAGAGCCTCCCGGCTCGAGCGGCGAGAGCACGTGGGACCGGGGCTCTGCCCGACGCCAAGCCCCAGGCACCAGCGGGGCTTCGTTTTGGTGCCCGGGGGTGCTCGCTGCCCGCGCAGGCAGGGATGCAGGCAGCCTGGGGCCGGGGCCGGCTAAACGCCCTTTGCTCAGCCGCCCCTTTCCCGGGTGCGGGTTGTCCCTTGGGCCTGCAGCTCCCGCACCGCGGCGGTTTGAGGTGTATCCCACGCCCGGGGTTTGCCCGGCGGGATTTTCCCTCGGAGCGTATCTCGGCCCCGTCCTCGCCCCCAGCACGGCTGTGCCGCCTCGCCGGCACGGAGCAGCTTTTCCCCGGGCGCCGCGGGCAGCACGTCTCGGCTCTGCTCCTGGTGTTTCACAACGTTATTTTCTTTTAAACAAAGCGACCCGTGGCGGATCTTAAAGCACTTTTCCAATGGCCCTGTGCGAGCGAGCAGTAACCTCACCCTCCGTTTGCTCCCGCAGCATTACTTTACCATTAATTTCAACCACGAGAACCAGAAGACCCTGGAGCTGAGGACCGAGGATGCCAAGGACTGCGACGAGTGGGTGGCAGCCATAGCTCACGCCAGGTATCGCCCTCCGCCAGCACAGACCCGGGGCGGGGGTATCGGAGGCAAAGCCATGCCCGAGGGCGGCTGCGGGGAGCTGCGGGCAGGGCTGCGGGCAGGGCTGCGGGCAGGGAGCCATTTAGGCAGGCGCTGCCGGCAGGCAGGGCAGGGCACCTCTGGCCCCCAGCCCCGTGTCGGGGACCCTCGTGCCGCGCAGGAGGCTGTGTCCGGATGCGCCCCCCCAGCCCTGTGCCTGCCCGTCCCCGTCCCGCGTGGGGCGACCGCCCCGGCACGCTGGCACCGCCTGGCCCGGCCTGGTGCCGGAGGGATGCCCGATTCACCGGCGGGTTCAAAGGCTGAGGGGAAGGGTTTCATCTGGAGTAGCAAAAAGTCCGAAGGGGGTTTGTCCAAGCTCGCGCGTCCGTGCCCAGGGAACGTAGCGCGGCCGGATTGCTGGCCTCAGGGTCAGGAGCCGGCACGGCACAGGCGCGCGTCCGTCCGGCGAAGGAGGGCTCTGGGCAGCGAGAAGTGGGGGGCAGGTGAGTGTTGTATGCAGGGGTTAGAGAAATAACTGCTGCAGCACCTTAACGAGAGCGGATGATCGTGAGAGCTTGTGCCACCAGCGTCCTCCTCGTTAAACTTGTGGGATGTGGTTGGTGGCCATGGGCACCTGGGGGGTTTTTGTCTCCTACCATTTCCCTAAAATTTGCGTTGTTTGCACCCTCGCGGGGAACCCGAGTCCTCCCAAAACCGCTCGGTTCTGAGTAGCAGCATCCCAAACTGCGAGAGCCGTCCCCGGTTCGTGCACCCTGCGGTGAGGGGCGAGGGCAGCGCGTGGCAGCGGGGAAGGAGAACTCCCCCACAGCAAACCGCGGCGCGCAGACACTTAATTTTACGGGCACGTCCCGGGGGTCCGTGGCGGTGAGTCCGGGGGGGGAGAGGAGAGGTGCTCATGGCCGTGTCTGCCTGCAGCTACAGGAACCTGGCGACGGAGCACGAGGCGCTGATGCAGAAGTACCTCCATCTCCTGCAGATTGTGGAAACGGAGAAGACTGTTGCCAAGCAACTCCGCCAGCAGATCGAGGACGGGGAGATCGAGATCGAGCGCTTGAAGGCCGAGGTGAAGAGCGTGGCGTCGCCCCGCGGATGTGCTGCCGCTCCCCAGGGCGACCCGCGGGCGGGCGGGCGGGCAGGCGGCATCGACGCGCTGGCAGGGATGGGGATGTCGCAGCTGGCATGTTTGCGCTCGTTTTACTGACGTCAGGCTGGCCCTTTCTCTTCCGGAGAGGGGCGAGGGCATCGCCTCGCTGGAGGTTTTTCTTGCAGGAGCCGCGCGGCCCCGGTGCGGTGCATGTGCGAGGATCGGTGTGATCCCCGGCCCCGGGACGCTGCCGCGGCGGGAAGGGTTCGCTCCGGCAACGAGCGCTGGGGAACGACCCGGCGAGCCGGTCCCTTGGGTTCAGGAGCAGGTTTTGGGGTGGGGGTGGAGACCCCTTCCTTTCCCATTGTCCTTATTTTCACCCCAGCTCCCTCGCCGAGCCCCCGGTGCGTGCTGCCTGCCCGCCGGTAACATCTGCCCGGCGCTGCAGAGCCGGAGCACGCGCTGGGAAAGGGAAGAGGCGTCTGCGGCCTCGGGGGGAACCTGTGCCAGGTGGAAGCTGCATCACCCGAGTACGTCAGGGAATTACTGTGCACCGTGCTGGGAGCGGAACGGATGCTTCCCTGAGCAGGGAGCGTCTCTCCCCTGAGAGCAGCCCCTAAAACCTGTTGCCCCCGGCTCGTCCCAGAAGCTCTCGCAGCAGCGCGCTGCTCAGTAGTTCGCAGCGCTGGGTCGTAGGAAGGGCGACATGGCGTGGGTTACGGCAGACAAAGCAACAAAATGCAAAAATGACTCAGCAGACGGTGCCGAGGGAAGCGGCGTCTCCAAGGCACCCGGGAGGCGGATGCTCGGAGGCGTGGGTCTGCCCGTGCTGCCCGGCCCCCACGTTGCGGGGCCGCAGCTGCCCCGGTACCCTCTCGCCGCCCGGGTTTCGGCTGCCGGTGGGCGTTGGTGCCGGCGGCGCGGTGTGGCCGGTGGACGTGGGGCACCCCAGAACCGGTGCTGCCGCCGGCCCCTCCTCGTGCCTGGCAGGGGGTCGGGCGGCAGCCCCGTGGTGGAGGCAGCCGGGAGCGGGTCGTGCTGCCCGCGGGGCTGAGACGGACCCCAAGTCGGTCCAAGTCTCAGAGTTGCCCCGAAGGAGGCAGTCGGAGAGGCGGCGAGGCAGGAGGGGGTTAGCACGTCCTTACGGGCGACTTTTCCTGCTGTTCTTAGTACTTGAGGTGCCAAGCGCAGGTCAGCGGCACGGGTCGGGGCGGGCAGCGTGCTGAAGGCTGCATTTAGCCGCGGGGGGGCTGGGGAGCTGCCGGCCTTTCCCAGGAACGGTTTCGGCACCGCTGAATTTGTGCTCCCCAGCAGAACAGGATCGGGCCCAAACCAGCCCCGGCCGCAGCCTGCGGCACCCGCTCGGTCGGGGCGTTTCTCTGTCTGGGGCCGGCCGGGAGCCCCCCGGGTCCGGTCCAGCCTCCGAGTCGGCACAAGGGGAGGGGAGGGGAGCGGCAGGGTGCTGAGCATCCCGACGAGCGCTTGGCCGGGGGAGGTGGGAGATGTGTTGTGTGACCCCTGGCACTCGCTGAGGGGTGCGGAGCTGCCGCCCGTCCTGTCCCCCGTGCCCAGGTACTTTTGATTTCACCTTGTGTTGGGTTTGGGTTTGTTTTTTACTCTGCCACACGCTTTGAAGCAGAGATCAAATAATCAGCTTCTACTTTAATGTGCAAATTTTGCTCACTCCATTTAAAAAAAAGGCACCAAAATAAAACCATGGCGCTGGCGAACCCGCTCCACGGGTCCCGGCCGAGATGCGCCTGGAGCCGGTGCGGGGAATGGCCTCGGTGCTTTCAAACGCTTCGATGCAGGGGGGGTGCAGGGGATGTTTGGTGACGTGAAGCTCTGTAGGAAGGCAGAGCGAGAGGGACAAAATCTCCCAAAGTCTCTTCTAAAATCCAACCCTGTGGAATAAAATGGGGTGAAAACGATAGAGCCGCGTAGGAGCCGGATCGGTGCCTGTGAGCCCGCGGCCGCTTTCTCCGGCGCGTTGGTGCTCGTGCCGAGGCCGGCGGAGCGGGGGCGGCTGAGCTGGGAGAGCAGGGGTGCTGGGGGGCCGGTGCCCCGGCAGTGCCGGCACATCCAGCCGAGCCGCGGCCGGGTCACGCTGGCGGCACGCCGGCAAGGCGGCAGCAAACCCCGCTTCTGCCAAAACGCCTCTTCACCGAACGGGGCCGGCTGGGTCGGGCGCGTCCCCAGCCCCGTGCCCGCCCTCCTGGCAGAGAGGGGCAGTTTCTGGGAAAACACCAAAGTTTGGAACGCTGGGAGGTGCCGAGAGGCGGCTGTTGAGCTTCCTTCAGACACGGTGACCGGATTGACCCACGGCGTGTTTTAGCTTCTTATGGTGTGAAAACACGCAGTTCAGAAGAGGCATTTCACTTAAAATCTTCAGGATTTTGTGGAAGTCAGCTCCTCTTCCTGGGCCGTGGCGCAGAAGCAGCTTCTGCCCTGGCCGCCGTCTCCTCTGGCCCTTCGCTTTGTCCTGCCAGCCCGGGCACCGAAACCTCGGCAGGAATTGCAGTTACTGCGGCTGGCGGTCCCCAGCGTCGCTGGGAAGCGGCGTCTCCGACTGGAAAAGATCTCAACTCCTTTCTCTCCAAAACTTTTTGGAAAACATTCTTTGAAAGTTGTTTTCTTATTTTTATTATTTTCTATGAAATCCAAATTCAAACCACATTTTTCCCAGTTTTCATGTTCTGGATGGCACATTTTCTGTTCTCCCCTTTCCCGTAGCTTTAGAAACGCCGGTGGCCGTGGGGACAGGGACATGGCGATGAGCAGAGGAGTGAGAAAAAGTGCAGGCGAGAAGCAGTAAAAATTCAAACGCTTGCAGCTAACGAGATTCCATCCAATTTGTGTTGGAAAGTGTGACGGGATGAGCTTGTCCCTGTCTGCAAGTTTTTGGGTGCAAATGACTTGAGGTTTTTCTGCCATTTCCTCTCCAACTCGTTTTTTTAACGACTCGCCCGGGAAAGCTTCCGTAGGAAACAGGGATGTGGTTTGCGTGTGGCACCCGGCAGGATTTCCAGGGCCCCGTCTCTGCGGCGTGTTCGGTGGGGGATGCCGGGGACTCGGCGGTGCCCTGACGGCTCCGCAGCATTTCTTCATTGCTTCGCCCACCCATCTCCCGTTTAGACAGAACCAGCACAAAATGTCCCTGTATCTGTAATTAGAGAGGCGCGTGCCGCTCTCCGGCGCTGCGCGGGCGCAGGGTTTGTCCTCGGCTCCCGGACGCGCCGGCGCGGGCGCTCACCCCCCCTGTGCCCGCAGATCGCCTCCCTGCTCAAGGACCACGAGCGCATGCAGGCCGGCCAGACCAGCGCGCCCAGCGACGACGACGGCGACATCAAGAAAATCAAGAAGGTGGGTGGTGGCGGGCGAACGGCGCGGGGGGCCGGAGCCAGCGCTCGGCCGGGTCCCGGTGCTCGTGGCGGCACGGCAGGCACACTCCGTGTGGGGCTGGCGGAGCGGTTGGTCTGGGGGAGCTGCCTGGCGAGGTGCCTCTGCTAACGGGGGTTTTTTTAGGAGGAAAATGTGTGGAAACCCTTCTGTTGGTTGTGTTTGCTCTGCGGGGCACTCCCTGCTTTCCCCGGGCGAGCGAAGCATCCCTGGCCATGCCGGCTCACGCACAAACAGCGCCCCTTACATCTCACCCCCCCGCGGCTGTGGTTACATCTTCTGTTTTTGCAAAGAACGAGCCAGCTGCTGCTCGCCATGCGTCCCGCTCCCCCAGGCGATTCCCTGAGCCCCGCAAGCCCGGAGGTGCCTCGGTCTCCCCCCGGTGCCGCAGAGGGGACCGGCACTGCCGCCGCTCGGGGAGCGGGTCCTGCCCTCGCCCGACCCCCGGGAAAGTCTCCGCCGGCCCCGTGCAGGGGACGTGGGGTTGAACCCCGTGGGCTCGGGGCGGTGGGCAGCGCCCGCAGGCGTGGATGGAGCTCCGGGGACGGGGTGTGCTGCGGGTGCTCATTCACGTGGGGAAGGGCTGGGAGCTTTTCTAGGTGCCTTAATACAGCTCCGCGTGTTTGGGCGCACAGACGGGTGCTGGTCAAGGTGGCTTCGGTGCCCCAGTTTCCCAGGTGACTGGGGGGTGCTGGGTAGGGCTAAGCACCCGGCAGGCTGGGAGTCTCCGTGCCCGCGCAGTCCTGGCAGGAAAGTGCCCGGCACCGTGTCCGTGTCGGTGCCCAGGGAAGTCAGGAGTTGACACGGGATCCTTGCTTCTCGTCGAGTCTCCCCTGCACGTCTGTAAGAGGGGGAAGAGAGGACGTTGTCTGCAGTAAGGAACCGCGTTTAAATGAGTTACGGTTCGTTTCCCGGCCGGGAGGATTCAGAGCAGCAGCAGTAACAGGCACCAACGCGCACAGCTCAGCACAGAGCCAGGGAATCCTCACCGCAGAGCCGCGGCCCCTGCTCCGGGGCGCCTGCCCGCCTCATCGGCCCCAACCCTAACGCGGCCGCTGCTCCCTCGGCAGGTGCAGAGCTTCCTGCGGGGCTGGCTGTGCCGGAGGAAGTGGAAGACGATCATCCAGGACTACATCAGGTCCCCCCACGCCGACAGCATGCGCAAGAGGAACCAGGTCGTCTTCAGCATGCTGGAGGCGGAGGCCGAGTACGTCCAGCAGCTCCACATCCTCGTCAACAACTTCCTGCGGCCGCTGCGGATGGCGGCCAGCTCCAAGAAGCCTCCCATCACGCACGACGACGTCAGCAGCATATTCCTCAACAGGCGAGTGCCGTCCCGCGCTGCGAGAGCTCTGCGGACCCCGGCGGAGCCGGCAGCCTCCGGGCAGGCGTTGGCGTCCGCAGCCCGCTGCCCTCCCCTGGGAACAGCCGTGGGTGGGAGCCCACCATCCCCTCGGGACGCCTGCAC